>NC_143578.1:24706205-25014093 GCF_048544385.1 Mastigoproctus giganteus | reverse complement strand
TGTATGAAGTTTTTGCCTATATAAGAAATATATATTTCTTTTTGGCTGGTGCTGCATAAGCTTTCTTGCACCATGTGGCCATTACTAATACTAATGTTTCGGAACCTGTTTTCAGATTCTCAAACTCCACAGCAAAAAAGGATTTCAAATAAACTTTGTAGACAGTGAACAATGCAAGTTATTTTTAAAACCGTTTAACTAATTAATTCAATAATTCGTTAAACAGTTAGTTTCTTAAACAAGGTTAATGAACTGTATTTATTTTATATCATATACCCTCTTGGAGTTAGTGCTGTCTTCCAATAGTAAAGTGTATCGTTTATTATCCATCTGTACCAGTACCTTGATTTGTGGCAGGGTTGGATTTCAAAAAAATGAGGCTCAAAGAAAAATTATGCATATCAGGATACCATTATCCATGTTAAAAATTTAAAATATGAGGGATTGGTTCTTGTGATAGCATCAGCATCTCATACTGTATAGATTGTGTACTATTTCAATAGTGAAATTGAACAAGCATTTGCAAAACCAAAAAAATAAAAATTATCAAAAACTTAATCTTGCTGTGATCTTGGCTCAAAGTCTAAAGTCAGCTGAGCAGCTGCCTTTTTATTCTGCACATAAATTTTTTTGTTGCAGTTATGATATCAGCTACTGCTTGCACCTTTGTGCTTTGTTTTATGCCCAGATCATCTTTAGAAAAGCCTCTAAAATTAACTGCATTGTTCAAGATATGGGTTTGTCATTTAAGAGTTCCTCAGGAACTGCAATGGCAATGTCCTGGGCATTTGCTTCATACACTTTCATCAAGTCCTTGTTGGTTAATTACCTACTGTGGGAAGTGAACAGTTCATCTGCATTGGCATCTTCCATTCCTTCAAAACCAAATTGTCTAGCTTAAGTGGTAATTTTTTGGAAATTTAGCTAGACATTAGTCGTGTCTACACGTATCATCTGGCTGAATATTTCCAACATTCTGACCATATTTTATGCCAGTTTCATGTGCTGTAGTTTTATTTCTTCCTGCTAATCTGCAACATTATTAGTGGCCTTTAGGATACAGTATAACAGTACACAGATTGGCCATGGACGAGTGCCAAAACTCTGTGGTTGGCTTATTCCCATCTGTGGCTGTCATGTGCTGCTTGAATGTAAGGTGATGGTAGTAGACTTTAAATCTAGAAATGAAAGCCTGGTACATTGGCTAGATTAATGATATGTTTTGTGGCATAAACACAAATTTGATTGTAACAGTTATTTATCTAGATCAACTAGATGTCTTGGCATGTTGCTTAATAAATTCAAAATTTTAAAATATAGATTTTCATTGGCAGTATGCTTTAAGTTCTGGAATGATGCAGGTAGATTCCCAGTCTCTAAGAAAACTGGCCATCATCTAGTCTTTTCTGTTGTACATATAACTAAAATAAATAAAAATCAGTTTATTATCAGAAAAGATAAAAAGGATACTTCAAACTTATATGGCCTGGATGGTGTAGGGGGCTTACATTATTATTAGAAATAAATAAAACACAATTACAATGAATGTACACAGCTCAGTCACACATTGAAAAAACAAATTAGGCAGACTAGAATACTAAGTAACAACATTTGAGGCCAAACAGAAGGAGACATATTGCATCATATAATCCGGAGTTATCAGATTGATAGAACAGAAGGGGTTTACGTTAAAGTCTACCACACCATGAAGACAAAAGAGACAAAACTTTTGTGCATAGTACAAAAAGAATACAAAGACATAAAAGGGTACTCTTACCAAGAATGACTTCAGTTGTGCAAACTGCAGTATTTAGAAACAAGGCACCTATGAGACTTGAAGTGTTTAAAGCTTTAAATGGATTCAGTAAACTAAATTCTCATGGTTTCATTACTCCTTTTTGGATAACACAAGGGGAAATAAATTTAAATTGGAAAAGGGTGGTTGCAGGATAGATGCAAAAAAATTTGTTTTCAGCCAAAAAGTAATTGATTGTTGAAATAAACTTGTATCTTGTGTTGCAGAAGTGGATAATCTGAATAAATTTAAGGAAGGATTAAACAAATTATTAGAGAGGATGAGCAGGTGATGTAAGTTTTTTTTTTTTTTTTTTTTTGGCTGATGCTTTATAAGCTTGCTTCCTTGCATCATTTACCACTACTAATATCAAGTGTAAACTTATCCTTGCTTGTTTCGAAACTTGGAGTGGTTTCCTTTGCTTCAAAGATATACAAGATGTGGCTATTAAATGATGAGATTAAGCATGCAGCCACTACACACCAAGCACCACCTGTAAAACAAAGGCACAGCAGTTGACTTTGAAACTTTCCCTAGTTGTCTGCCAAGTCACATTCAACATACTCATTTGCTTTGTAGTGAGATAGGCTTTTATTACCGTGTATCTTTGCACTTTGCTGGAAAAATGAGACAAAAGAATCAAACAATGAATCAACCTCAAATTTTTAACAAAACTAAAGTTTTACCAACTGAATGCTCTGAGTTGTTACATCAAATTTATCGGTACGATACTATGTCAAGAGCTCACATGTTTGAATGGTATAAAAGATTTAACGTATAAAAGGAGGAAGAGAGAATGTGGAGGATGATGAATGACCAGGCTGCCCGGTATCCACGAAAACTGATGAAAATGTGGACTATGTAAGGACATTGATTAGAATTGATCGTAATTTAATCATTAGAATGGTTGTATCAGTTATTGTTAATCAAATTATAACTGAAAATTTAGGCTTGAGAAAAGTGTGCGCGCCAAGATGGTGAATCAAAGAATGAGAGGACTCCAAGTTTGTGAATATGTTTTGAAAAAAATTGATGAAGATCCAGGCATTCTAAGTACTGTAATTACTTGTGATGAAAGTTAATGTTCCAGTACAACTCAGAAATTAAAAGACAGCCAGTACAATGGAAAGCAATACAATCTCCCAGACCAAAAAAAACATGAATGTCAAAATCAAAAATGAAAACCGTGCTTTTTGTTTTCTTTAATATTAAAGGAATTATCATGGCTGAATAAGTTTCGGACAAGGTTGCATGAAAAAATTCGAAAGAAGAGACCAGAATTGTGGAAGGATGGTTAAATGCCCCAGCACACAATGTGCTCTCTGTTCATCAGTTTCTGATCAAAAAGCAAATTCCTGTGTGTGAACATGCACCATGCTCTTCAAATGTAGTCCCCTGTAACTTTTTTCTTCTCTAAACTGAAAAGTATACTTAAGGGAACTCATTTCAGTCTATTAAAGACATTCAGGAAATTTCAACCGAAGTGTTAAAAGGGCTTACAGCAGATGACTTCCAAAAACATTTCTATGCTTGGAAGAAACATGTGGGACAGTGTGTGCAAGCTCAAGGAAATTATTTTGAGGAGGATAACTTGTAAGGTATGAAATATTTCATTATATATAAAAAGACAGTCTTACACATTTCAGACTTGCTTTGAGAGTATCTACCTGCCTGAATGATTGTTTCCAGCATATCCTTTAATGCCTCTGCTATAATAGCATCTCACATTTGGAATGCTATTGTAAAGGTTATTATGAGCACCAGCCTTGGCTGGCTTCAGAAACCTTGTCTTTCTTTTTTGCAAATTGTACTTTGGCTTTAAAGAAATTTTTTGTTTATTCTGGGTCAATCTAAATGAAGAGATCTCTGTTTTTACAGAAGTGTTGTGCTCTGCTTTGCAGTTGTTAGGAGTTGTGTTTTTGGCACTTTTCCGTCTGTTTCAAGTGAGAAACCTTTAATGCTGACAAATAGCATAAACAAATTTACTTATAAAGTTTCTGTTTATACTCTGGCACGACAACCAAGTCAGTAGAGTTTACAATAAATCGTCAATTCAAATATTTGTCGTATTTAGTAGTCACGGGCTTGAGCCCCGGTCCACTCAAGGAACGCATGCTATGCACTCTTGCTCCTGACCACTGGGCTATGTACTGTGTATACTGAATGTACGTTATTTTACATATAATTATTACAAAAAAAATGATTGAGGATTACTGGGTAAAAAACGTGATACAGCTTAATCTTAAAGATGCTAAATGGAATTTGTCATTTTACAAATAACTTAACTCTTCTATTGTGTTCGCATTTTGGTTACACTTATTGTGATCGGGTCAGTGTGACCCGAGCGTCTATGGGTGTCGTTTTATTGGCGTTAAATTAATATGATAGTAATGTGTTTACTAAATAATAAAAGAAATAAGAATATATGTAGCATTTGTTGACCAAAAGTTTGTTTATCAATGGCAGTAATGGATAAACAATTGTTACATACATCCGAATAACATAGTTATATCATACATTTAGTTTTTTATAGTCTTGGCAGTAGTAATATACATGAGCTTTACATATGTATTTTGAGCAATTACAACATAGTATATTGGTTTTGTTGTCCTTCGAAGAGAGACAAAAATTACATCTTTTACGCTTATTTGTGGTCAGCTGTTCTCTTGCTTTGGCAATGCTGGTTGATGGTCATGCCCTTCTAACCATTTCAGCAGCAGGAATACTTCAAGGAAGATGTTTTCTTTCTTGCAGTAAGGGAGCAATCAAGGAATTACCCAGTTCTTCAAGAAATAGCCGACGTTTTGTAAGTTTGCCAGCATTCCAGGTTGGATTTACTTCGCACCACGGAACATAGGTGTTGTAAGCAGAAACATCCATATTATAAAAGGTAGACACTAGCCATCTTTTAGTTTGTCGTTTGCGTGTGTATGTTATAACCAACTTGTCTAAAGTATCTACAGCACCTTTTGTTTTATTGTAATCTAAAATCATAAACAGCTTTTCATGATCTTTATCACACACACTGGAACCGTGTTGGAAGGTGCTCATGAGTGTTACATTTTTATTCCGTTTCGGAATATAAGAAACTACCGTTGTGTTACTGCTGAAGTGAACTTTGAAGAAAGGACTTCTTTCTTGTTGCAGACCAATTCGGTTGGCAGTTCAGGCTTGTTTTTTCGAATAGTGCCAAGCACGGTAATATTTCTTTTCAATATCATCTGTCCCAGTTCGTAAGTTGTAAAAAAATAATTATTACATGTTACATTTTGCCCTTTTAGACCATAAGTAAAGTCTAGCACAACTCTTTTACCTTGGCCTTTTTCTGGAGGTTCACCTTTTTTTCCAAGGTATACTTGCATGTTATATGCATAAGCATTTACAGAATCACATAAAGTCTAAATCTTGATTCTGTATTTGGCTAGCTTGTTGACAGTAGATGAGCAACTGGTACCTCTAAAAGGTACCAGTTGCTCATCTACTGTTACATTTTCGTTAGCATTATAGACTGTAGGTAGAATTGCAACCTATTCATCCCACCAGTACGGCAACTAATTTATCAGTCTGGTGCTGTTGTGATCGAGTTCCTTTATCGTCAAAGTGAAATTACATGGAATCATTGCCCTGAATACAGGGCAGCCTACATTTCCATCCTATAGGCTGGAGGTTGCCTCCCCATGAGATTTATACACTCCAGCTAAAAGCAGTAGGCCGAAATATGCTTCTAATTCAACTACTGTTAGTTTTTGCAACTGGTCACCATAAATTCTTTTTCCTTCTAAATTTGACATCTTCAAAATTAAGTTTACAATTTTGGCATAAAAAATAAGCAGTAAGAGGATTTTATATCATATATTTTAGACGTAGTGGACTTTGTTGTTCCAGGATTCAATGTATTAATATTTTCTGAAAAAAATCTTCCTTGTTGATTAGGTGTGTTGCAATTACACACTATATTGCCATTTTTTGAGGTTATGTAATTAGCCACAACCGCTTCGTCTGAAATCGTAGGTTCCGCTTCATCATCTGATTCACTATGCACCTCTGCTTCAGACAAATGGTCCTTTACTTCAGAAGTACTATCATTACCATAAGAAGCATACAAAAGATTCTCAATTTCACTGTCCATCAATGATCTCTTAGTACAACAATTTCTTCCTACTGTTGGCTCTTAGAGTAGCACCAAGCTTGATGTTTACCAAGAAACTGACACACAAGTGCACACTGGCAGATATATGTGAGAAGGCACCAACAGGCATCAACTTGTCGTTCACTGCATGCACATAATGTACATGTTGAAACTTGTTCAAGAAACGTGGTAATGTAAGTTATTTCTATGAAAATAAAACAAAACTAATAAAATACAATCATTTATGATAATAATTCGCTTCTCGTTCCTTAAATTTTAACAAAACTGATCATCGGGTCATATTGACCCGAGAACAATAAGTGTAACAATTACATTTATAAAAAAAACTAACTGTAAAATTTTTTTGTCAATCTAGGTACATGTTATTAGGGTAAATTAGACTATGTATATAAAGTGCTTAGCATCATAATACACAGCCATTTCTGTATAAACAGAAAATTTTTAAGGTGGCATCGTTTTAGGTTATATCTCATATTGTGAATACCTTCACAACAAGTTGCCATGATATTGCACTACTTCGAATAAGTAACGCTTCACCTAAGGAGAAGACTAGTGTTACTTATTCTCAGATAGGTACCACCACCCAGACAGCACTGTTTCAGGGCTATTTGGCCCTTCGTCAGTGAGTGGGTAGGTACCCAAGTGATGCAATGATGGCAAAAACAGTAAATTAGTAAAAGTCACAGAGCGGCAACAAAATATTTAAATAAATAAAGGATTTATTGGCATTAAAAGAAGGCGACCGGGTCATATTGACCTGAACACAATAGGAGGGTTAAAAACAATGCAAGCTGAACTAACACAAATTGAGTTTCAAATGTAATTTTTTAAAATTTTTTATTTTTGTCTTGTACTCTAGAACAAAATTCCAAACAGTGAGTTCAGAAACATGCTGTTGTGGAAGCAAGTAATTCAGTAAATTGAAAATGCTCACATGTAGGGAACATTCCCAAATTTTGGTACTTGGCATCTAAATATTTTTTGCATAACTTCATGTGAAAATCAGCATTAGTTTCTTAATATTTTATAAGATTTCCTGATTTTGTAATCTTTTGACAAAAAATAGTACAATGTATGCTATAAAATTATATTTGGAAGGTAACAAGGCTATTAAGATTATTAATTAAAATAGCTTAGATCTTTATTTACTGTTCTTTATCTACCAAGAGTTAAGGGCCTCCTCTCTCATCCAGGAGAAGGTGGATCCAGAATTTTGACCCCTACCTCTCCATGACAAGACAGTAGATTATTACAATAATGATCTGCAGTACTTTTGATCGAGTAGTGTTCTTTTATATCTAGTAGAAGTTCAAGGCTGAGTTTGGATCTAAAAATTTTTACCTGTGGTATTCTATTAATTATTGAAAAAGCACATTAAGAAATGAAAGATTAAGGTGAAGTAAGTAAAAAAATAAAATAAATAGAATTACTCAATATAGTTAAGTTATCTAACACAGAGGTAAATTAAAGGTTAATTTTGCAGGAACTGGACAGTCTATGTAATGTTAATGGCAGCAAACATAATTCTTTATAGTCCAAGAAGATATAACTACACCACACATACTTGGTTTGCAGGAAGTTCCAGGAGTTATCCATTTGTCAGATGTATTGTTTTAGAGAGACAGGTTTTGTTATGATGATAACCCATTACTCAAGAATATTGGTATTTTTGTGATTCCCTAGATCAGGTAGCTTTTCCATCTTGCCCACATGGCACGGTTCCAGTATAGCTTGTGGGTTGGGGGGGTCTAGTACTTTCTGGGGTTCGTACTTGTAGTATGGTACACTTTCTTTGTTCAACTGGTATTTCCTCACTAGCTTCTGATGTATTATCCTGGCTACCTGGTCATGTTTATGGGTGTACTCAGTCTGGGTGATCACCTTGCACCCCGCAGTGATGTGTTGGATCGTTTCTGAGGCCAGGTGGCATCGTCGACATGTGTCATCTGACATTCCAGGCTCCTTTGCGATGTATTTTCTATAGTTTCTGGTGTTGATACCTGGTCTCGGATGGCCAGCATGAATCCTTCAGTCTCGGGGAAGAGCACCCCGCTTGTTATCGATGCGATCTTGCTGAAGGTCATTGTAGTGTTTGCCATGGAGTGTCTTCTTTGCTCATCTTTCTAGCTTCATTTCTTGTGCTGTCTGGGCAAGAGGGGCTCCTCACTTAGGTTGAGTGAGGTATACCACTTATCTATCTTCCTTAGGGCCTGGTGTAGTGGTGCTGTGTTGTTCTCGAAGTAATCCTTCAGGTTAACTATCACTGTTTTCTGTTGCTCTGTCAGCTCCATCAGGCCCTTTCCTCCTTCTTTCCAAGCTATTGTTAGTCTCTCCACTGCTGACTTCGGGTGGTGTTGGTGGCTCTTGGTCATTATTGTCCTTGTCTTTCGCATGATATCATCTAGCTTGGTGTTAGTCCAATCTATGACCCCAAAGGAGTATGTTAGTACTGGAGCTGCATAGGTTTTTATGGTTTTAATTGTGTTCCCTCCGTTCAGTTTTGCTTTCAGCAGGCTTCTGCATCTCTGATGATATTTTTTGGTCAGGCACTTCTTGATTTCCTTGTGTTCTAACTGCTGAGCCTTCATCATCCGTAGGTATTTGTAGGTCTCTCCTTCTGTCATATCTAGCTTCAATCTCTTTACCAGTGAGCAGCTGGTAGTTTCGGCTGACTAATTTTCCCTGGTGCAGTGTGTGGGTCTTGCATTTGTCTAGACCAAATTCCATCCTGATGTCCTTGTTGAATTCTTCGGTGATCCAGAGTAGTTGCTGGAGTTGCTTCTTGGTTGCCGCATAGAGCTTGATATCATCCATGTACATCAGGTGATATTGAAGGTGTACAGGTTCTTTCTTTGAGGTTATATCCATACTTGCTGCCGTTAAGCATGGTGGATAATGGGTTGAGTTCTAGACAGAACCAGAGCATCTCCCTGAAAGATTCCTCTTCTGATGGGGATTGGTCTGGTTGTGATGTTGGGCAAGGATACTTGCTCAACACAAAGCTGCACCAGATCATCAACAGTGAAGCATCACAACAGGAATTCTGGATGAAGTCAACCCAGGCTCCAACATATAGGGGAGACTTGCTGTCCTCTCTTTTCCAAGTTCAACCTGTTCAAAAATGTTAGTCATTCCCTTAGATTTTCACGTGAAAGATTACTGTACAAATTGGAGCCGTGTGGCAAGTTATTGCTAATATCATTATGGCAATTTCTCATGATTCGATGTTCAGCTCCTTATTGTTTTCAATATTTATTAATGTGAGAGCATTTCACATTTAATGATGGGCTGCTTCTACAAAGGTTGGCAAGGTGTTAATGACAAGGATCAGGGCCTAGAAGAAATTAGGCAGATGGGCTGGTAAGTGATAGTTGAGGTTTAATATTGATAAAAGCAAGATGCTCTATATGGATGGCAGTAATCCCAGAATAACAGACTAACTGGGAAATACCATATGCAAGTTAGTGGAGAACAGAAATAACCTATGGATAATTGTAAGGCTAACATGAAGTGCTCTGAGCACTGCAGACAGTCTTGCTAGGATATCTCGTGGGGTTTTGTCAGTGATATGTACAGGGTTTTGTTGTCAGTGATAAGAACCAAATTATCCCTGTGACTAAGGCAATGGTTAGGCCACACCTTGTGACCTAAATCTTGAAACCTCATTTAAAAAGAAGTGCCACAAATTCAGTATTGCAAAAGGGGGTACTCTTGATTTCAAATCTGTAAGAGACCTAATTGAAGTGTTTGGGGCTTTAAATAGATTGAATGAACTAAATGCTGATGGTATCATTACTCTTTCTTGGACAACACACATATAAAGGGATATAAATTTAAACTTGACACATTATTTAGAGGAGATGGAGAGATGATGCTGGTAGTTTTTTTGGGGGGCTTTACCTTATGGACTTTAACGACATCAATAACCCTATTAGGAAGACTTTCTACAAATTTTTCTTATGCTCCACTTCTGTGAATTTGAAATAGGATGCCTTAGCCTCCTATCTCAGAACTGGAGAAACTGTAGTGGAGAGATTATATAAGTTGTTGAAGGTAATTTGTTCTCTCTCTTGCATTCTGTGCACCTTTCACTCTCATAATTTATAGTACTGACTGCTTGTTCATTTTTACTTATTCCGTTATGTCCCACAGCAGGGCTTGAAATCTTCAACACCTTGCTTTTCAGGCTGTTGCATGTTCCATCAGTGCAAGAATCACTTTCACCTCTGCATCTCTAATTAAACTGTTAATCTGTTACTCACTGCCTTGATAGCATCAGCAAATATTCTTTCACCACTTTTATTTAAGTGTATCCCATCCCTGTAAAAACATTCTCTCCTATTAACAATTTTGCACTATCAGTTCAGGTGCCTCCGTAGCCTGGTGGGCAGGAGCAGCAGTGCATAGCACACGCTTCTTGATTAGACTGGGGTTCGAGCCCATGACCAAATACAGAGGATGCAGAAAGGTCATGGAATGACCACCGCATATCCCCGGAGCAATATGGCCTTCGTTGCTAATGCTCAAAAAAAAAAAACCAAATAAAATAACTATCAGTTCATTGCCAGTTTCAACTGCCATGGTCATTAATGCTAGTCTAGCTGATAAATAGACATGTTACCGTCTGTCTTTTATTGGCATATGTTAAAAAATGAATGGCAATACCTATTAAAAGTAGGATGTAAAAATCATACTCAGTGATAGGTAGATGGCATAAACATTTATCTATAATGTGACCTCTGGAATTAAGTTTTAATTTCTCAAGGCCGAGGTTTCCTAATACATGGAAGACTGTATAGAGGTATATAACTGATGAAATCCTGTACATATTCTTTTGACTTTCCAAGAACAATATGTAATGCATGAAGCCATCACAGTTTTTAATAAATTACTTCAAAGCTGCTTTTTTTTCCCTTTTTTTTTTCTTATCCTCCTCTTCAGAGAAGATTTATTCTCTTGTAACTGTATTTAGACATTAAATAACTACAATACACTAAAGAATCTTTTCTTCTAACATTTAAGAGTTAGTCATCTTTTGTGGGAAAAAAAAAAAATGTTTTCATTTTGTTTTGAGAGCAATAGGGTGTATTTTGCATGGCCTCAGATGTCAAAGTGTGTTACAAACTAGGGCAAAGTCATGTAGTGATCAGATTCATGATATGTTGGAACAAGCTGATAACCTTGACCAGCATGAGTTACTACGTTCATACCAGGTTAGCTTTCTGTAAAAGGTATTAGTGATTCCATTCTGGAATGAAATATGAAGTACTTTTTTTAGTTTTAATTAACATTTTATATTTCTCATATTGCCAGTTTAGCATGTATTTTTTTATTTGTAGCTTCTAATTTTAATTTGATTCCTTTATTTCTTTAATTAATCTTTTATTAGATGATTAATATTCCTGTCTTCTAGATGAAATCCTTGAATCACACATTGCAAAGGGATTTTTTAGATTTTAGATTTTTTTTAGCAAATGTTTTGGAAATAAAGCACTTCTGTGATTGTGTGAAATAAGGTATAACAAAGTGTGATAGAAACGCTTATTCACGTGAACTGATGTTTTACAGACTGGTTCTTTTCTGCTTCTTCAGTAAAATTAGTTTTCTAAGTAGAACAGCCATAAAACAACAAAGATTTAAAAAAAAAAAAAAAAAATAGTAGCAGTGGAAGTGTTTTTTTTTTTTTTTTTTATATAAACCTCTGATATTCCAAAAGTTAGGAAATAAAAACACTTATTAGTATACTATTCCTTAGCATGAAAAAATAAGTGCTAACTTATTTACAGTGGCATACTAAATCACTTCTCTTATTTTAGTATGCCACTCATTTTTAATTTTATGCAATCATGTTTATAATAATAATCTAAGAATCAAAAACTGATTTTCATTTGACATGTATTAATTGTTTTTTAATTTTTTTTTTTTTTTTTGAAAATAAACCTTTGCATAACCCATTTCAGGCATACATTTACTCAGTAAGTATGAGCATTTTTGAGAATCCCAAATTTCTATTATGAGTTTTATTAAAAAATAATCAACTTTAATTCCAGAAACTGGGTAACAGGTGAATGATCCTAAGGATAAGGATTTCATTCCTTAGCATGAAAAATAAATTGCCTTAAGATTTTTGCCTGTCCTATCAGTTTCACTATAATTTAAGAGAGAATTGAATCAGTTTAGGAAATATGTGAGTAGATTTCCTTAAGTTCGAGTCAAAGTGGCATTTTGTGTTCTAGGCGACATAGGACACTTTTTGTTTTTATGTATCTTTACAGTAAAGCTTTATAAACATTTTAAAAAAAGTGCTCATTGTATTTCAATAAAACTAATGCAAAATTGGAGATAAATACTGTGACCAGAAAACACCTACACCTTGAGAGCAATCATATAGATTTATTTCAGAACCAACAGATGAAATTTTAATAATTCATCAAATAGAAATTAAAAATTATATGAGGTACCAGTTCTTTTTAGTTTACTTAGCTAATTCTTGTTATAGCATATTGAAAGCTAGCCTACATGATTTCAAGTAAAACAAGATTTTCAGGGTCATATTGATTGAATCAGCAGTTGACACTTAAGGACATGAAATAATGGGACGTTGGTGTTAGCCATGGGGGAAAAATTATATTTTCTTTTGGCTGCATGTATGTTATTCCAGTAGTTACTTTTGATAGACATAAAATTCCTTTTTACTTTTTTATTTTATTTTTTTCAAAATACTGTATTTAAAATTTTTATTTCACTTTCCTAAGATATGATTAAAAATTAAATTTAAATGCTTTATTTGATAGGTTTAGTCTGTATTCATAGATTCTTGAAATTAATATTCTTGTATGGCTTCAAGCTGTCTCCCCTGTCTTTTAAAATAATGGTTACTTCATATTACCAAAGTATTAATCCATATTACTCTAGTACTCTCTGTGGGGATTGAAGGTTGAGAAGACAAAGGATATTTAATGATGTTGGATTTGAAGTTTTATAGAATGTACTTTTCAAGAAATAATATTAGTATTTGAAAAATGATGCAAAAAAGGCTTATCTAGCACCAGCTAAAAATAACAAATTGAAATAAAAAAAAGTAAAAAAAAAAAAAAAGTAACCAATATCATCAACCCTCCTTAAATTTAGATTAAATTTCATCCTTTATGGCAATTTATTCCAGTGTTCATTCTTTGAATGAACAAAACTTTATCTGTTCTACAATATTCCCTCTCAATTAAAATTTATCCCATCCCCTTATGTATGTCATGTGACTAAGCATAAAAATGCCCTCACAATTTAGTTATCTCAGACCTTTCAAAGCTTTAAACACCTTGATCAGGTCTCCCCATCAATTTTAGTTTTTGTATGTTATGTTATGTTATGTTATAATCATACATGGAAAAAAAAAAAACTTTCTGTACTGCAGTTTATCGTACATAGCAGTGTAGTGCTGTGAACAGTAAAATATTTTTGCAGTACAGTGTATGTTACAATGAGAGAAAAGTAACATACAATATATAATACATATGGGTAAGTATTATAGTTTAAAATACCTTATGTTTTCGACTATAAGATTCCCCCAGGTTTTAGAAGGTAAATTTCTTAAAAATATATATATTTTATTACATATATCTGAAACACAAATTTGTAATTGTTTAATAAATAAAATTCCAGTGTAGATCAAATTCTGTCGAGTCACAGATTTTGAGATTACACTCATAATTACCAATGTTATAGTCTGAACTTTAGGAGCTGATGAAGAGGCACTTCGCTTCAAAAGCTACTATGTATTTTAATGCTTTTATTATATTATATTTTAGCACTTTTATCTTATTTTATTTCTGTTTTATCTTATGTATATTTTGTATTTTTTATTTTAATAAATTTATTTTAATCAGTTAGTCAGTCGTCACAAGAAACTTGGATGATATGGTCTGAACTTTCACTTTATTCAAGGAGTTCATGTTTAGTACCGTCAAAAGCATTATCGATTCCATATTTCTTGAAAGACGGTTTCTAGAAAGAAGTACAGTTTTATGGGTTTTTTTTGGAACAAAAGACAAGTTTCTGAGACTTCAGGCTTCGTTCAGATATGCTAAGCCGTGACAGTGTAGTCTTATATAAAAAATTAAAAAAAAAAAAAAAAAAATTTATATCACTACATGCACATATATCTTCAGATCATAAGGTACAAGAGAATTTTAGCTGACATTTTCCAGGAGAAAAAGCACATCTCTTTCTGGAAAACACAGTAGGTATTTTCTCCTTCCAAAATGTACCATACACAGTTAAATAAATAAATACAGTAGACTTTCAGGATAATGGCACCTTTGGGGAATCAAGATGATGTTATTTTGATTTTTCTGTTATCTAGAAAGTTTTATTTTTAATATATTTAATGCAGAAATAATGAAGCTAAATAAGAAATAGAGAGATGTTGTTGTTATTTGGTTTTTAGGAGCATTAGCAACTAAGGCCATATTGCTCTGCGGATATGCGGTGGTCATTCCCTGACCTTTCTACATCCTCCATATTTGGTGGTCACGGGCTCGAACCCCAGTCTAATCAAGAAGCGTGTGCTACACACTGCTGTTCCTGCCCACCCGGCTACGGAGGTGCCAATAGAGAGATTAAGAATGCAATTTTATTATGTGCACATAAAAAAACAAACATTGACAATCCAGTGTTATATTTTGCCATTAATACACTCCTACTTAAGCCCTATTTTCTATTATTATTTTCTATTTTATATTATTATATCAAGTTTGTCACTAAGCTTTATTATTATTCTTTTCTTCTCTGTATGAGGTTTATTAACTTTAGGAGCCATAGGGAGAGGTTTTTAATTTAAAATAAATGTAAAACAGCGCTATAATCCGTGACATCAGTACAGAATTCACTTTCAAAATGGAAAATTTAAACAAAAAAGTAATCAAGTAACTTGCCATTTTCTTTTTTTCAGCACTGCAAGACATCTGTGCTGTATGTAAACATCCAATCTCGATGTGCTGTTATCTCAAATGTGTCATTATTTGGGGTGCTGTTATTTCAACAGTCTACTGTAAATATCATTTTACTGTAACAAAATCCCAAGAGTACAATAGCACTTAAGGAACATTTGAACTTGCATGCCAGAGGGGCTTATAACACAATCATGTATACACCAGAAATCAATTAACTACAACAAGAAATGATAAAGAATGGTGCAACTGTATACCCAAAGCTGCTGTCCCCAGACAAGAATATAGAGGGAAATGAAGGTACATAGGATTCGTCCACTCTACAACATAAAAGTTGGGCATCCAAGAACTATTTGGATGCTTTGGATTCTGTATTTCAAGTCGTAATTGAGCAGTACAGGATCAATGTTTAGTTTGAGAGTTTGCCCAGTAAACATTTTGTCTGTGCACTTTAATCTACTATTCAATAGAGTTGGAGTTGGGCTAAGCCTATTTGGGTGGGTGGGGGATGTGCCACCCAGTGAACTCCCAGAGAAATGCAGCTGGCTAACTGTTGCTGCACAATTTAAAGACCTAGCCAGAGGTACACTAGAGGTTTTTGGAAATTTAGGACTCTTAAGCATGTGGGTATGTGGTATTGAAAAAGAAAAGCCAGTTTTACATTTGCCCATTTTAACATAATGTATTCAACAGACAGTGTTCTTTTTATATTGAATACCGAGGCCCAGATCTTTGAGGAATACAAAATCAGTGTAAATAGAAGATTATTATGAAGAGTTTATCTTCATAATAAATCCCTATTAGACATATGGACTACATTTTTTTTTCTTCTTTTTCTTTTGAGAACTCAGTTTCCATCTAGCAAGAACTTGGATTTTTGAAGTGGGAATCAGAAAGTCATTTCTTATCACTAGCAAGATTGAGATTTATATGCTCACTAATTGTGAGAATGATAATGCTGTCAAGTACAGGAGAAAGTTGGCTGGATTATGCTTTTTTGTAATTGAAATATGTGCACATTTTTGAGCATTTTGTTGGAGGCCAAATTTGGAGAAATATTTTACAAAAGCAGCCAGTTTCGAGTTAATTATGTGAAATGGAGATTCATGAAATGGATCAGATCTTAAGATCATCTGCATATTCCATAAGAATTTTTTTTTTTTTTTTTTTTTTGGACCAACAGTTAGGGGAGGATAATTGCAGGAAAAAAGCAGCATATACATGGTTCCACCCTGTGGTACACCCATTGAAAAACCTAGTGAGTACCTCTCCCCATAGTTATAACTGTAACTTTATATTTTTAGTAGTGACAAGAAAATAAATTTCATATTGACCTGAATACTGAAGTAGAGAGCAGGGTGTGTAGGGATTCACTGAAGCAAAGCCATAGACAAGTCCAAAAAAGACAATCTAATTGCCCATATGATTGAATGCATTTAAAACAAAGGCTGCCTGCAAGAGATTTGCAACTGCAGAAGACCCTTTTTTGCCATTGTATGTTGCAAATGGCAGTGCAGAATCTGTTTTGCCAGCAGTGAAAGCAATCCCTTTAGAGAAATTTAAGATTATAGGAGGAAATGGAAATGTCTAAAGTGCTTTAATGCAACAAGACAGATTACTGATTTTCGGGATTGGATATACAGCATAAGCTTGCCAAGAAAGAAAAAATATATGTAGACTGATAATCAAGAATGTAACAGCTAAAAAATTTCAGTACAAAATTTGGAAATAATTTGGAGCCACTGTGATATATAAAAGTAGTTTGACTAACACAGCCAGCACTGATAAATCAAAATTAACAAAATTGCTTTAGATATTGGTGTGTCAGATCCTAGAGGGAAATATGCATTAATAATAGTGACATAATAAATCCCACATTTACACTTAATTATAATTGCTTAATTTTAAAGGAGTTAATTTCCTTTTAAATCGCCTAGTTTTTCTGGAATTGAGAAACGAGGACTGTTCAGTAAAGAATGATCATAATTTTTTTTTTTTTTTTTTTTTTACAACATACCTTTAATAATCGTCCATATTTTGCTGGTCCTTCTCAAAGTAGTCCCCGTTTGATGAAATGCACTTATTCCAACATTTCTGCCATTCAAAATTATGGTGGAAGCCATTTTTTGATATGAATTTGAGAATTTCCTCTGATGTTGTTACAACTTCTGAAACTGGAAACTTTTTCCTTGCAGCTCCTTTAACTTTGGAAATAAAAAAAAAAAATCACATGGTGCAAGGCCAAGGCTGTAGGGCAAATGAGGAAGACATTTGACATTGGCTGAGTACTTGATGACAGTATGAGCAAGGCGAAGTCTCATGTTATCATGAAGCAGCATTCTCCCACCTCTGCAATTCTGGTCATTTGTGATGAATATGATCCTGCAAAGTATGCAGTACAGTTCTGTAGTAAGCTCCCATAACACTTGTATGATGTGGTGCAACATGCTGGTAAACCATTCCTTGAATGTCAAAAAAAGCGATGATCATTACTTTTGCTCCTTTTGGCGTTAGCGATGGCAAGACTTCCAAACAGAGCTTTGTTGCTTACTCTCTAGGTTGAAATGATGAAGCCATGTGTCATCCACTGTTATCACCTTGTGCAGAACCTCATCTTCAGTAAACATCTGTTGCAGCTCCTGACAAACCTCCATGCAAACTTGCTGTTGCTGGCTCAAGTGTGAGTAGTCTTGAACCAAGCATGTACAAACATGTGTCAAATGCAAATGGTCATGGAGAACACTGTGCACCCTTCCTGCTGATATTCTCAACATGATATTCTCAATAATGACTGTTATACAGCAATCTTTTCTCACAATTAGAGAAGCAGCATTTATGGTTTCTGTGCTGACAGCAGTGATTAGAGCTCCAGGACTGCCAATGTTTGTGATTGAATCACATCCATCTTTAAACATTCTAAATATACCTGTGAGCTGTGCTATCTGGAAGCATAGATTCACCAAGCCTCTTAACATTTCATATGCTTCAGCTGGTGATTTCTTGAGTGCAGCATACTGTTCCTCTTGTGTCACATCCATTGTTTTGTAGGAGGAACTGAACAGGCATAAACTTCAAACTAATAGAACAAACTTATCCCAAACACTTTTTCATTCATTTCATGATTATATGTCACCATAGTTAAGTGCATTATGGCCTTGCTGCCCTTGTGCCGTAAAGCTTACGAACAAACAACATGAATATACAGGATCTCAGTGATGTCAGCGTCCACTTGCACTCTGCCAAGCCTCACTTATTTTTCCTGACAGAATTATTTGCTGTAAAATTCCTTTTGCTTCAAAGGTGGAACTTGTGCATATGCCTGCTCTCATATTCTCTATCAGAGACAGTAATTTGGAATCTCTTTTTGACCTTTTCTGGTTTAAAATCTCTCTCTCCATCCCATTCTCAAATTCATCTGTTGCTTCTATCATTTTCCTAACTCCAGTAATCACTTTTTTTTTTTTTTTTCCTTCAAAGAACGGAAGTCAGAGTTCCTTTCTTTGAAACTTGATTTTCTCCAGTACAACTTTCCTAACAGTGTGATAATTTTCCTTGGCAATTTTAATGTTCAGAACTTTAGCAGCCTTTAGTTTTCTAGTCACATTGAGCCAGATGGTTGAGATGCTGAGGTTTTTACAATTAATAATCACTTGCGCAGCGTATTAATTTACCTATCAGAATACCAGACAATCCTAACCACATAGCCAACACTGTTGATCGTTTTCTTACAAACAACCCTTCGAAGTACACTGTCTAGGTGAGTGGATGTTTAGGCACGTCAGATCACAACTTGGTGATGGTCTTCGTGTTGTTTGGCATTACAAGAATGCAAAATGAGATGATCTGTGAGATTTCTGTTCTTTTCCTTGGTTGGAAAAGAACAGAAATCTCAAATATTTAAATATACTGTTTTAAAACTTCCGATGTCAGTGCTTGCTCAAATCATATCAGCGAACTCATTCTTGTAACGAGAAATCTTTTATTTCACACTCCACCTTAAAATCTCGTCCTTTATTTAAACCTTGGTTTTCTAATAAATACGCTAAGGCTGTTCAAGATAAGAACGTTGCATATTGCAATTGGCTTACATCCAAATCTTCAGGTTCCTTTTTTTGCTCACAACAATTGCCATTAATCAGTCCAAACTATATTTTGAACAGGCTAAGAGTATAAAACTTGCTTATTGTCCAAATGGCAGTTGAGCATTCTGGTCTCTTGTGAAAGCTGTTGGTTGCAACTTCTGCCCATCTCTACTCCCACTTCTGTTAAAAGTTGATGGTTCTATTGACACCTGAGCTAAAGATAAAGCTTGACCTGCTAGCATCCTACTTTTCTTCTAGCTCCTGTATTGATGATCTTGGCAAACCACCTCCTATCATTCCCAGTACATTCCATTTGATGCCTACTGTGATCTTCCATCAAAAGGATGTTAGATGGATTTTGAACAGTCTTAATACCAAGAAAGTGGCAGGTCCTGATGGTAGTTTTCTACTTGTTCTGAAAACGTGCTCATGAGCTTACTCCTGTTTTTGTGTCACCTTTTTTACACTTTCTTATTCCTCGTGTTTTTCATTCTGCTTAGAAATTTGATCAAATCTGGCAGTTCCTAAAAATTGTGAAAAATTCTTAGGCCAACAATTGTTATTAGTGGTGTCCCCCAGGGTTCAGTGTTGGTCCATTATTGTTTTCTGTATTGATTAATGATATTTATGATGGTATATTAGACTTGATGTCTAAGTTTGCAGATAATGCAAAGGTTAGCAGGATTGTTAATGACACTAATGGTAGTGCGTTACTGCAACAGGATCTGGAAAAGTTGAGCGGATGGGCTGAGATATGGCAACTGAAGTTTAACATTGACAGATGTAAAGTACTGAATATGGGTAGCAGTAACCTCAGAGTAACATATCAACTGTGTGGTAGAGAATGAAAAGGATGTAGGGATAATTGTTCAGTTAGATATGAAGATTTCTGAGAAGTGCAGACGGTCTGCAAGAGTAGCTCATTGGTCTTTCAATGATATACAGGAATTTTTCTAGAAGGGAAAAGGAGGTGATTATCCCCTTGTATAAGGAAATGGTCAGGCCACACCTCGAGTACTGTATACAGGTCTGGAGGCCTCATTTTAGGTAGGATGTAGAGCTGCTGGAATGATTACAGAGAAGGGCAACAAGATTAGTGAATCAAACAAAGATTTCTCTTATGAAGAAAAGCTTAAGTTTTGCAAATTACAATGTCAGGAGACTAGACACCTGTGAAGTGATCTGATTGAAGTGTATAAGGCATTGAATGGTTTGAGCATGTTCAGTGCTGATGGGATTCTTCCTCTTGTCCAGATTAATTGCCTGAGGGGACATAAATTCAAATTAAGGAAAGACAGTTTGAGAATAGATGTGCAGAAATTTGCCTTTAACCAGTGGCGGTTGATTGCTGGAACAAACTTCCATCTGTCATTGTTGAAGTTGCTAGCTTAAATTCAAGGTAGAACTAGACAAACATTTGGAGTAAATGGATGGGTGAAATGGGAAGGGTTTTTTTTTTTTTTTTTTTGCTGATGCTGTATAAGCTTGCTTTCTTGCATCATATACCTCTACTAATGCCTAATGCTAAAAATCCCTCCCATCTAATTATCCCATTGCACTTCTGTTTTTTCTAAAATAAGTAATGGAGAAATCCATTAACCATCAACTCAAAGTATCTAGGAACCTTCCATCTGATCAGTGATTTCCAGTATGGATTCCCTCGGTGTCAATCCACTGGGGATACTGCTGGCTTATTTTACCCATGTATGGTCAAATTCATTGGAAAGGTTTGGTGAAACTTAAGCAGTTGCTCTTGACATTTCAAAGGCTTTTGATCATGTTTGGCATAAAGGTCTTCTAAATAAGCTTCCATCGTATTGTTTGCTAACTGTTTTTTGTAATTGGGGATCCAGTTTTCTTTCTGATTGCTCATTGCAGGTGATGATACATGTCTTCTAACTTCTCCACAATGCTGGTGTTCCCCATTGTTCAGTTTTCTCCCACTCTTTTCCTCTTGTGTTAATGACCTTCTTCCAATGACTGGAAATCCTATCTGTAGTTTTGCTGATGAAAGCACATTGCATTCCACCTTCCAGTTTGAGAAACGTTGCCCTGCACAAACAGCTTCAGCTTCCTGAATATTCGCTACCAATTCCTTAAATGCTGATCCAGGTAATTCTCCAGTAGGGCAAAGATAACTTAGTTAAATTAAATCCTTCTAAAACTCAGTCCTGTCTTATATCTTGCAAAAAAAAGAATACTTCTGCTCCTATGCTTATCTTCAATGCCATTCAGATTTCTAGATAAGATCATATAACTCTGTTAGGGATTTCCCTGACTTCTAATCTCTTTTGGCATAAGCATATCACAAATATTGTTTCTCTGCATCTAAAAAACTGGGTTTTTTCTTTCACTCTCAGCATTACTTATCTTCTAAACAGTTATTCACTTTGTACAACTCTCGAATCTGCTGTACCATGGAATATTGTTCCCAAGAGAGGTTAACGTGGCAGTGCCATCTTAACCTCTCTTAGGCTTCTAATCTCCATTCAAAAGAGGGCAGTTAGATTAATTAATGACCCATCTCCTACAGGCTCTCTGTCTCATAGACATTCTGTTTCTGCTGCATGCCTTTATTATATATATTTCCAGTGCTTTTTTTGTAAAAAAAAATAGATGCTGGTACTTATTCTTTGCTATCAGGAAAAATTGAAAATTAAAAGGATATGAAAAGTACCCTAAAAGGTTTTTTTCTGATATTGTTACTTTCATAGTAATGTTTTTGGAATAACAACAAATTTAGTATATTAACACAGTTTGTTAAGCATAAATTTATTATTCAAATATATAAAAAAAAATAAGTGAAATGTGAGTAAAATAAGTAAAATGTGAGTAAAATAAGTAAATAAATCGGTCAATTACTGAGTGCCAGGCACTTAGGGTGAAGAGTCTGTAGTCACGAATGGTCGTTAGTGTAGTATCTTAGAGAGCTTTATGGTAACTGAAAAAAGTTTCTAGTACCCCGGCTTGGCCTAAAAGTGAGGAGCCAACAAAAATGTGTATTTCAGTCTTTGCAGTTGTTGTGAATGACAAGGGTGGGAGAAGTGACTCAGACTTCTTCCTGGAGAAGCAAAAGTCTTGGGGGAGAAGAGACTGACAGGTGAGGGCTGTGCAAGCCTCCATGCAGGCACCTCCCCACCACTGCCACCTCAACACTGACTCTCTGAGTACTTCCTTGCCGGGACAACTCCAGCTTTGAAAATTGTTAAAAAATACTTCTCATCGCAAAATTTATAAATTAGCATTAGCATTAGTAGAGGCATTTGATGCAAGAAAGCAAGCTTATGCAGCATCAGCCAAAAAAAAAAAACAAATAATAAATAAATAAATAAAAAAAATAACCACTTGCACTTCACCCCTCTGTTCGTTCGAAATACCTGTCTAGCTGAGCCTTAAACTTATTTAGGCTATCAACTTCCACGACAAGGGATGGAAGTCTATTCCACCAACCAGCCACCTGCTGGCTAAAGGCAAATTTCCTGATGTCTATCCTACATCTGTCTTTTCTCAATTTGAATTTATGCCCTCTCAGGTGATTATTCTGAGCAAGAGGAAGAATCCCATCAGCATTGAGCATGCTCAAACCATTCAAGGCTTTATACACCTCTATCAGATCACCTTGCCGGTGCCTAGTCTCCAGACACTAATTTGCAAAACTTAAGCCTTTCTTCATAAGAGCACCCTTTTGTTCCATTCACTAATCTTGTTGCCCTTCTCTGTACTCGTTCCAGCATCTCTACATCCTTCTTGAAATGAGCTTTATAGAATTATTAATAAGAATATTAATTTAGAATAAATTACCTTTATAGAATTATTAACTATTTAGCAACCTTTTTGTCACCAAAAGGAGAGTTACTTAGTACAAAGAAGCCCGCTATTGAAGTGCAATAAATTTTTTTTTTTTTTTTTTTTTTTTTTTTAAATTTTAACACAAAAAGTAAATGATAGATTTCAATTGGAATAGTTTTCCTTTGATAAGCATCAAATAATGCATAGCTAATGTGATTTTTAAATTTTTAGCTCCATTAGCGACGGAAATAGAAGGGGGATACAAATTGCATTTTCCTGTCTGGCGCTGCCATTTTTAACTTTAAAAATATTTTAAATTTATATTTTAAACCTACTTTCGTTTACCTTCGTTAGACTACGGCCCCTAAAAATAATAAGTAAAAATAAAAAACATACGTAAAAATAATTTCAAAATAAAGTTTTTGTAGAATATTCCAAATTTTTATTAAGTTCTCATCTGACACCCTGTGCTGACTTATTTTCATCCTCTTTGTGTGTGTCTTGCTGAATGACATTTCTGAAGCAGCCATGAATCACCGTATTTTGCTGGATTGAAGCGGGTCGGCCCTGGGCATACAATTTTAAGAAACAGTACTGAAGAAACTGTTTTTGTCATTAACGAAGCTCTGGTTGGGCTGACAATCAGATTCATTTGTGAAAATCCTCGTTCACATTCACTTGATGAAATTGGTATCCTACTCGGAGCATCCATCAAATGCTTCAATTCTTCCAAAACCATCTTTTCAATTAGGTATTCCTGAAATACATGAATTGTATCTCTTTCATTTAACTGTAACCTAACTGACAATTTTCTAACTTCGTTTTCACCAAATGCCAACATTTCATGTTTAAAGGTTTAATACCTTCATTGTCCTTGTTTTCCTTCTCTCGTCATCGGTATTGTCCTTAAATTTTTATTAATGATTATTCAATAGTTCTTAAATTTGAATTTTTTTTTTTTTGAAACTGTCCAAAATGTCAGTGTCATTCGGATATTCAGGTACTGTGACCACGTAAACAGAGATAGGAAAAATGTGGGTAACACACTTCCGCGAAACAACAGATGATTATTTGTCTGGGTAAAAGAAAATCACTCTCTCCTAATTCTTGAATGGGATGCTTACAGTTGATTCACAGCAGTGTCCAACCCATAGTCCACCCAGAAAGTGAACTAAAACATCATTTTAACTTTTGTTAATTATCAAAAAAATTTTATCATTAAATGTTTTGTTCTGTAAATGTAATTGTGTATTGTACTTAAAATTTTTGAATATTTTCAATTTTACTTTTATATACAACAAGATATGGAAAATGTAACACCCTAAAGAAATTAACTTTTCAATTGTTTTTGAATATGGCCCCTGTACGGGAAAAGTTTGGACACCACTGCAGTAGAAGGTGGACCAGAGCCCATTGGGAATATCCCTTGATCTGCTCACTGCTGACCAGTATGACTTTTCTATATGTGGGATGGATGGTCGGATAGTTTTTACCAGGTACCACTAAGTTGTAGAATGGTAATCCCCTTAGTTCTCTTAATTCATGCAGCAGCACAAATTGCCTGAAGGCCAGAAATGCGAACAGTGCGTACCAAGTTAATTCTCCTCTAATCTGTTCGCTATGTGAAAATTTTCTTGCTCAGCGGAAAGTATTTTAAATGTAACTTCGAAGGGGAATTCAAAATAATTCACTATAAAAGGACTTCGTAAACAGTGATCTGACTGAATAATTTAGAATTATAAAAATGGTTATACAGTTTTATATAGTTTTTACAATTTTATATACAGTAGACAGTGAAAAATGCAAATTTAGTTAAATAATTAAGTTTATTTAAATAGTAGGTAAAGATGTGAAAAAAATTTGCGGAATATTACAAATTTCGAAGTGCACTGTATCCAAATGTCACACGTCACTGTTAATAAAGGTGCTGGTATGCCGTACCATCCCAAAAAAAGCACTGGATATTTCCATGGGCACTGTTCTTCTGAATTGTCTTCTATAATTTGCCCTCTCTTTTCCAAACAAGTGTGAACATGTGTTGCAACCATCAACATCCTTTTACTGTCCAACTTCAAACTTAGAACCAATTTTTCTTCTTTTTCATTTATTCCTTCTGTTTCCTGCAACAACTTTCCTACAAAATATTTCCTGAAAATTACAATCTCCAGAAATTCAAGTCTAATGTCAATAAGTATCTTCTTTCATCTTCTCAAACTTCAACCCACACACAGTTATAAGTACTATAGGTTCTAATATCTTTTATGTTGGGGAGTTCCATAAATAAAAAAAATTAAAAAAAAATACACACATATATATATATATATATATATATATATATATATATAATTAAGGTGTATTTGTATTGTAAATTGTATTGTGCAAAATTGTAAATTGGATCATCTGATTTATATTTCAGGCCGTATCCATTCAGCTGTTATCAGTGGAATAAATTTAGATAATAGAAGTGTTACAGTAGAATGGTTTGAAAAAGGAGAAACAAAAGGAAAAGAGGTTAGTTTCTTGAAATGATTGTATATTTTATATATATATCATATTTTATATATACGAGGTGGGGTTGAAAAGTTTTTAGCCTAATGTATAAAAAAAACGACAAAAAAACAAAGCTATTTTTATTCAACATATTCCCCCCCTTATATCATGCACTTTTTACATCAGTCCTCCAACCATTTTAGTCCCTTGGAATAGAAGTCCGAAGTTTGCTCCTCCAACCAGGCCTTGGCCGCACTGATGTCATTTGTGGTGTCAAAATGCCTTCCTTTTAAAAATTTTTTGAGATTGGGGGAATAGATGATAGTCAGAGGGAGCCAGGTCAGGCGAATAAGATGGATAGTTCAAATATTTGAAACGCAGTTGTTCGATTTTTGCCATTGTCTGGTGTGCCTTGTGTGCTGGTACGTTGTCCTGAAGGAAGTGATGCCTTCGCTCAATTTTCCATGCCTTTTTTCTTTCAAATTTTCCTTTACTTTGTCTAACTGAAATTGTTCAATTTTGAAGTATCATTTCATGAATTTGATCAATGTTTTTGAGAGTTGATGCAGAAATCGGTCTTCCCGACCTTGGAGCATCTTCAAGGACAAAACTGCCCCTTTTGAATTTGCCAGCCCAATTTTTTATAGTTGCTCGAACAAATGAAGGAATTTTATGATCGCACGGTACTCCATCTTCTCAAACTTGTGATTTTCCCTTGACCCCATTTCTTTAAAGGCTGAAAAAAAGAATTAAATTTTTATTTATTTATTTTCTAGATTTATCGTTTTTATATTAAAAAAGATTGCTGATCACAAATACGATAATTAAATTGGTCAAATATTTTTAAAAAGGGTCCGACTAAAAACTTTTCAACCCCCCCTCCCTCGTATATATATATTTTATATATCAACTTTGGCAGTAAACTTACTTTTGTATTTAAACTAAAGAGTGGTGATTCAGAACAGTAATTACTGCAGTTCCCATGCTATTTAGGCACATTTAACATGTGTGCATGAAGCATCTATTGTCTTTGCCATGTTCATTCATCTGTGCTAACCAGTAGAAAATTTGGCGGCTATTCCTTTTTCTTTTCTTTCTTTTTTTTTTTTTTTTTTCATAAAAAAGTTATATGCTGTTGCTGCATTAGATATTGTTTTTTTCTCTGCAGTCAGTCAGTTGAGGAACTAATGGGCAGTATGGCAGATGGACAAAAAAGAAATGTTTGTGTATGTGAAACTTGCACTTTTTTTTTTTATCACTTTAGCATTAGTAAAGGCATACGATGCAAAAAAGCAAGCTTATGCAGCATCAGCCAAACAAAAAAAAAACCCTCCCATTTCACATATCTATTCACTCCAAATGCTTGTTCTGCTCAGCCTTAAATTTATTTAAGACTGAGCACCATAATGCCAGATGAAAGTCTGTTCCAGCAATCAACTACCTGCTGGCTAAAGGCAAATTTCCACAAATGAGAGGGCGCTGAATCTCTTTAAAAGTTACAGCTGTCAGTTACAGGCTCCGCAAAAACGATAAGTGTTTGCCCTTTATTTACATGATTGTTATTTTATATTGTACTTAATACGTAGTCATATAGTTATAGTTACGCTGGTTATTTTTTATTTTTAATTTAGATAAAGAGTTTTTGTGGATTTTACTTACGATAGGTAAAACCATTATTTCGTTCCATTTTTGTAGCCATTGTTTTTGGATATAGTGGTAGGGAATTCAAATTTTTTAATTGAGGTAGCTAGGTAGCTCTAACGCATAATTATATAGTAATACGCTTCACTGTTTCTATTTAATAGTTTCTATTCAAATACTATTGACATTTAATTTATTGATTTTATTAATTTAAACTACCATGCCCCAGACTAGAGCAGCAAAGCAATGGGCACAAAGTGGTAGGAGTGCTGTGACTCGGGGGAGAACTGAGGGGGGCAATTCTCCAACGCATCACAGCCTAAAAAAATGTGCAACTTGTGAAATGTTTGCCGAACTCTATGGAACGGAACATGATATTGCCATGGGGGATGTCTTTGTGTGTGCGCAATGTAAGGAGTGTAAGGAAATCAGGCGACAACTCAGCGTTGTTGTGGGCCTATATGAGAGTTTGAAGGACAGGGTGGATGCCCTCGAAAGATCTAAATTGAGGGGCCCATCAGGCTCTCAGCTGCCCACATCAACGCCACAGCTTGCACTTGGTCATCACGCAACACAGCGGCAACCCCTAAGGCAGAATGCGCTGGTCCCACAGGAACTAGTAGTTGTTGGTGACTCTATTGTCAGGGAAACGGGGAACATCCTTTGTAAAAAGGATAGGTGGAACAGGACCAGGGTATGTCTGCCAGGGGCAAAGGTTGATGACGTTGTAGAGCGGATATCATCTTTCAAGGGCACAAAAGGTGATATAGTTGTACACGTTGGCACTAATGATATTAAGAGTAGGAGACCGGCGGAATTACTCAACAAGTACAGGTCACTGTTGAAAAAAAGCCGTGAAATAGGGTTGAATTTGAAAGTGTCTGCAATTCTGCCCAGACACGATAGGAGGGAGTACATGATGAGAGCCTTGTCGATCAATTCGGCCCTGGAAAGATTGTGCAAGGCTCAAGGGGTAGAATTTTTTTTCAGCCTGGACTGTACTTGTTAACAGGAGAGATTGCTTCTACAGGATGGGATACACTTAAATAGAAAGGGTGCAAGAATATTTGCTGATGCTATCGAGGCAGTGTTAGGTGGGTCGGAAAACTGCTAGTTTGGGGGGATACAAAGACTAATAGTTTAACAGTAACCGCAGGCAGAGGTGAAGGTGATTCTTGCACAACTTCTATTAGAATAAGAAGCGACCTGGAGCGAGGGGTGTTGGGGATTTCAGGGACGGATGGCAGTCATCATGGAATAGTTGGGTATATGGGATGTGTTAGGGTAACAAGGAATAGGCATAGGAGCATGTATGCTTGCATGTATACCAATGCTAGAAGTATAGTAAATAAATTTGATGAATTTGAAGTGTTGGTCAAGACATCAAAGGCGGATATTGTTGGGATAGCAGAGACGTGGTGTCACAAAGATATAAGGAATGCAGAACTGGAATTTGGGGAGTACAATGTGTACAGAAAGGATAGACAGGACAGAAAGGGAGGGGGTGTTATGCTGTTAATTAAGAAAAACATAAAATCAAAGGAAGTGCTCCCAGTTAATATAGATGAACAGTGCTCTGTTGAGTCAGTTTGGTGTGAGATAAGCACTGCGAAAGGAAAAATAAGAGTAGGAGTGTGTTATAGGCCTAATTCATTGAATGAGTACAATGAACAATTGTACAGAGAAATAGAGTGGGCCACTAAATCAGAATGTCTTATAATGGGGGATTTTAACTTCCCAGATATTGACTGGAACTTGTGGGTTGGTCACTCACACACTAGTCAGACTTTTGTGGATTTATTGGATGATTGTTTTCTGCAGCAGCATGTTCGAGAGGCAACCAGAGAAAGTAACACTCTTGATCTGGTTATCAGCAGTGATCATTCGTGTATTAAGAATTTGCAGATAAATGAACCACTAGGTGGCAGTGATCACAGTGTGCTGAAGTGGGATTTACTCAAAGAGGTAACTACCGTCAGGGGTAAAGGAAAGGGTTTTTGCTTCCGTAAAGGGGAGTACAGTAGTCTCAGACAGTTTTTAAATTCTGTACAGTGGGATCAACTGACGATGTTACAAACAGTAAATTCTAAGTGGGAAGCATTCAAAGAATTAATCGTGGAAGCTACTAGACTTTATATACCGATTAAGAAATATCGTTCAAGGTTTAGGCCTAAATGGTTATCAAATGAACTAATGAGACTCGTGACAGAGAAGAAAAATGCATGGGATGCATATAAATTATCAGGTGACGCAGAAGCCTGTGACAGATATAAGCTAGTCTGTAATCAGGTCACAAAGGAGGTTCGGCAGGCGAAGGCGGATTACGAGAAATCTTTGGCAAAAGATGCTAAGAAAAACAGCAAGGATTTCTTTACTTATATAAACTCTAAAAGGAAGGGGATGAATATGATTGGTCCACTTGACATCGATGGTTCGACTGTTGATGATCCTGCTCAGATAGCAAACAAACTGAATGAGTATTTTGCATCTACATTCACACGTGAGGAATTATTACAATTTGAAAATGGAAGAAGGTTATCAAATTGTAGCAGTGTGCTTAATGATTTTGTAATAACTGAGAGCAAAGTGGAGGAGAAATTGTTGAAGTTAAACATAAGAAAGGCACCTGGGGTGGATGGGATCTATCCAGTTATTTTAAAGGAGGCGGCAAAGCAACTAAGCAAACCCCTAGCCATAATTATGAGAGCATCCTTGGACTCAGGGGAGGTTCCCACGGACTGGAGATGTGCAAATGTGTCCCCAATTCACAAAAGGGGCGCCTCCGTAGCCAGGTGGGAAGGAGCAGCAGTGCGTAGCACACGCTTCTTGATTAGACCGGGGTTCGAGCCCGTCACCACCAAATACGGAGGATGCGGAAAGGTCAGGGAATGACTACCGCATATTCCCGGAGCAATATGGCCTTAGTTGCTAATGCTCCTAAAAACCAAATAACAAACAAACAAACAATTCACAAAGGTGGATCGAAGGGTGACACGAGTAATTACAGACCAGTTAGTTTAACTTCTGTTCCGGGTAAAATAATGGAGTCGCTGGTTAAAGATGCATTGCAGGATCATCTAGACAAGACTGCAGCAATAATTCAAACACAGCATGGGTTTGTTAAGGGAAAGTCTTGTCTGACGAATTTGATTGGTTATTATGATGTGGTCACAAAAAAACTGGATGCAAAAAATAATTTTGATATCATATACTTGGATTTCAGGAAAGCTTTTGACACTGTTGCGCATGGAAGACTACTGTACAAATTGGAGCAGAATGGTATTAAGGGTAAGTTGCTACAATGGATAAAAGGATGGTTAAGTGGGAGAAGACAGAGGGTGGTAATCAATGGGTGCTGCTCTTCGTGGACTAATGTTATTAGTGGAGTCCCACAGGGTTCCGTGTTGGGTCCACTGTTGTTTTGTGTATTTATCAATGATATTGATGAAGGTATATCAGGCTTAATGTCAAAGTTTGCAGATGACACAAAGGTTGGCAGGGTTGTTAATGACAGTAATGGCAGTGTGCTACTGCAACAGGATCTAGATAATTTGGGCAGATGGGCTAAGAAGTGGCAACTGAAGTTCAACCTTGACAAATGCAAAGTACTGCATATGGGTAGAAGTAACCCCAGAGAAACGTACCAACTGTGTGGTACTACACTTAAGGTGGTAGAAAATGAAAAAGACCTGGGAGTAATTGTGCAGTCAGATATGAAGTTTTCTGAGCAGTGCAGACAGGCTGCTAGGGCGGGTCATGGGGTTTTGTCAATGATATATAGGAATTTTGCTAGCAGGGAAAAGGAGGTGATTGTCCCTCTGTATAAGGCAATGGTCAGGCCACGCCTTGAGTACTGCGTACAGGTCTGGAGGCCTCATTTTAGGAAGGATGTAGATTTGCTTGAGCGTGTACAGAGAAGAGCAACACGATTGGTGAGGGGAATGAAGGGATTCTCTTACCAAGAGAGGCTTAAGTTCTGCAAATTGCAGTGGCTGGAGACTAGGCACCTGCGCGGTGATCTGATTGAGGTCTATAAGGCCTTGAATGGGTTGAGCACGCTGAATTCTGATGGGATCCTTCCACTTGTTCAGATTACCAACCTACGGGGACATAAGTTCAAATTAAGAAAGGACAGATGTAGAATAGATATGCAGAAATTTGCCTTTAGCCAGCGGGTGGTTAATTGCTGGAACAAACTTCCATCTGTCGTTGTAGTTGATAGGTTAAATAAATTTAAGGAGGAACTGGACAGGCATTTGGAGGGAATGGTGTGATTTTTTTTTTTTTTTGGCTGATGCTGCATAAGCTCCTACACTTGCTTTCTTGCATCATGTGCCACTACTACTACTACTACTACTAAATCTGTTCTACAACTGTCTTTCCTTAGTTTGAATCTATGCCCCCTCTGGTTCTTAATCTGAGCAAGAGAGAGCTGGCACACTATGACCATAGTTGCCGATACGGCTAATAAATCCCTAAACATACAAACAAACAAACAATCTGAGCAAGAGGAAGAATCCCATCAGCATTGAGCTTACTCAACAAATTCAAGGTCTTATACACCTCAATCGGATCATCTCGCATGTACCTGGTTTCCAGGCACAGCAATTTACAGAAATTAAGCCTATCTTGGTAAGAGCATCCCTTTGTTCCCTTCACCAATCTTGTTGCCCTTCTTTGTACTTGTTCTAGCAACTCTACATCCTTCCTAAAATGAGACTTCCAGACCTATACACAGTATTCAAGGTGTGGCCTGACCATTGCCTTGTACAATGGGATAATCAATTCCTTGTCCCTGCTAGCAAAATTCCTATACTGTATATCATTGACAAGACTCCATGACCTGCTCTGGCAGCCTGACTGCATAGTTACTCCCAGGTCTTTTTCGTTCTCCACTTCCCTGAGTATAGTACTACACAATTATTACATTTCTCTTGAGATATTGCTACCCATATGCAGTACTTTGTATTTATCAATGTTAAACTTCAGTTGCCACTTCTCAGCCCATTTGCCCAACTTATCTAGATCCAGTTGCAGTAGCTTACTATCTTTACGGCCTCTGTAGCCGAGTGGGCAGGAGCGGGAGTGCAGTAGCACACGCTCTTTGAGTAGACCAGGGTTCAAGCCCCTGACTGCTGAATACGGTCGATCTGCCAACCTGCATTGGACCAGCGTGGCAGATTATGGTCCATTTCCCTCAGCATGAATTGTTGAGGAGGCTTCCATCCTGCAGTGGGTTGATAATGGCTGCACTTTACTTTTTTTTTTTTACTATCTTTACTGTCATTAACAACTCTGCCGACCTTTGTATCATCTGCAAACTTGGACATTAAGCCTGATATACCTTCATCAATATCATTGGTGAATACACAGAACAACAATGGGCCCAGCACTGAACCCTGGGGAGCTCCACTAATAACATTAGTCCACAAGAGTAGTGTCCATTGATTACCACTCTCTGTCATCTCCCACTCAACCATCCCTTTATCCATTGTAGCAATTTGCCCTTAATGCCATACCTCTCCAATTTGTACAGTAGTCTTCGATATGCAACAGTATCAAAAGCTTTCCTGAAATCCAAGTATGTGATATCAAAATTATTTTTTGCATCAAGTTCCTTTGTGACCACATCATAGTATCCAATCAAATTGGTCAGACGAGACTTCCCTTTAGCAAACCCATGCTGTGTCTCTGCACAATTGCTCATTGTACTCATCAGATTTCAAAAAATAAGAACACACACCTACCCTCATTTTCCCTTTCCCTCTGCTTATGTCACACCACACTGACTCAACATTGCATTGTCCACCAATGTCAATTGGATGCACTTCCTTAGATTTTATGTGTTTCTTAACTAACAGCGTAATCCCTCCTCCCTTCCTGTCCTGTCTATCCTTTCTGTACACATTATACTCCCCAAATTCCAATTCTTCACTACTTATCTGTATAAGCAGTGAAGATATCCCAACAATATCCACATTTGATGCCTTGACCAGCACTTCAAGCTCATCAAATGTATTAACTATACTTCTAGCATTGGTATACATTCAAGTATACATGCACCTGTTCTTTCTCTTAGTTAACCCTAACACAGCCTGTGTATTTACTTGTTTCACTTTAACTCTCAGCAGTCTTGGAAGTTTAATAAATATATAAATTATGAATCATTATTATTTTTTTGATTATTATATTAATTATTATATTAAGTGATATACAGTATAACAGCGTGTTATACTGTATTTCACTTGTTATTAAAATTCAGGTGGAAATAAGTATTATAAAGATTGAGTTAATATTACATTGTATGTGTAGTGAAGTGAAAAATTACTTTTATATATTATTAGTTAATTAGTAATTAATTGGTAGCAACATAATTATTTACTTCTCATTTCTGTTAACCCCAAAAAAATTAAAAATTCAGTTAATTTAAGAAATGAAATTCACAAACCCATGAAATGTAACATGCTGCGAACATTGCCTAACATTTTTCTATTGACAAAAGTTTTGATTTATAATAAACTGTTGGTTAGCAAAATTTTGCTAACCAGTTCATAAAATTGGCCAAGATTAAAAATTAACCTCCCTCTTCTTAGTGTTTGTTTACTTTATATATATAAAAGTTTTTGAAAAGAGAAAAGGAAAATGGGGGAAGGCAAAATGGAAAGATAAAAGGAGGTAGTATAGTTACAAATTGAAAAAGTGAAAAATAAGAAATTCATTTTAAACACAAGATAGAAATGTATACGTGTATATAGGTATATTGTCACATATCATACAATCCTGGCATCTCTTCAACCACCAGAATCAAAACATTTTTTGTGCATTGAAAAGGGATCTCCATTCCTCCCCGTGAAAGTGGATCAGTAGTTAGTGTAAATTTACTACTACTATCTAGAAAGCAGTCCTAAAAAGGAAAGATAGATTTAAATAATTTCAACTAATGCCTTTTACTAAAGTAAAAAGATTTTGAAGCATATGTGTGTACACAGTGGTTGTCTTTGGTTAAATGTGTAACTAAACTGGTAGAACCTTGGCAGCTTTTGACAAGGTGTTTAAATAGGAGTTTAGAAGTAGTGAGGAAATCAATATGAGCACTTTTCAGAGTTACCAAATTGAAAAGTACAACAAGTGATTAAAGTGAGTGGCACTAACTCATGTTCTAATCTAGTTTGTGATCCAAAATTTTTGAAAGCAGATTAATTTGATCAACTCAAGAAAAAGAACTTAATTGTAAACGTCTGGTAAAAGAAATCTTAACCAGGCCAAACAAGCTGATATTGTATCTCTCTCTCTGCTTAAATGAAGCAATTTGTTTGCTTCTTTTGAATGAAAATATCCAATCATGGCTCTTCAAAAAAGTGTACTCAGGTCATTACTCCTAGATATGTTGAAGAATGTTATGTACAAGATTTATTTTACCAACTGTTTTTAAATACAGGCAGTTCTCACTTTACAAGTTCCTGGATTTACTAGTTTTTTTTTTTTTTTTTTTAAGTATGAAGTATCAACAAAATTGAAAATATGAACATTAATTGCAAAAAAATGAATGTTAAACATTCATAAATACCACATTTCAAACCACACGTGTGGTTTGAAATGCGATTCACAATACAGTGGGTGTCCAGAGACACCATTGTATCGTGAAAATATCATAATGTGAACCCAATAACACATTGTTTTTTGGTAATTCGTTCCACGACCTCCAAAGTTGAAATTTTCGCTATATAACTCTCTAAAAGGTTGTTTTTATAGTGCAAATTGAATTAGTTACCAATTCAAATCACTAAAATGCACTACACTTTCATCGTTATCATATGTTCCTGAACGCTTTTGTGACATTTTTCTAAAGCACATTTCTGGAGGTCACGACCATAAAACAGTTTGAACTTTCCAGTTTATTGGGCTTTTCTGTTACTGCAAGCAATAATAAATGGGTAGTAAACTCAATGTTATTGCATTTGCGAAAATACCGATAGCTGGAATTGTGTGGTTCTTTGCATTATTATGGTGAAATGTGTTTCCCTTTTACTGAAATCTTCAATCATATAAAAAACAAAGAAATTTTCAGAATCTTCTCTTCATTCTTTTTTTTCTTTTAAGCTTCGTAAACTTGTTACTCCGCGCAAATCGTGTTAGTTGCAATTTGTGTGTTCCGTTAAAAAATGCTTATGCATGTTATTGAAATTTATAAAGAAAAGAGAAGATTATCTTGGAAACAAGAGCCTCTTGAAGCATTTCTGAAGAAGAAGATGACTCCTTGTGCAACAAACCAACACGTGCCGAGCCAATAATGAGTAGTCAACGAATGTGCACTTAGTCAATGATGATGAAGAATAAATATTCTTTAACATTTGTAAGTCATAAATAATTTTCTTTATTGTTATAATTTGCTTTATTTTACAGGCTACATTTTCATTTCTTTGGAAAAATCAATCATTGTTTAAACATAAACTAATTAGCTAACTAATTTCATTGTGAATGCAACCCCTATTTTTAACATTGTCTATTGGTAATAAATTCCCACTTTACGGGTTTTCGCTTTATGGGTGAACACTAGGAACGAATTAACTCGCAAAGTCGAGAACTACCTATATTGCACTTCCGTTATAGAAAGTCAGAAGGATGATTCCAACTTAGTCATAAGCATTTCTACTGCCAAGGTCATGGAGAGTCTAAAACAGAAGAACATTCAGTTTTTTTTGTTCAGTATGGAAGTACTTTATGGCTGCATGTGACTATGTAGTATGCAAGTTTCCATTGAAGAATGATATTCTAGTAAATTCTGAGATAACACAAATTTCATCAGTTGGCAATGCATAATTTTCAGATTTGAAATTTTTTTACGGATAAGTATTTCTTGATGTTGTTAAAGAAATAAATGAATCAATAGATGTTTTGTAGCATCACAGGGATACCCTTAAATAGGAAGGGTGCAAGAATATTTGCTGATGTTATCAAGGCAGTGTTAGGTGGGTTGGAACAAGCTGATAATTCTAGGCATACACAGACTAATAGATTAACAATAGCCACAGGCAAAGGTGAAAGTGATTCTTGCACTGCTATTGGAATGAGTAGCAGCTTAGAAAGCAAGCTGCTGGGGATTTCAAGAACTGCTAGGAATCATCATGGAACAAGTAAATACATAGGCTGTGTTAGGGCAACTAAGAGTAAGATCAGGTGCATGTATACTTGCATGTACACCAATGCTAGGAGTAGAGTAAATAAATTCAATGAATTTGAAGTGCTGATCAAGACATCAAAAGTTATTGTTGGGATTTCAGAGATGTTGGTGTCATACAGATATAAGGAATGTACAATTTTAATTTTGGGAGTACAATGTATACAGAAAGGGCAAAAAAAAAATTATTTATTAGGGTCAGTATTTTGTCTCTGATCAATTTGCCTTCTTTGCTAGATGAAAAACACAGTTCTGGGGAAAAACTTTGCTAACAACGCCTGAGACCGACTAACTCAGCCACAGTGAAAAAAGCCCATAAAAGTTCCTCGCGTCATCAACGGGATTCGAACCCGGGCCTTTTCCACTCAATGTGCGGAGGACAGCAAAGCAACAATACCATTGTGCCTCCCTTCCTATCCAGTACAGTATAGGATAGGAAGGGATGAGTGGTTATGCTGTTTGTTAGGAAACCCATAAAATCTAAGGCAGTGTATCCAATTGGTATGGGTGGCCAGTGCAATGTTGAGTCAGTTTGGTGTGACATAAGCACTGGGAAAGCAAAAATGAGAATAGGAGTGTGTTATAGTCCTAATGACTCGATGAGTACAACAAACAGCTGTACAGAGAAATAGTGGGCCAGTAAATCAATGTCTTATAATGGATGATTTTAACTTTCCAGATATCGACTGGAACTTATGGGTTGGTCACTCACACACTAGCAAGACTTTTGTGGATTTATCGTATGACTGTTTTCTATAGCAGCATGTTCAAAAGGCAATCAAGAGGGAGTAATACTCTTGATCTGATTATCAGCAGTCATTAATCATGCATTAAGAATCTGCAGATAGAGGAACTACTAGGTGGCAGTGATCACAGTGTACCGATGTGGGATTTACTTAAAGATGTATCTATCGTCAGGGCTAAAGGAAAGGGTTTTTGCTTTTGGAAAGGTGATGTGACTGTTGGTGGTCTCAGTTTTTTAAATTCTATACAGTGGGACCAACTGATGTTGTTACCAACAGAAAATTCTAAATGGAAAGAATTCAGGGAAGTAATCAAAGAAGCTACTGTTTATGAAAGAAGGAAGAATTGTAGTCATTCTTGGTTGGGGAACTGACAAGTGTACATGGAAGCTTGAAATAATTGAACTCTTTATATATAACCTTATTCTAACCATGCTTGGCATTTTAACAATTCCTCAGAGCAGTGCTTAATAATGAGAGCCAGGGTTAGAAAAACAAACTGAGTTTAGATCTTCGTTTTCTGGTGAAGCTTTGGAAATGTTCCTGTGCCAAGTTGAGACCAGAGACATTATAATGAACAAACTTTGACTCATTTCTGAAGAAGACAAAGTCTGCAATGGTATCTTTCATGAAGCAGTCAATATCAGTTGGTGTCTAATAGAATATTCAAAAAGAAATCCACAGATAGAAAAATGTTAGGTAAATTAATGTTTAAAAGAATACTATACTGGTAAACAATCCTAGGCTGTATTTTAATATAAAATGTATTTTGCTAGTGAAATTTAATATATAAGGAAGTGTAGACTTTAAAAAAATCTTGCTGAAAAATTTCCTTTTTTGCCTATTTTGGCCCAAAAACTAGTTTTTTTTCCTGCTTAGAAATTTCTGATTTCCAGCTTATTGAAATTGATAGCTATGTTATTGGAATAAATGATAGCATTCGAGAATTGCACAAGGCATTTCGGTCATCTTCATTGCTAACCATGGCAGTATGCATTGAGAATTATGAGATTCACTAGTGCATACTCTCCATAATATATTGTGTGTTAGTTCATGATTGCATTCCTGTATACCTGTTTCTTCTGCTATTCCTATTTGAAAAAAAAATAAAATAAAATAAAAAAAATATATATTCCTGTCAAATAGGAATTGTGTTTTTTTTTTGCTGTTGTTATTCCAAAGTCATGAGAAGCACTTGTTATCGAGGCCTTTGAGTTTCTGATTAGGCCTGTTGTAAATCTTCTGGGTTGTCTTCTGAATAGCCTTCTTTGCAAATAACTATGTTGATTGCGTGTGTGGGGATGATTACCCATATACTTATAAGAATGTATACATGTGTAAAACTGATATTAAAAATGGATCCAAAAATATTTCCTAGAGTTTCATCAATTTCTAAATGACTTTTTTTTTTATTTTTTAGATTGAATTTGATGTTGTATATGGCTTAAATCCTGATCTAGGTCATTGCCCACCTACTTCTCGAAGGGTAAATATTTTATAATTACTAAAATAATAAAAATTAATAAAGAAATATAATGTTTTAATTTATTGAGTTAATAAGATGAAAGAATGTTACTATATACCTTGTACCTTTTAGTGGTTGATACTTTTTATAGTGAAAGGGTTCAGCAGTATTAAAAAAATGAGTAATTAACTTTTTATACCTGTCATGTAATTATTAATAGGATTATATTATGCTTACTAATTATTATTAGCCATATGGTGCAAGGAAGCCTTGATGCTTATGCTGCACCAGCCGAAAAAAAAAAAAAATCTGAATTACCCGAGAGAGAGAGAGTTAATTGTTTACTAAGTAGAACTCATGGAAAATAATCTTCTTGTTAACTTTGAACTATTCAGGCTATATGCCTGAATAGTTCAAAGTTAACAAGAAGTTCTGAAATTTCCTGAAAAATTTCTTTGCATGAAATTTCAGAATGACACTGAACATTTTGAATCTGTGAATAAATTTCCATCATCTGTTCCTCTTTTGTCAGTTAATTATTTGTCCTCTGCTTACTCTAACTTAATCATATCTGTAATTGTTGTTTTTTTTTGTCCTCGCCTTTTCCCATTATATATGGGGTGAGTGTTTTTTTTTTTTTTTTTTTTTGTCATCGCCTTTTCCCATTATATATGGGGTGAGTTTTTTTTTATTATTTTTTATTGTTTTGGAATGCAATTTTTACGTCCCGATGCCAACCCTCACCCTTTATCCGGGTTGGGAATATGCAGTGGTCATTCTCTGACCTTCTGCATCCTCTGTATTTGGTGGTCACAGGCTTGAACCCCGGTCTAATCAAGAAGCGTGTACTATGCACTACTGCTCTTGGCTACTGAGGTGCCTCATATCTGTAATTGTAATACGTCCTATATTATTGAAGCATGCAGAAGACACATCGATTTATGCAATGTTTAAATTTAGCATGATTTCTGTTTCTTCCTTTTTGAAGCCTTCTTGGACAACTGACAATCTTATTCAGATATAAGCAAGAATTTTTTAAATTATAAAAAAAAAAGTTTTTCTCTGAATTTCTTAAAGGTCTGTTTTTGAGTCAATAAATTCTGTGATCCTAAATTATTTGGCAATGAAAGTTATACCAACTCTAGTTTGATTTAAAGAAGAAAAAAAATTGCATTATACTTTCTGTTTTGTTGTTCTAGAGAAGGTCTGTTTCCTCCATTGACAGACTTGGGCTTTTCTCACTTCGGAAATAACATCATTATCCAGGAGTCAACCTAAAATTACTGCTATCATTTTTAATCAAATAACAAATGCCAAGAACTTAAATCCATTATTCATTAAAAGCTTACAGCTGGATTTTTAAAGTTTATTTAAACAAACAGTTTAACTGAAATGCTCACTCTTAAACCATGTGAAAGTAATAATGCCAAACTGCAGCTTATATTTAGGTAACTATTGCTGTTACCATATAGGGAGGCAAAATTTAATGAATCAACCAATTTAATTAAACTATGAAAACCTGCTTTCACCATAGGCAGAACTCCCTCAGCCATACATGATGTTGGTGCAATGCTGTTGCATATGTTATGCAAAAAAAAAGAAATTGGTGCAATGCTGTTGCATATGTTATGCAAAAAAAAAAAAGATTCCCAAATTAGAAATTTTGTGTGTTTTAATAATTTCATGTCTTTTATTTTAGAAACATTTCCATCAAATGTTTGCTCGATCAGGTGGGGTGGGGATCAGAATTAGTAATTAAATTCAGCTTGGTGCAGCCTAAACTCATTTTCAACTGTACAAAAAAGTAGAATTTTTGTATTAATCTGAGAAAAAAATGGTTCAAAATTTAACAACAAAATTGACATTAATATGTGAAAAGTAACATAAGTTGTCTGCTGTGCTGCATTTCTTATAAAAAAGATATGCTTTCATTACAATGTTCTCCGAACAAGATTTTTTTACTTTACTTCTATAGATTTTTTTTTTTGTCATTTTACTTATTTATTATTGATTTTAAAGTCAGTACTTAAGTAAATAAAGTGGAAATTAGCTTATATGTATTAGAAAAGTGCAGTAAAGTTTATTATTTTAACAAATATTTCTTTTGAAATAATTTTATTTATATTCATTACAATTAAATTTAGCTGTGACAATGATTTGTGCACAGCTAAATTTAGATGTGGTTTTACTGTATGTGCACAAAAGGCAGTACAAATTATAGGGAGTCTAAATTAGTGAGGTTTTACTTTATATAACTTTTAATTTAATAAAATATCCCATGCCTTAGATATTGATATGCTAGAAAATAAGGATTGATTAGGTCAAGTTCCCTGGAGTGAAATATGATGTTTGTTTGAATTTTAAACAACCTTGTTTAAAGAATCATGACTTAATTGTGAGAGCCAGTTGAAATCAGTCTGAACCTTGATTTGGTGAAAGTGTGTTCTTTGCAAATACAGTGAAACCTCCTTTAACAGGCACCTCTCTAAAGCCAGGCACCCAGGTATGGACACCCAGGCCATAAGTATTTGAAATTACATGTTAGCAACTTCTCCAAAGCAAACACTCTCTAGCACGGATGCAGACACTGATAGCTGTCAGTTTTTTTTTTTTTTTTTTTTTCAACCTCCCTGCAGCGGACACTTAAAAATTTTTTTTTTAAGTTTAATATTTCAGATGAACATGTTCTGGTGACACACGCACATACACGTTTTCACAGGTCTTCATTTAGCAATTAAAAGGCAAAGGAATGTCAAGATTATTACTGAACAGTGACACTAATTAGACTTCTGATAGCCACAAATTACTTATGGAATAGATTGCAGAATATGTTGTTAATACGATTGCTGCTGCTGTTATCGAGTTTACAAACTTCGTTTTCACTGGCTGAAGCAGTTTCACTGGCATGCCCATCAATGTAACAATAAAAGTCAATTCCCTCCTGGCATCTTTCCGGGCTATGGCCAGTCTCTTGATGGCCGACTTTGGGCAGCTCTTAGTGGCCATCATCCTGATCAGTCTCATAATCTCCTCCAGCTCGATGTTGATCCAGTCTGTGATCCTGGAGGAGTACATTAGTACTGGGACTGTATAAGTGTTTATGGCTGTAACCAGGTTTTCGCCATTCAGCTTTGATTTTAGCTGAATGGTTCCCGCCATTCAGCTAAAATCAAAATACCATCAGAGACTGAAAAGTCTCTGATGGTATTTCTCAGTGAGGTGGGCCTTAATCCCATATTGTTCTAACTGTTGGGCCTGTATCATCCCCAGATATTTGTAGGTCTTGCCCTCTGTCATGGCTTCAATCTCTTCACCAGTCTTCAGCTGGTAGTTTTGGCTGACTGGATGTCCTTGATGCAATCCATGGGTCTTGTATTTGTCTAGGCCAAATTGTACCTTTATGTCAGTGTTGAACTTGGTGATCCGGAGTAGATGTTGGAGTTGATTCTCAGTTGTGGCATAGACTTTATCATCCATGTACATCAGGTGTGAAAGGGTGTACAGGTTCTTCTTTCTTTTACACTATATCCATACTTAATGTTATTGAGCATGGCAGACAGTGGGTTGAGTGCAAGAATAGGGCTTACTGATTGACTCTTGTACTTCTTCCTTCTGAATCTCCTATTCTGTCATCTCTTGTACATCCTTGGTTTTCTTCTGTTCTAGGTCAATCCAGGGGCATGGCCGTTATGGCTAACATGTACAACAGGTTGTACACTCATCAAATATGATTCGTATTTTGAAGTAAAGTTATTTCATAACCGTAATGATGTAATGAGAACCCAAAATGAGACATTATATGCAAGAGAAGAGATTGCTTGGGAGAGTCACGTTCGACTGCTAAAAGCTTTCACTTTTTTATTTATTTTTGAAAATAGAATTCTATATATTTTGTATATTTTGACTTTGTCCGAATGCATGAACATTTGTTTACACTTTTTTCTTTTTTTTTTTAATAGCTGCCTCCAAGGCCATCCGTGCATTTTCCAAACAAAGGTAAGTGAACTGCTAGATCTCTCTCTCTCAGACAGATGCATGCATGTGCACAGTACATTAAAACAACTGAATCATCGTCATGAATGTTGTTAATCCTTAAAACATTTAACTTTTCATTGTAGCTTACAAAAAAAAATGTATCTCTATCCCAACCATATTCCAGCATGATGACAAAATCAAAGGAGTTTGCAACCATTCAATTTGACAAGAATATAGTCATCATTATATGCAGAAATCATGTGGGCTTGAACTATGATCATCTGGAATGGTTCAAATTTGGTGTAATCCAATCTTTGCTTTTGGAAACTGGAAAATTATTATTTCTAATCCATAGTATTATACAAGACAATACAGCCACTCGCCAACTTATGTAAGGGTTGCACTCCACAGAACTCTACGTAAGTCGAATTTTACATAAGTCAGAATTTCCCTATATGCTTATGCATCACTTGCAACTATGCTTGCTGAATTTGATTGAAGCAAAACAGAAATGTTCGATGAACATGTAAATAGAATTATTTATTCATTTTTTTTTATCTCTTGTGCAGGAAAAATTACAAAAAGAGAGAGGAGACAGACATAATGTCAGCAAGTTTTACCTTTCGAGCATCGTTGCCAGAATAACTCTCTAGCTGATAAGTATGCTGCTGTGGAGATTTAGAAGGGTAGTAGTAGTAGTGGCATGTGATGCAAGAAAGCAAATGTATGAGCTTATGCAGCATCAGCCAAAAAAAAAAAAAAAAAATCACACCATTCCCTCCAAATGCCTGTCCAGTTCCTCCTTAAATTTATTCAACCTATCAACTTCCACAACGTCAGATGGAAGTTTGTTCCAGCAATTAACCACCCGCTGGCTAAAGGCAAATTTCCGCACATCTATTCTACATCTGTCTTTTCTTAATTTGAATTTATGCCCCCTTAGGTTGGTAATCTGAACAAGTGGAAGGATCCCATCAGAATTTAGCGTGCTCAACCTGGGTTTTTTTCCAACTCATCACAAAAGTGCTCTGCAGCTTGAGAATTGTTACTGGTGACTTCACCGCATACTTTGATGTTGCGGAAGCCAGCTCAATGCTTGAACCTATAAAACTACCTGTTGCTTGCCACGAACTTGACTTGGGGTTCGCCGTATTTATCATTAACATCTTCATAAATACTTGTTGCTTTTGCTTGAATGGCCATTAGATTCAGGGACACTTGCTTCTGAATCTTATTTTCCATCCATATTATTAGCTTTTCCATCTTCGATATAGCACCTTAATGCTGTTTTGTGAACACTGTTGATCTTAAATACATTGATCCTTTAACACGTTCTTTTATACACTCACTCACTGTCCTTTAAAATAGCATTCACTGTTGAAGCAGCAAGACCTAATTCCCATGCAATAGATGACAGACTTTGTCCTACTTCTTACATCTTAATCATTTTCATCTTCATTTCTAAATCAATTTTGTTCCATTTCTTAGCACTGCTACCACTTGCACTTTCCATGGTTGCTTTGCCTTCACCATTGTAATAAGTAAATAGGAATGAAGAGAAGATTCTGAAAATTTGTTTTTTAAACACATTTCACAATAATAATGTAAAAACCCACACAATTCCAGTTATCAGGATTACTGCAAATGCAGTAAGATTGAGTTTACTACCTGTTTATAATAGATTGCACTAACGGAAAAGCTCAATAAACTGGAAAGTGAAAATTGTTTTTATTGTTTTATGGTTATATGACCTCCAGAAATGTGCTTTAGAAAAATATCACAAAGATGTTCAAAATTGATTCTTATAACGGAACATATGATAACAATGAAAGGGTAGTGCAATTTCCATTATAAAAATGACTTTTAGGGAGATAAATAGCTTAGTTATATAGATAAAATTTCAACTTCCAAGCTCTTGAAAACAAATTACCAAAAAAAACAATGTGCTATTGGGTTCACATTGTGATATTTTCACAATACCTCCATTTATTCTTACAGATGCAAAATACGTTTCCACATTTTAAGTTTACACTTGCTGGCACAAACCTACGTAAAGTCAAATTTCCATTAAGTCGAGTATTACGTAAGGCGGGGAGTACCCGTACTATTCCCATTGGCACCTCCGTAGCCAGGTGGGCAGGAGCAGCAGTGCATAGCACACGCTTGATTAGATTGGGGTTTGAGCCCGTGCTCACCAAATACGAAGGATGCAGAAAGGTCAGGGAATGACCACCGCATATCCCCGGAGCAATATGGCCTTAGTTGCTAATGCTCCTAAAAACCAAATAACAAACAAACAAACTATTCCCATTCCTACAAGGTATCTATCCAATTCCACTTTGGACTTCGCCAGACTCTGGTGCCTCTGATTAATTTCAGAAGAAAATGATTTCCAGCAGGAAATTTTTTGTTCACATTTAAAGAAAAGAATGGATGGATGAAGGATCAAGCTTAAAATTTTAGATTTTTTTTTTTTTTTTTTTTTCAGTACTTTTAAAAGTTGATTTATATGTTGGAATATGTTATATATCTCATTAGTTAGATAATTTGGACCCGGTATAAGTGTATAAGTTGATTGTTGGTTTTAGAAGGTACTTTTTCAAGAATTCGAATAATTGCCAGAATATATATTGCATAATTTTTTTTAACAAATACACAAACTTTTGGTACAGTGATGCCAAGAAGAGTCTAACAGTTCTTTTCTAAAATCCCTTTCAAAATTGAGAAACGCAGAATTGCATCAAATAGCAGACAGGCACATTGTAAAGTTTTTAATTCTAACAGAAAGAATGCAGTTATGCTTCTCTTTGCCAGTACAGAAACACTTTGTTTTATTCTAACTGGTATCCCTCAAGTTGTGTGATAATAAATGCATTCCTGGAAATTATCACTTAAGACCATCCCATTAGTGATGGACTATGCTGCGTAGCTCACAGTATAAAAAAACCAAACAGTTTCATATGTTAGAGCAGTGGTAATTTGCATCTAGTTATGCAAGATAAATAGCAGTTATGGGAAGTAGTAAAGATATCACTGAGTTTCAAAAGGGCATGATTGTTGGGAGCTTGTGCGGGAGGTGCTTCCATATTGGAAATGGCATGTCTTGTCAGTTGCTCATGGCCCACTGTGGTTGAGGTGTACAAACTCAGAGTGGTGTCAAATGGGTCAAATCACCTCCTGCCGACTGACAGAACTTAAAGGATTATGCATGGTGGATGTTCATGGCTCAATAGCAGATCGTTATGTGACATGACATTGCAATATACCAGGGTTTTCCAAACTTTTTTCAAGTGCGGACCAGTGTTTGCAGGGTTTTTTTTTTTTTTTTTTTTTTTTTGCTGCCCACCTGTAGCTATAAATTAATGTATTTTCAATAATTATACTCATAGGTTCAGGAAATAATGACACTATCATTAGGACATATAATATACTAGTAATAATGCAGTTAGGCCAGTAATAATGCAATTGTTAATGAATATTAACACCAGTAAATATAAAAAAAGATAGGTAATTAATTTCTTTGTTTATTATCAAAAGGTACATCATTGACATCTTTTTTGGGTCTGTGCGGTTAAAAATACTGTGTAAAAATACTCATTAAATATTTATCGGCAAATAAATATTTAATGAATATTTTTAGTATAACTGGGCATTTGTTATTTTATTACATTTTCACTTCTTCGGGAAATTTTATTATAATTTTGTGTAGATATATTTCAAATAAATTGTTCGCGGACCAGTACCGGGCCGTGGACCATGCTTTGGGAAACCCTGAAATATACTATGTGTAATGCAAGAACAATATCCCAGATTATGTTGTGCCACACACTCAAATATATGGGTTCCACAGCAGATGACCCAAGAGACATCCTCCCCTCAATGCTGATCATATCAGTGGTGAATGCTATGGTGTCAACAGCATGCTGGTTGGACACTGGAGGACTGGAAATGAGTGTGTTGGTTGAATGTGAGAGAGAGAGAGAGAGAGAGAGAGAGAGAGAGAGAGAGAGAGAGAGAGAGAGAGAGAGAGAGAGAGAGAGAGAGAATCCTTTATTGCCCTTCACTGCCATAAAGTCAGAGGTTTACAGCCTCCCGATACTTCCGGGATACTCGAACAATTATTTACAAAATGAAAAAAGGTAATTATATAAATGAAAACATATTTTAATGCAGAGGAGAAATGAATCCAAATGTCTGGTGCAACACAAGTCCATGGCTCCATCATGTATGATGCCCACTATCCAGGGAGGTGGCGGTCATTGCTTAATATGGGACACATTTTGCTGGCAAGAACTAGGACCCCTGGTGCATATGAACCGTTTCACTAGTGAGGTCTATCAGCAGCTCTTAAGAGACCATGTTGCATTTTTTCCAGGACAGGAACTGGATCTTGGAAGATCCAGTTATGCTTCACAAATGGTTCAAGGAGCACAGTGAAGATATCACCCATCTTGATTGACCTCCAAATTTGCCTGACCTCAATCCAATTTGAACACTTGTAGGATATTTTCAGATGGGGATGTGAGATGTATGGACATGCAACTGTCATCTATTCCAACACTGGAAAGTCTTGCAGCCAGCATGGCTGCCGATCCCTACTTATGTCTTCAGACAGCTAGTGGAGTCTGTGCCTAGGCAAGTAGCAGCTGTTATCCATGCGAACGGTGCCCCAACACTATTAGGTTGGCGAACATAATTCAGTGATCACTCAATGTATGTACAGATGCTGAAAGTAAACTGACAATACATCAAATATGTATTGTCAGTTTACTTTTTTATTCAATACGTTATACTTCCCACGAATTCATTCCTGCCATAAATAAGGAATACCTATTCTACAATAAAATGTCACTAAATCAGATCCTGTCTAATTTGGACTGTATTCTTTTTTATGTATATACAGTGCAACCTCAATATAATGCACCTCCTTCATACCATGAGTATGAACGAGGTGCATTATAGAATCCCTCAAAACAAATTATGAAAAAAAGGTGTGTTCAAAGAGCCGAGTGGTCATGAGAAAGAGTGCGGTAGCACGTGCTCTTTGAGTGGACCAGGGTTCAGGCCTGTGACTGCTGAATACGATTAACATTTGTATTGATGATTTATTGTAAACTCTACTGACCTGGTGGTCATGCCGGATTATAAAGAACATTTATGTTAGAAACTGGAAAAAGTGAATGCTGTATATACTCGTACCTACGGTACATCCTACTACTGTATTTCCAAGAGGGGAAATTAGTTAAAAGTTGGCTGTATATTTGCTTTGATGTATTCAATTGCACAGTAATTTTTGTAAACAACAGGACTTGTTAGAAACTAATTACTGTAGACACCCAGTTTCTCTTCCCAGCAGGAGATGCAATAAAAGAGTATATATCAGTGGAACACTAATTACAAACAGCTACCTCTGCAGGGAATACAGCTACTGTTCATCAAGTGTGGTACATTTTTATAAATAACAGCACAACATCCTTTCTTCAACTAGAAGTTACACTTGGGTTAGCAAAAATTGCTATTGTGGTGAAAGCCTAGTCGAAATTATACAAAAACTTAGTATCACTTGGTAAATGAAGTGAAAGCATTCAAAAGAAAAAAATTAAATGAAACAGTAAGGTATATTTATTTTTAGTGCACTTTCCTATCCTTATGAATTCTTATCAAGCGATAGTGGCAATATCAAATGCCGTTTCTTATTTCCCAGTACCATACTCGTGCAACCTAGGGATCAGGAAGTCATAATCAGCTGTTAATGATTGTATAGAAGAAACAGTTGAAAAACTGTTTGGTTTTTTGATGATTTTGACAGTGAGCTGGACATAAGAAAACAGGAGATCATTGTTAAGAATTATAAAATGTGCTATTTACATCTTGGCTGCAAGTTTGAAAACTATTAAACCATGATTATATTCTTATTTGATGTAAATGGAATGGAGGATGAAGATTATCAAGATGTGTTGCACAAGAGTGGAAAAAAAAGGATATTCATTGGGGAGATGTAAGAATGTGGCTAGAAGAAGATACTGTGGCTGGATATCATGATGGAAGAAGGAATAGCAAGAGAATTTCAAAGCAAAAAATCTGTAGACGAATTGGGAAGATAAGCAAAAGAAAAAATTGCAGAAAGGTACAGGGCAGAAGCTGCTTTGATATGCTTATTAAATTTGATAACTGCAACAAATTTGAGAAATATTTTTGCTCTAAGAAACTGAGAATGATATTATGAAACAGCAATACAATACTACTTTTACTCAACAGAAATTCCAATTTTTTATTTATTTATTTTTTGAAAAAGTAAAAAAAGACAGTGCAAACAGGGAGGGATTGTCTGTATCTGATTAAGTTTACTGTTATAAATGTTTCAAAAATTTCAAGTTTAGTATTGTTTAAAATATTTTATTATTCATATATTATTGAACTCTGTGATGTCATTGAGATCACATCTCAGATATTCATGTTCTATTTGATTCAACCCTCTATATTCAATTTTGTTTTGAATATAAATATTTTCATAAAAGGTCCTTTTCTTTCATCATATTTGTGTCCTAATACTATCCAAATAAATGTTTTACTGGATTGGAAAAATTTGCTGATTTTTATGAACTACAATTTAAAAATAATTACACAATTCCTTTCTATAATTCCAACCTTTTTTACTAATTTCAGCTATACTTTCTCACTATTAGTCTGCCCCTGTTTGTATAAGCAATTGTTGTATACAGTTTTGTTCATAGATTTCTAATTGACTTCAGGGAATATTGTTATTAATTACCATTGCATTCTATGTTAAAATATACAGTTGTGTCTCTGTATCCGCTGATTCAGTTACCCGCAGTTAATCAAGAGTAAAAAAAAACGAAAAAACTTAACATGTACTATTCGCGTGTCCAATTCGATGCTTTCCTTTATTTTTTTATGATGTCGATTTTAAATCGAATGGTTTCCCTTTATTTTTTACAGTGTCGCATATGGTTTGGTCACCAACATTATAATAGTCCTTTAGAGATTTAACGGATGCACAGTTTTCAAACTTTTGAATAATTAAGTTTTTGTTTAATTTGAAACCACAACTCTTGCGTTTGCCCATCATTTTTGCGATTTCTAAACAAAAAAAAAAAAATAAATAAATAAAAAATAAATAAATAGTTACTATATATTTTTAAAAAAATTCCGACATCCCTGACATAAATACCGAAACAAAATTTGTCTCTTTGCAGTGCAATGAAACACAACAATCGGCGCGATGCACTAAAACAAACTAAACATTTGGTCCTTTTTTTTTTTTTTTTTTTTTTTTTTTTTTTTTTGAACGGTTGGTGTGAAGATAGCGGGGGTTGCAAGATAATAGGTACACTAATCTCCCAATGACGACTTATAACACTGGTTCTTGTTGCTTATTTAAGACTTGTAAAATAAATGTTTATATCTATTCTAGTTATTACTTGAATTTTATGATTTCTGGTTAATTTCCGGTTAATCCAATCCCGGTAAATCGAGAGTCTATTTTATTATTACTGTATTTAATGTTGGTAATGTCTTAATGTGTGTTTAATTTATCAGTTAAACTTTATTATACGTATGTATGTACTTACAAGAAAACCATGTTATATACCGGGGTCAGCAGGTGTTTGCTTAATATCCGCAGTTTCAGCTGTCCACGGTAGGTCTTGGATACAGGGGTCTTACTGTATATATTTTTTTTTCTTTATTGAATTCTAATCACTTTTATATCTGCATTTTAAAATTTTGCTCTAGAAGGATCTTTACGATTGCGGCAGAACTATAGGAAAACACATGCTGAAAATGAGTTCATGGATTCTAGCTACCCATCAGTCACACCAGCTATGCCACCACCTCCACCACCTGCAGCTCCAGCATCTCCTGTGGGTCCTCTTCAACCTATCCAAAAAGCTACAGCACTACCTACTTGTAAGATTTCTCATTTGTTACATCTAATTAAATCTTTATATCTTATTGCATAATGGTAATTTTTCTAATTACTTCTTCTATATAATACTTTAAAAACTTTAAATATTTTGTGTAGTTTAACTTCCCAAAATCCAGAAACAACTCTGGGACCTGATCCCTTTGCTAGATCTTGTAATTTTGCAGATTTTGGGCAGTCACATCATCACGGTCATAAAAAAGATATTGTATTTATAGGCTTTTTTTAACTTACAGTGCAAGTAAAGAAAATATTAACCACCCTTTTTAGGTGAATTTCACACACACTTGCATAAATGCATATCGTCTTTGCCACATCCGTGTGTCCACACATCACATGTAAGTGAACAGATTTTCATGGATTTTTTTTAGTTCTTTTTAGAAAGATTTGTCAGGCCATCCCAAAAAACTAGACAAACAGAAATCCAGCAAATATTATATATTTTTCCATATATAATTTTAGTTTTAATATATAATTTAGTTTTAATGCAGTATTGATAGCTTTAGACAGCTCATGCATGTATTGTTATGTAAGTCTCATGAATAATGTTGCTTGTAGAGAGATATATATTCACAAGCAACTATATATATAAGTTTGTATTAATATATTGAATAAAGTATGCATCTGTCATACCTGACTTATTAATCTTTCATCAACTGTGAATACCTTTTTCATCCAACATAACTTTTTAAAAATTACTTTTAAAGGGTTATATTTAAAAAAAAAAAAAAAAAATATATATATATATATATATATATATACAGTGGAACTTCTCTATTACGAACTTCTCTATTACGAACTTCTCTATTACGAACTTCTATTTAACGAATTTCTCTATAGTACGAATTTTTTCGCAAAACATTGCACCTTGAAACAAATTACATGTAAAATTAACCCCATATAGCGAAGTGTTAGTCTCTCTATAACGAATTTTTAAAAAAATTAGTAAAAGCATTTTAAGATTTTCAAGCATTTACTGCTAAACAGCCACTCAAATATACTGCCTCCTTCCTTCCGAAATTGTGCATTAGCATCTGGAATTAAATAATTATCACTTTTAGTGAACACTTGTGGCCATTGACGCCCATAGGAGGGTCTTTATTTCATTTTTGTACAGTTATTAAACCAAATGGGTTTTCTTAAAAGTGGTCGTAAACTTTACAATAAATAGGGTGGATTTGTAAATTGATGTTGGCTCAGAGGAAAACGAAATTCGCTGCGGTAAACTTGAGCATGCTGCGGCAGCAATGCATAGAATGCTACCATAGTCGGTTTTTAGTAACACCTACTGAGTGACATTCACTTCTCACCTCAGCTATACCACATGACCTTCCTGTCAATCATATGATATGTCCGCCGTTCTCATCTAACTGGACTCCCAATAGATGGTTTTCATGAATTTTTTTTTAAATTTCGTTCATCATCAATCACATAGGCTATATGCTCTTGTATTTTTTTTTCCTGAAAAGTAACATACAGCATACATTAACCATAAATTTTATTTTGTGTATATATGAATGAAAGCAGAATAAAAGAAATTCACAAGTCATATATTTCTTCAAAGTGATTGATAGGAAAGGTCACGTGATACTGTTGAATTGGCAAGTGACCATCATCGAGTAGGCAATACTAACAATTCACTATATGGCCAGCGAAGTTTGCGGCCTGTGTATCGGCAAGAGCTGCAGTCGAGTAATTTTTACAATTGTGGAAACAATGTTGAAAAGAAAGTGTTTAAGTATTAATGATAAAGCAAAGATTGTTATGATATTGACCAGGGTTTTAAGAAAAAGTTGTTGCGGAGAAATATGTCATACCTGCAAGCAGTTTATCTACGATTTTAAGAAATCGAGAATCAATTTTAAATGCAATTGAAGGAGGAGCAGACAAGAAACGAATTAAGTTGTGTATATACGAAGATGTTGATAAAGCTGTTCTAAAATGGGTGCAAATGATACGTGAAAAGAATATACCAATATCGGGCCTAATAATTAAGCAACAAGCTCTGAAATTTGCAGTCTCTTGGAATTTCATTCCAAGGGACTGTGCATATACAGAATTTAATGCAAGCACTGGGTGGCTAGATAAATTTAAGAAGCGCCACAGAATTGTGGAAAAGGTTATTTGTGGAGAAAGTGTTAATGTAAGCGAAGAAGATTGCAATAGTTGGAGGAACAATACTTAAAGAAGATTTTGGAAGAATATGAGCGTAAGGATGTTTTTAATGCTGACGAAATGGGTTTATTCTTTTAAATGTTTACCGAATAGAACACTTGCTTTTAAGGATGATAAATATTTTGGCAGAAAACAAAGCAAAGAAAGAATCACTGTGCTAGTTGGAGCAAATATGACTGGAAGTGAAAAATTAAAATCGATGGAATATCAAAAAACCCAAGATGTTTTAGAGGCACAAAATCTTTGGAAGTTGACTACACCTTTAATAAAAAAGAATGGATGACAAGTGATAATTTTGAAGTATGGTTATTAAAACTAGACAAGCGTATAACAAAAAAATTAAAAAGGAAAATCGTGTTGGTAACTGACAACTGTCCGGCACATCCTGCCAAACTTAAAAGTGCGAAGTTGTTGTTTTTACTACCAAACATAAGGTCAAAACTCTGCCAATGGACCAAGGCATTATTAAAAATTTTAAATTTCATTATCGAAAGAGAATAATAATGAAGATTGTCAATGCGTTATCAGTAAATAGAAACTTGGAGCTTACAATTAAGCTTAGAGATTGCATCTCTGAACTGACAAAAGTTTGGACAAACGATGTCACTGAATACACTATTCAAAATTGTTTTTCGAAAGCGGGATTTGCATTGAATACAGAAGTCAAACAACGACTGGACGAACAAGATGAACTGCCCCTTTCCCAACTGAAAAACTTTTGGACATTATTAGAATCGTCTGGAAACATCGAAAATGAAATAACAATGGATAGTTATGTTTATGTAGATCACAGCAGAACATCCAAATGAAGATGTGAAATACTGCTGTTCAGTGTTAGACACGACCATGATCACGAAGAAATTAACGATGATGCTGAAGACGCATCAGAACAACCCGTAGAAAAGCCAACTCGCGAAGAAATGATTAACGCTTTTAAAACGGTTCGTATGGGTCTACAGTTTTGTGAAAATGTTCCTGATAATGTTTTTAATGCTCTGAACAAATGCGAGGTTTTTTTTAGAATCAGACAATTTTTTTTGTACTGTGCAAACGAAAATTACAGATTTTTTTTAATTTGTGATACCAGCGAAAATTGTGTAAACGTGATTTAAATAAGTATGTTTTTGAAACAAAATACATTAAAAATAAATGTAGATTCGTTTTCATTTTCTAATTAGATAACAATTTCTAATAAAAAAGATATTCTCTGTATAATGAAATTTCTCTATAATGAATTTTTTCGATGGATTTATCGAATTCGTTATAGGGAAGTTCGACTGTGTGTGTGTGTGTGTGTGTGTGTGTGTGTGTGTGTGTGTGTGTAGAGAGAGAGAGAGAGAGAGAGAGAGAGAGAGAGAGAGAGAATTTACCCTTTTTATGGGAGAGATGCAATAAATATTATAGATGTAATTAAACTGAATGGCTAAGTTTATAGAATGTAAAACTGTAATTTTATGAAGTACAAGTGACATTCATAAAGTTCATATTCTGACCTTCTAGTGAATATGATTATGCAATATTTTTTCAGCAGGTGGGGAAATCTTGTACATCACTATACCAAATCTCAGTTTAATAGATAATTTACATCACTATACCAAATCTCAGTGTAATAGATCCAATCTCCCCCCCCCCCCCAGGTGAATTTGTGAACTAAAGAGTAGAAATTTTTCGAAATGGAGAATGGAGAAAAAAAAAAACTATGGATAAAATACCTGTCTTTTGAAAGGAATGTCCCTACAGGAGGTTCATGCTGATATAGTGCAGACATCTGGCAGATAATGCTCCTGCATAGTGCTTCTCCAAGTTGTGAAGTCACACAGAAAATTTCATTGTGGCAGGGAATTGTGCGATGATGCACATCATTCTGGACAGCCCTCCACATTAACGAGTGAGAGAAAACATCAACTGTGTGTATGACCTAGTGTATAGCTTAGTCTGCAGGCATTTTAATCAGCAGTGTCTGTTCAATACTTACTAAACCTTTGATGATGAAAAAGTTCAGTGCTTGATGAGTCCCATGATTGTTGACAGATCAAAATGCGTTCCGCAAATGTATATGCATCACCAACTTGAACATGCTTTGTAAGAATCCACAATATTTCTGGTCTCAGACTGTTACAGTGGATGAAAGGTGGGTTCATCACTTTGACCCAGAGACTAAAAAAGTCTAGTGTGGAAACATTAACATTCTCTACCTCCCAAAAAATTCCACGTTGCTCCATCAGCTGGCAAGGTTGTAGCATTAGTGTTTTGGGATGCAGAAGGCATCATCATGATTGCCTACCTAGAAAATGGCACCACTCACTGGAGCATATTATGCCAACCTCATAAGACAACTTCATGAAGCGATCAAGGAAAAGCAGTATTGAAAACTGCAAAAAAGGTGTCTTGCTCCTTCCCGACAATGCACCCAGTCACACCTCCTGGATTGCAATGACTGCCACACAGACTGTAGAATTTCAGTTGCTTCAGCACCTTGCTTCAAATCTTGCTGCTAGTAACTCTTGTTTGTTTCCCAAGCTGAAGGATAACATTTGTGGGAAGAGATATGCCTCCAACTCAGAGTTGATTTCTTGGAGTTGGAGGACCAAGATTAAGATTTTTCAAATGGGATCAAGGCACTAGCATTAGTGGGCATAGTACATTGCAGTGGCTGAGGACTGTGTCGAAAAATAAAAAGGGAATCATAATGTCGCAGCTTTCTTGTATGTGCTAGAATACAACCTTTTTGAACCACCCTCGTAATGTGAAATTAAAACTGGTATTTTTCAAATAAAACTCCTATACATATATCTTTGTACTTATTAGATGTGCTAATTGGCATTATTATATTATATTATTATTACTAGAGTAATAGATACATTATTTTAGAGTTTATCTGCTTGTTTTCTGTTATAGCTCGGAGGCGTTCGAATGTTGTTAAAGAAGTGGACAAGATTAAAAAACAAAGGGAGGAACGAAGAGCTCGTCAAGCAGAAAAAAAGGCAGAACAAATGGAGTTAATGAATTTGGATCCTGGCAATCCAAACTGGGAATTTCTTGGAATGATAAGGTTTATATGAATACATTTTATTTTATGTAGGCAATTTTTTTTTTTTAACCCTGTTATTGTGTGCTAGAATAATTAGTCAAAGTATAATTGTTGCAATTAATTATTATTGGGGTACAGGAACTATAAATGTCTTGTAAGAAGATGCACTAAATAATGTTGGGGAGAATGAGTCAGGTTTTACTGTATCCTTTTTTCAAAATTAGTTTAACATTTACAAAATGTTAAACTAATCATCAAAATAGATAACATCAATGTTAAAAGCTTAAACAGCAAAGAAGTGGAATTAGCAGAACTATGTTGCTATGATATCAGAATCTGAAGTTTAGATTTTTTTTTTCACATGAGAATTGAATTGATTAAACTAAGAGTAGTGGGCTGTAATAATGGAAGTGATGAACATTTGCAACTAGGATGGTGGCACATTTATACCATTAAAGGCCTTGAGTTGAATTACCTTTGTATATTTCATTGTTTTTTATCTAGTTTTATGTTATCTTATTTTTTATTTTATTTCATTTCATTTTAAGTCTAGTGACCCTTAATAGGTCATTAAACTTAGTGTGTGGCCCCTATAAGTCTGAATCAGGTTCAGACTTGCAGGGGCCACACACACACATACACCATCTGAGTGCATTGCCTTAGATTATTTGTGCTACTTAACCAGGAGAATTCTTCTCCCCCCCCTCCGATATCCATCTTGTCCTTCCTTTATATATTTCATTCACCATATTACAGAATGTTTTGGAGGTTTCCACACTAGGAAACTGGGATGCACAATGCTAAATATACTACTGGAACAATCATCAAAATAGATAACATCAGTGTTAAAAGCTTAAACAGCAAAGAAGTGGAATTAGCAGAACTATGTTGCTATGATATCAGAATAGCAGCAGTCACAGAAACCAAAAGAATGAATACCACATAAGCTACAGCTAAACAAGAATTATAAATTAATTTATCCTTAAGTGAGATACAGTGCAAGGAACTTGTAGTAATAGCTTTTAGAACTAGTTTGGAAGAAAATTTGTTGGAAGCATTATCCAGTAGAAAGTGAGCAGATTTTAAAATAAATTTGGGTGATGAAATTTGTGTGCTTATCTAGTTGAAAACTCAAAACAAGATGAAATATAATTGGCTGTTAATGTTTTAGAAAGAGCAGTAGTAAATGAAGACAGTAATAATAGTATTTGTTGGAGATTTCAGGGGAAGGAAACGTTAGTTACATCCACAGATATTTTAGGAAAATATAAAAAAAAAAAAAAAAGGTAAATCTAAGAACAAGAGTAAAAAGATACAAAAATTATACCTTCAGTTAATAACATTATTTCATCATAAAGATAGGCACAAGTTTACACAGGGTGGGGGAGGAAAAGAAATGGATAACTGACATTATAAGAACTAGACAGGCTATTGGAGGGAATGGATACATGAAATGGGAAGTGTTTTTTTTTTTTTTTTTGCTGATGTTTTATAAGCATGCTTTCTTACATCATATTGCACTGCTAATGCTAATATTACAGAAAAGGATCTGAAACACCTAATTCAAAATACAAGGGTATATAGAAGGTTTGAGATTAGAAGTGCCCATTATCTTGTTTCAGCAAATTAGTATTGCTAATTAGTGCCAAAAATAAGGAGTGTTAAAATGAACAAAAATAAAAATTCCGAAAATCAACTATTAAATATAGAAACCTTCTTACTCAAAAGATAAAAGGTATTCCTGCTGGTAGCATTACTTTGGATGAAGACTGGCAAAGATTTAAGAGTGCTTTAGCAAAAACTCCAAAGAGAATTTGGGGAGAAGGGCTGTGAAGACAAGAAATTCAAAATGCTAATGTTAACTGAAGAGGTTAAAGAAACAGAGAAAATAGAAACAGAAATAATGCTAAATGCTTGTAGGAAAAAAATTGTAAGCTAGATATTTGTATGAAAGAGACCAATGAAAAAAAACTTGGATATTTTGGGGAAGATATGGAAAAAAAATAACAGGACCAAGTGTGGAAAAATGTGTTAGTTAAACATCTCAGAACAGGAAAAAAATAATAATACCTTAAGTAATCAAAAATGATAAGAGTAGTGTTAAAACATAAGAGAAAGAGAAGGATATTTTAAAAGTATAGAATAAATACCTTGAATTGCAAGCCAAAATATATATAACTGAAAACCCCAAACACGTACAGTATTAGAACCTACAGTACTTTGTACCAAGTATAGGTTTGAAGGTTGAGAAGATGAAAGATACTTGCTGACATTATACTTGAATTTCTGTAGATTGTAATTTTCAGGAAATACTTGTGAAGGAAAGTTGTTCCAGATAATGGAAGTTGAAGGGATAAATGAGGAAAAAGAAAAGTTGATTATTAAAAAAGAAAGGGCAAATTATTAATTCAGAACAGTATTGACCATGGAAATAACTATAGAAAAAGGCATGCAGCAAGAAAGAACATTTTTGAGACAGAATGGAGAGACTTTGTAAGAGATGGGTCATTAATTTAACCCAGTGGTTTTCAACTGGGGTGCCGCAACAACATTCGAGGGGTGCCACGTAATTTGGATTTAAGTTACATAAACATTATTTTTTAAAATTTATGTTTATTTCATTATAAAAAGGTGTACAGTATCTTTTTAATTTTGTGGTGATCTATAATTGTTTACTTAATACCTCTATTTTATTAAAGAATAAAATTATTATATACTGTATATATATATAATATTAAAAATATATGTTATATGATAGTTATTACAATAATATAATTATAAAAATTAAATTTCATAATACAAATTATATGTGCGTGCGTGCACACACACACACACACACACACACACACACACACACACACACACACACACACACACACACACACACACACACACACACACACACAGAGGGAGAGAATCAGATGTAACAGGCAGAAAATTGAGTAGGGGGTGCTGCAAAATAAAATAAATTACTTAAGGGGTGCCGTTTTTAAAAAAAGGTCGAAAACCACTGATTTAACCTAACCTGCTTCCCTTTTGAATGGAGTCTAGAAGCGTGAGTGAACTTATGAGGACACTGCCTCAGATGTAGGCACGGTATTCCATGATAGGGTGGATTTGAGATTTGTACAGAGTGAGCAGTTGTTTAGAAGAAAAGTAACATGGAGAGTGAAAGAGAACCCAGTTTTTTTTTTAAATGCAGAGGAAGCAGTATTTATGACTGTGCCGAGAGAGAGAGATTAAAAGTCATGGTAATCCCTAACATAGGTATGTGAGCTTGTCCTGAAATCTGACTGTCATTGAAAATAACCATATCTGCAGAAGAATCCCTTTTGCCAGATATATAAGACAGGACAGAACTTAGTTTTAGAAGGATTGAAATTAACTAAGTTAACTTGGCTCCATTGGAGAATTACCTGAGATCAGCAGTTAAAGAATTGATAGTGGCTATTCAAGAAGTTTAAGGTATTTGTGCAAGGAATGTTTCTCAAATCACAAGGTGGACTGCAATGTGCTGTCATCAGCAAAATTGTGGATAGCATTTCCAGACAGTGGAAGAAAGTCATTAATATACAAGAGGAAAGAGTGGGAAAAAGAACTGAACCTTGAGAAACACCAGCATTAGTGGAGAAGTTAGAAGAAAGAGGGCTATCTACCATCACCTGCAGTGAGCTGTCAGGAAAAACTGGATACCTAATTACAAAAAAACAGTCAGCAATCCATAAGATGGAAGCTTATTTAGAAGACCTCTATGCCAAACGTGATAAAAAGCCTTTGAAATGTCAAGAACAATTGTTTCACCAAACTTTTCCAATGAATTTGACCATACATAGGTAAAATAAGCCAGCATATTCCCAGTGGATCGACACTGACTGAATCCATACTGGCAATAATGAACAGATGGGAGGTTCCTAGATAGTTTGAGTTGGCAGTTAATGGATTTCTCCATTTTAGAAGGATTAAAAGAAGTACAATGTGGTGATAATTGGATGGGAGGGATTTGTCACCCTTTTTAGGAACTGGCTGGAGCAAAAAGCAGAAGGAAAAACACCAGTGGAATAAGAAAGTAAAAAGGCATCACAGAACAGGAGTAAGTTCTCAGGAGTGCAGGTTTTGAGAACAAATGGAGAAATGCTATCAGGATCTAGAGCTTTCTTGGCATAAAGCTTGTTTAAAATTCTTCTGACTTTCTTTTGGCATCACAAGAGGCATTGAATGGAGTGTACTGGTAATAGTAGGAGGTGGTTTACCAAGATTATTGATGTAAGAGTTAGGATAAAAGTAGGATACTATTAAGTTGGCTCTATCTTTAGCTGAGGTAGCAATAGAACCATCAGATTTTGAAAGAGGTAGTAGGGAGAGACAAAAGTTATGGCCAGTAGGTTTGGCAAGAGACCAGAATGCTTAACTATTGTTTGGACAACAGACAAATTTTCTACCCTTAACCTTTTCAAAATCTGATTTGGACTTTAATAACTGCTTTACAATTGTTGTGAGTATTGATGTAGAAATGAACCTGGAGATTTGGATGTAAACCAGTCGCAATATATCTTGAACAGCCTTAGCAGATTTATTGGAAAATCAAGATTTAGATAAAGGATGAGATTTTAAAGTGGAGTGTGGAATAAAGGATTCATCCCTACAAGAACATTTTCACTGAAAAGATCTTTGCAAACATCAACATATCAGAAGATTTAGATATAGAATGATCTGTGAATAGAAATCTTACAGATCATCCTATTTTGCATCCTTGTAATGCCAAGCAACACGAGACTGAAAATGGCTATGAGAGAAAGGTATTTCAAGTTTGGATACTATATTTGTTCAGGATAGAAAATATCATGGAAAATATAATTATGGAAAGACAGCAGGTATAAACCTGAAATACTGTAAGCTGGAGAGAAAATAGCATCACAATTACATCACATTATCCAGAGGTTGTTTTTTGAAGAATAAGTTTCAGAAGATTCAAAACTTTTGTTTTTGTTTTCAGTCAAACTGAGTGACTGAAATTGACTGTTAGAAGAAACTCACGCCAACTCTTGTAGAAGGCGGAAACTTATTTAAATTTAAGGAAGGATCAGACAAATACTTAAAAGAAATGAATGAATGAAATGAAAGAAAGTATTGTTGGTTTATTTTTGGCTGATGCTACCTATGCTTGTTTTGTTTATTCAGTTTGCTAATGCTAATATAGTAAATTTGCAGCTCCTTTAGTGGAGGTCTGATTTAATTCCATCAGAGCAGAGAAATTTTTGAAAGGTCTTTTAACTGAGTGTATAGTTAGTTGTATCAAGCAAAGAGTGTGGGATATCCCTCCCCCTCTTCCTGTGTGTTTTTGTGGAATAAAAAGCCCACAAAAACACACTTTGTGTATCCTTTAAAATATATGAATTGGAGCACCATCAGAAGTGCTGTTCTATGAATTTGAGTAGTCAGTGTTTTTTTTATTCATGAGCATGATGTGAAAAAAATACTGGCCTATCACTGTTTTTTATGGAAGTAAATATTAGTTTTAAGCTAATATTAATACTTCATAATTTTATTTTGAAATCAGAAATGTCAATATTAATTGGCATGTTCTTTGAAAATCACAACATACGAGAAATAGCTAATGGAAGGCAAGGAAGTTCAAACTCTTATTTTTTTTTCTCTTTATCTAATCCTTTTGTGAGTGGATTTCTGGACCATATGCATGTTTTTCAGAGGAATTTAAGTCTGTAAAAATTGAAAAAGTATTCAACATTAAAAGCATTAATGTTTTCCCATTTTTGCTTTACAGTTGAGTATTAGAGGATGATTCCTTTCAAAAATAAAATCAAAATTTCATAAAAACAAGTTAATGTACATTTCAGGAGCATTCGATATTTTTCTTAAATTAGAATTTATTTTTCTGTGATTAATAAAGTGAAAACTAAATATAGTTATCTGCTTGCTTATCAGTTAATTATTAAGATTATAACTTTATGGAACCCTATAGTTTTATGTTCTCTAAACTTAGCAGTTCACTTCAATTACAGCTGTTTAATATTTATTTTCCTCCTATACGTATATATATATTTTTAAGTCTCTTTTTAAGAAACTTTTAAGTTTCTCTCTAATATGCATCTCTACAAGCTGTACCATGTGTACTTATGCAAAGAAAACCAGAAGAGACTTCTTTACTTATATAAACTCTAAATGGAAGAGGTTGAATCAGATTGGTCCACTTGATATCAATGGTTTGACTGTAGATGATCATTCTCTGATAGCTGCCGAACTAGATGAGTATTTTGCATCTATGTTCACATATGAGGAGTTATTCAAGGAGGGGAGGGCCAGATGTTTATCAAACTCTAACAGGGATTTTGTAATAAATGAGAGCAAAGTGGAGGAGAAATTGTTGAAGTTAAACATAAGGAAGGCACCTGGGGTGAATGGGATCTATCCAGTTATATTAAAGGAGGCAGCAAAGGAAGTAAGCAAACCCTTAGCCATAATTATGAGAGCATCTTTGGACTCGGGAAGTTCTGATGGACTGGAAATGTGCAAATGTATTTCCAATTCACAAAGGCGGATCAAACAGTGACAAAAGTAATTACAGACCTGTTAGTTTTACTTCTGTTCCAGGGAAAATAATGGAGTCACTGGTTAAAGAAGCATTGCAGGATCATTTAGACAAGACTGCAGCAATAATTCAGACACAGCATGGGTTTGTCAAGGGGGGAAATCTTGTCTGACCAATTTGATTGGACACTATGATTTGGTCACAAAGGAACTAGATGCAAAAAATAATTTTGATATCATATACAGTAGACTCCCAGTTAACCGGCACTCGTGGGGATTTGTAGATTCCGGATAACTGTAGTTTCTGGTTGCTTTAAAAGTTAGTATTAAAAAAATACTTGACTGTTATACTAAGCCCAACACTTAGAAAATTAAGACAAACAGAAATTTTACAAAAGAAACTGAGTTTTATAGAAACCACTTTTTGAATACAGTAACTTACAAAAAAACACACTTAAAACTGTTGCAGTAGGTAGAGTTTACTGGGTAGATATCACATGAGGATATTCAGGATCTGCTGATGTAGGTGGGACAGGATCAGGAGGGTCTGTAGATGGTTTTGGATCTGCATCAGTAGATGATGTTGTGCTGCCAAACTTGCTTTGAGGCCTTATGTCTCTTAGACAAAGTCAAGTTATGCATGATGTGGAGCTGCATAAGATGCTGAGAAGTGAAGAAGGGTTGCTGTTCTGCAAAAGCTATTAAAGTTTCAAATGCTGCAGTAGCTCTCTGCCAGGATACTTTACCCACCTGACACACATGGTCCTCACTTTCTTCCTCCTCTGCAACTTTCATTTTTCCATGATTCACAACAGCTTCTATGATGTCTTCCGTATTCAGTGCATGAGTTACTGGCATATCTTCATCCACAACTAGCCAGTCGTCGACTTCATCTCGAGGCAAATTCATTTCTTCAACTAACTCACAGATTTCATCATAAACAGTGCTATTGACAGCTGCACTATTGCCTGGAAACTCCTCAGATTCGACGGGGGAGGACTTCTCAAATATCACAGCTGGCCACAACTTTCTCCAACATTTCCGTTATGTTTCATTTCTCACAGAGTCCCAAGCACAACTGATAGTGTAGATAGCATCTTTGAGGTTATATTTGTTCAGAAAATCCAGAATTGTCCCATCAAAATTAGTCATTTTCCACATGAAGTCGCACCTGTAAAACATTTTTATGTTTTGCATCACCCCCTGATCCATTGGTTGGATCAGACTTGCGACATTAGCTGGAAGATAACACATGAAAATGTTGCCATTAACTAGCTCTTCAGCAACAAACATGACAGTTATCCAAGAGCAACAAACCTTTACTATTCTCTGCTAATCCTTTCTTTCGTAAATTTTCTTTAACACTAGGAACAAACGAATAATGAAACCACTTGGTAAAGATTCCTGCATCCATCCAACTGTTAATCTGTGCATGATAATGTACGGGAAGGTTACTTACGCCTTTAAAGCACCTTGGTTTAGGAAATTTGCCGGCCACACACAGCTTTACCTTATGATTTCCTGATGCATTTGCACAAACGAACACAGTTACACGCTCTTTATTTTGCTTAAACCCATGAGCTACTTTCTCATTATCATCAGACCAAGTAGAATTAGGCAAACACTTCCACATTAGTCCTGTCTCATCTGCATTATAAATCTGTTCTGGGGTCAAGTCATTTTTTTTCCACTATTTCATTAAACACCTCACGAAATAAAGCTACAGCTTCATTTCGTGAGGTGTTTAATGAAAATCAGCCAATTTCTGCTCTCAGACTGATTAAAGACAATTGTAGAATAGATGTGCGGAAGTTTGCCTTTAACCAGCGGGTAGTTGATTGCTGGAACAAACTTCCATCTCTTGTTGTGGAAGTTGATAGCTTAAATAAATTCGAAGCAGAACTAGACAAACATTTGGAATGAATGGATCATGGGAAGGTTTTTTTTTTTTTTTTTTTTTTTGGCTGATTCTGTATAAGCTTGCTTTCTTGCATCATGTGCCTCTGCTAACGTTCATGAGTGTTATATAGCAATACACACAAAGCATATAGACTATCTAAAGCTAACAGCACTGTGGTAGATGACTTTCATCAACCGGTGAAATACCACCACTTTGCTTATTGGAGGCTTGAAGTGGCGAAACCCATGTTTAGTCTCTAGAGCAAAGTTTCCGGCATCCCCCTCCCCCCATACTTATCCTTCAACCCATGCACGGTACTATGTACTATAGGTTTTGATACCTTTCGTGTTTGGGGTTTTCATAAAAAAAAAAAAAAAAAAAATTAAAGTACATTTAAATTAACTATGAATTTCTTTTTTCTATATAAAATGGAAAGGCAGATTTTATTTGTCAGATTTTGATAGAATTTGAAATGGTCCAACAAATCTTTCTAATAGAACTAAATATAAAATTTCACGAAAATCTGTCCAGTGGGAGCCGAGTTGTTACCCATGGATAAAAGATAATAGATGCTTAGCATGTATATATGCGAATGACCTAAAAATAGAAAAAACTGAAAAAAATTATAGAAAATAAACTTATTATTTGTGAATTTTTTCTCTTCTTTGCCATAATAACCTCTGTATTTATTATTTGATTTAGTTTCATCAGATTAAAATTTAGTCAATTGTTTAATTCAGCTTGTAAGTGCATATCTCAAATCTTGTTGAAAGGATACACCCTCCTATGTCACTTTTCACAGCTATCCTCAATATAAAAATAGCTACTATTATTCATAAACAGGTCATAGAAGGCAGAACATCTCTGTACATATACAGTTGTAATTTGCTGATCAAGGGAAGCTTCAAAACATATATGTTGTTCATTCTCCTTTAGTCTCTTACACGAAAGAAGGTACATATGTATATATGTACCTTCTTTATATATACTAGCAAAAGGATTAATACTAAGTTTGATGATTTTGCGCCTCCGTAGCCAGGTGGGAAGGAGCAGCAGTGCGTAGCACACGCTTCTTGATTAGACCGGGGTTCGAGCCCGTCACCACCAAATACGGAGGATGCCGAAAGGTCAAGGAATGACCACCGCATATCCCGGAGCAATATGGCCTTAGTTGCTAATGCTCCTAAAAACCAAATAACAACAACAAAGGATGATTTTGCACCTGTATGATATAATGTACTGTCTTAACGTATAAGGAAGTTTTTGTGCATATGGTAAGTGTTGAATAACAAAAGTTATAGAATTATAATTTATTTCAATGAAGGCATTGAAATAATTCAAAAATTGTATTGCCTCTCTTCATTTTGATTTTCATCTTTGAGTATATATTAGTCCATCCAGTGATGATAGCTGACTTTGCTGATAGCTGCATTGCCTTATATTACCATCCAGTATTAGACATTGGGATTCACATAACCATTGTTATGCTTATTGGAGCTTTTACTTCCATTCACTTAGATTATTCATTATATAAGATGTGGCTATTAAATGATAAGACTGCATGTGCAGCCATTAACACACCCATCACCACCTGTGAAACAAAGGCACACCAGTTGACTTTGAACCTTTCCGTAGTTGTCCGCCAAGTCACATTTCAACACCCTCATTCACTTTGCAGTGAGACAGGTTTTTGTAGTTTGCTGAAAAAATGACAGAATCAAAAAAATGAATCGACCTCAAATTTTTAACAAAACTGAAGAAAACACAAACTGAAAATTGAGTTATGTCAAGTTTATGGGAAAGATACTGTGTCAAAAGCTTGCATTTTTTATTGAATGGCATAAAAAGATTTTTAGGAGATAGTGGAAGAGAGAATGTGGAAGACTGAACAATCAGGCTGTCCAGTATCCATGAAAACTGATGAAAATGTGAACCCTGAAAAGACATTGATTAGAAGTGATCATTGTTTTGCATTACAACAAAGAAACAGTTAGACATCTTTCAATTGAAAATTTGATTCAAATGATGTAATTGAATGATTAGTAGTTACTAACTACTAATCATTCAATTTTTTTTATTATTATTTTTTTATTATAAATGTGATTTTACTGTACATAATAAGTATATTTTAACACAAAAGCATTATTTTATCTTCATTTTAATCAGTGATTTATATAACTTAACTTGGCATGTATAATCATAGTACTAACTCTTATTGTTTGCCAGCACATTCTAAAATATCTTTGAATATGCTAATTACATCCAAATTTTTAAGAATAACTATAATCAATAAAGGAAAATGAGCAGGTAGTTTGTTTTTTATTATTAACAATTACAATAGCTTTTGTTATAATATATATCAATTTTAGTTTAATTTGATAACGCGTAAAGCCTTTCACTAAAATGCACTACTTTATTAAAACTCTCGGCTGACATTATTTTTGGTGAGGACTTTTCTTGATAAATACCTGACTTTTCCTTGTCTTGTGTTATCTTCGGTCAAATTTTTCTATATCATTCCATGCAGATTATTCATTTGTATTGATCTCTAGATGACTGATTCAGTTAATTGTTATTGCAAATGCTAAACTTAGACCATCCCCCCTCCCCTTGAGTATTGTAGTAGGTAATATGATTGTTCTTTCACACCAAATGGAAAAGATGTGGGTTTAATTTCCATCACTGAAGATGAAGGGAGCCTTTATAGGCCTTTATTTTCGTTTCGTGGCCAAGCTAGTCTTGAGTAAATGGTATAGTTCATTGTCTTCAAAAGGTAGTGACACAATACAATCATTTTAATACACGTATTGACAATTTAAATGATAAAATCACTGCTAATGCTGAAGTTCCTGGGAACTATAATGTCCACTGAAATAGTTGTCAAGCCTGGAAGTATCATAAAATAGCAATTATTTCTTAAATATGAAGTGCTACTTATTTGTAGTATAAACATTTTGGGTCAGTTTGTGGAGATGGCATTGTACTTTCATGTATTTTACTCCTTTGATTTCAAATTTGCATGCAACTTTATTTAACCCTGTCACAAGTCATAACTGCCAGCTCACTGGATTTATGATAGAGAATTTCTTTTTTCACCCCTTCTGTCTCACTGTTGTAACATAACTTTTCTCTGTCTTTTTAACAAAAAAAATTGCTAAACTGCATTAAAGTCAGAATTTTTTTAAATTGTGAATTTCTGCTCATTTTCATTAACAAATTGCTTTCAGGTGTGCTAGTCTGCATTGCAAAATTGAAACACAGGAAAACAGTGTTGTTCTCTGCAGTGTGTGACAGTTTCATCATCCTTGTATGAAGCTAATTAACAGTGTTCTTCAGTAAGATACCAAAGAAATGCAATGCAAAATTCCAGGAGAATATGCAAGGCTTTCCATATATTGTAAAACCTTGAAAAGGTAACACATTTGCTTTGTGTACCATATGTTGATTTTTTCAATTTCAGGTGCCAGGAAATACAATGTAATTGGAAATTTGCAAACAAATAAGCATAAAAACTTGATGCACAGAAAGAAATGTAAAAATAGAGGTTGCATTTCAAACGTGACTATGATGTCATGTATGCCAAATGTTTATTGCATCATTTACCATAGAACATAATCTTCCTCTGAGTTGTGCTAATCATGTGGGTGCATTGTTCAGAAATATATTTCTGATAGTGAAATATAGTAGAATCTTGTTATTCTCGTTAATAAAGTTCAAGGGACCTAAATTCTTATGATTTATAATAGTTTGTAGCCATGAGGCCCATCAAAAGTGTCAAAACTTTAGCAGTTTTTTGTGCATATATCACAATAATAAGAATAATAATAATCATAACAAAAATAAATAAAATAAAATATTAAAAAATAATAAAAGCCTTGTCTAGATTTTGGGCATCTTCTTTTAGAAGGCAGTGTGTGTGCTTTTCACTTTCATCACTGATTGCAAAAACTTCATCTTTTTCTTGTTGCTCAGCAGCTCCTTCTGATGTTAGCTTTTCTGTGGTTTCAGCTTCATCATTCACCTTAACAGACTCCTCAAATTTGCCAACAAAATCCATATGCTCCTTCAGAGGAGCATATGGATTATGTTACTGCTGCATTTTTTTTTTTTTTTTTTTTTTAAGATATTCTCTCCAAAGCCACTCTTTCTGAAGCAGTTGATTATTATACATGACGAAATACTATAACCAGGCATTATGGCTAGCATCCAAGACATTCCACTTTGGCTGAAATTTCCTTCCTACGTTGTAGATTGCTTAGTTTATTAGGTGGGATCTATATGTTCTCGAGGTAGTAATAATCCCTTGATCTAGTGTTTCATGAAACTGGTGGTATTGGAAGGTAAAAACAGCAGCTATATATTTGTTAACTTAGGTACCTTTAAGTAGAAAGTGCTGTGCAAAGATCTGGAATAATCAAAGAAACCATTCTTCTGTTCACTCACTAACTAAGACAAAAATATTGACCACTTCTATTGGACTTAAAATTGCATAGAAGTTAGTAAGTTATTTAAAACGTTTTGGCTGGGAAAATTTGCTAATCACAAATGGATGCAGTTTTGTACTGCCACTTTAATGCATCCACAAGTGGATGCAGTTTTGTCTGCACTGCACAATAATTGAATAGTGATTCTGTGTTTATTTAATTTTCCGCCATTACAAGATTCTCTGTAAATAGTGTTTTATTTGGTAGCACATTATAAAATATACCCATCTCTTCAAGATTAAAAATATCCTTTGCCTCATATTTTTCAAGAATGGATTGTACAGAACACAATCAATGTGTGGCCTTTTCTTTGTCAGTCTAGTCTAGTCTTTTGAAGTCAGTAATATTGTAGTCACTAATAGTATTCCATCTTGTTGAGCTAGATAATCAGCCTTTTCTTTCAAAATTGGATCTTATATGGGCAAATTAGACGAATTCATTTTGTTGGTACCACTCAGTTTTGTTTCAAGCTTATGTTTTGCTCCACAAATCTTTCTTATTTTTCCATCCCACCAGCCTCTTGTATAATTATCAGTTTAATTTTCAGGTGTAATTTTCTGTTTATGCTTTATCATCACAACTGCTAAATGAGGTTTAATATAAGCACTTTGAATTTTTTTTTTTTTTTTTTTTTGATTTGGTAGTTGTTGGCGCATCGGCTTCTATGGCCATATTGCACCTCCCAAGGTTTTTGCAGTACTTTGATCCAAGCCCGAGGCGGGAATCGAACCCGCGACCTTGGGTTGCCGGGCAGGTACTTTACCCACTCGGCTAGCCCGGTCGGCAACACTTTGAATTAATTCAAAAGATGCAAGATATCAGCTTTGAAAAATTATGATCATAATTTATTGAACAGCCGTCGTATTATCTTCTTTTTGTGAAGAATAATATGTAATTTTAATAATCTAAAAAATTTACAGGAACTGTGAGTGCTGGAAAATTTTCTCTCATATTTGAAATCAGCATGAAACAAGTGGGTAATGTGTACATTGCTTTCCATTTCAGACACATTTGATTATCAGATAAGAAAGTCACTGAGTTTAGTGAGCACTTAGGGGGAACCAAATTTGCTGTAGGATTTAGTAGCATCACATACTCAGATTTTATCAAAAATATCATATACTTCCAGGTCTGAACTGAACAGTTCTGACATCCTGAAATTCATTTATTATTTATTTTATTTTATGCATGTTTATTTTAGTATATAGTTACACATTTCCCTTTCAGGTATCTTCCATGGTTTTCTTCCATAAATAGCAACTATACCACTAATACCAAAGCGGAATTTTGCAATTCTGTATTGGGATTGGTAAATAGACATTTTCTGTTTACCACTCCTGCCTTTCTAAAGTAATATCAAGCCAGTTTATGGTTCTGTGGGGTAATTAGCAAGAGCAGTTTGTGCTTAGATAAGTTTACTGAAAGTGATAACACACACAAAAAAAAATTAGAAATGATACCCTTTTTTGCATGGATTACAAGTATTTAATAACAAATAATATCTGACTTGTGGATATCTGTAATAGAGAGATTCACAAAACATGGCTCTCTCTCTCTCCCCATTTATTTCACTTCCATTGTAAGAAAAAAAAAAAAAAAAATACAATAATCGGCCTTCTCAATTTTTTTCCCCCATCAGGGTCCACTCCAGAAATATCCCTTTAGTTTGGTATTATGTGTTATAATCAAAAGTACATTTGCTGTTATAAAACTTTTTCTTAATCTCATTGCCATCTCTCAGTTTTTATTATTTTTCACACCATATACCTGATGTTAATATCTTGATCTTGTAGCTAGGAATTAAGATGTTGAAGTATAAATTTATTCAATCCGCAGCCGCAACTCCAGTATTAGTTTTGTCACCATGCAGAGTAGAACAGATTTTAGTCATGTGTTCTGATAAGTTATGCTAATTTGGCTTTTAAAACTTATGTTATTCTTCCTTTCTTCCCTTTGTATTGTCTTTAGACTTGATAATAGAGACCAAAGAGGTTCCAAAATGTCATCAGATTTAGCGAAAAATTATCTGGCTATTTAGAAGTTATTTCACAGTGAATAAACTACACTTAGAAATCAAACTGTTTATCATATAGCATTAAATGCTTTTATTACTTTAAAGTTAATCCAAACTTATCCCTTCAATCCATTGTACTTTGTATCCATATAGTGAGAACAATTACTCCTAGATCACTCCTAACGATTACTCCTAAATCTGCAAATTTGTTCTAACCAACGTTTCTAAATCTTCCACTTCTGTGACCTCATAAGATTGATTTTGACTTTGTCATAAGCATTTCTATTGCCAAGGTCATGGAGAATCTAAAACAGGAGAAAAATCTCTTCTTTTGTTCAGTGAGGAAGTACTTTATTACTACATGTAGTCACATTCAGCAATAAAGTAAAAGCTGAAGTAGTACAGATTGAAGTGCATGGGTCTCTTTGGTTGTGGAATTGACAAGTGCACAAGGAAGCTTGAAATATAACAAATCATCCCAAGTCATGCTTGGAATTTTAATAAATCCTCATAAAAGTGCTGAGTGTCAGAGGATATTCAGCCAGTTAAGAAAAAAAAAAAATGAGTTTAGATCTTTCTGCTAAAGCTTTAAAATGATCTTGACTGCAAAGTCTAGACAGCAGGGCCACTCTTATGAACAAAAATTTCACTCAGCATTTTAAAAGGGAGCCAAATTCTTCAACAGAATCTTTCTTGAGGTCATCATAATAAGTTTGTCTAACAGAAAATCCAAACAGAAATCAGAAACAGAAATTTTTTTTAATCTAAAAACATGTTAGAATTGCATTTATTTCATAATCTTAACTCTCATTATCAGGGAGTGACCACAGGAATACCCATCCCACCTTTCTTCTTCAGCCGACCGGGCTAGCTGAGTGGGTAAAGTACCTGCCTGGCAACCCAAAGGTCGTGGGTTCGATTCCCGCCTCAGGCTTGGATCAAAGTACTGCAAAAACCTTGGGAGGTGCAATATGGCCACAGAAGCCGATGCGCCAACAACTACCAAATCAATCAATCAATCTTTCTTCTTCAGTTTTCCATTAGTCACTAAATACTGATTGGCTGGTTGGTAATGATAAACAGTATATAAATAGTGCTTTGTTGTTGCTAAATTTTAGTTAATGGTTATACTGTGATTTGAACATTTCATTTGTGCAACTTAAAATTGGAAGTAGAAATTCCATGGGCCATCAGAACTAAAATAAATTTTATTATTTATTTTAGTAATAAAGACTCCCTTTATCAAGAAATGAGGAAAGCAAGGAAGTTGTATACTATGCAGCAAAATTTGGAATTTATACAAGGAGAGTTCAAAAAAAAAAAAAAAAAAATTGTATTCTCCCAGTTGTGATAGAAGGGTGACACAAACACAATGTATTATACTTTTTCAGTATAGTCACCAGACAAAATGACATTTTTGTGTCATTTTGTCTGGTGACTATATTAAAATCTGGTGACATTTTTGCCACCTCTCAATACATTTCTGCAGGTCAGTTTTGTGGAAGTCATCTGACTATCCTTCAAACCATGACAACAGCAGAAATCTCCTCATCATCAACAGAACGTTTTCTATGAACGAAAGACTTCAGAGAAGAAAAGACAAAGAAATCTAAGGGTGCAAGATTGGGATGTTGCAATATTTCAGTTCTGCCTGGCACATCAACAACATTTCATATGCACAATGTGTCCTTTCATTCTGGTAAGTGATCAAAAGTGTGGGGACCCCATCTAGCAGACACTTTACACGTATGCAACTGTTGATAGATGATGTTCACCACAGACCCTACACTAATTTGGAGTGCTGCAACTAGTTGATTGATGCTAATATGGTGATCTTCCAGGATTAATGCCTCAATTTTTGTGACACTCTTCTGTTACAGCAGTTGCTAGGAATCCTGGGATTTCATCATGAACTGAGGTTTTTCCACATTTGAATTGTTTATACAAATGTGTGTGACGGAGCAATATGGCCTTAGTTGTGAATGCTCCTAAAAACCAAATAACAAACAAACAACAATACAAATGTGTAACAACACTGTAACCTGGGCAGTCTTCTCCATAAATGACGACCATTTTTTTTGTGGATTGTTTTGGGCCTTTTCCCCTTGCAGAAAGAGGAACTGAATCACCATTCAGTATTCCACTTCATTCAGCACTGAAAATAAAAAAAAAAAAAAATTGTCACATCTGAACCAAAATTTGTGTGGTTGCTATAGAGATTTCAAGGTATCAAACAAAAAAAAAATTGTGTGAGAATGCAGTCTCAAAGTGTTATTAAATGTCTTACATGTGAATCAAAAGGTCTGGCCACAGAACAGGAACTAAAGGATTGGGTTTGTGCTGAAAGGACTACAGGAAGAAAGATTTCAATGATTGCTATAAAGTCATTGAAAGCAAGGAAAATAGCTCATGAGATGAACATTAATGATTTTTCCGGCAGTAATTTCCGTTGTGATAATTTCATGAAGCAAAATTATTTATCTGTTCAAGTTGTTATATCAACTGGGCATCATTACCACAGGATTGTAAGGAGAAAATTTGAAGCATTCCTTGCCTTCATCCAAAAGGAAAAATGTGGAATTGAACCAAGTAATCTAGGAAACATAGACAAGGTTTCCATGAGCTTTGACATGCCTACAAAATTCATGGTGGCTGTAAAAGGTACAAAAGACATTAAAATAAATACCATAGAAGCTAAGAAAATGTGTTTTACTGTTGTTTTGTCAGTAATAGCTGATGGAAAAAGTTTCCACTACTGATGTTTATTTTAAGCTATTTTTAAGTATAAAAATATGTCTTAGGAGAAATTTCCAAATGGTGTTGTAGTTTGTGTTAACCCTACAGGATGGATGAACTCTGAAACACTTAAGACATGGCTAAAAGAGATTTGGGGGAAAAAGGAGAGGCTCTTTCTTCAACCCAAAATCTTTACTTATAATACATTCAGCTTGACCCCTACATTGCTAATGAATCTAAGGAGGAACACCCTAGGTTAGAAATTATTCCCGGAGGTCTGACAACGAAACTCCAACCACTGGATATTTTGGTGAACAAATCTTTTACCTTTTGGTATAGGATGCAATGAGCATCTTATACCAAAGTTTGCAAGTTGGTGCTTAATAGTTGGGCTGAAATCATTTCTAAGTGCATCGGGAAAATCGATCCGTGCATTGGGTGTTTGTTCATTCAGTAATGACAATGACCAGTGTGGCTCTTTGTCTGACAAAAGCAAAAACACTCTTGACAATATTTTGCCAGATTCATTTCTTGATGTAATGAATAATGTTGATTTAAATAATGAAATTGAATCAGAAAATCTTGGATTCGATTAAATTATGAAACTGAATCTGAGAATTTTGAAATATGTTTTTTTCATTTAAGAAATTAAAACAGATATTTAATTAAAAGGGATATGTCTATGTTTTCATTATTGCAAAATTGAATAAAATTGTTACAGATATGCACAAAAGTAATCAATTAACTTATAATCATATATTATATTCAAGGATTTTGTGTTTAAATAAAAATATTTTGTCTTGAAAATATATACCTTATAGATAATGCGCACACAAAGATTACTTCAAAGTACCTTTAAAAATCTTGTATAATGTGCACGTATCTACAAGACTGCAGTATATAATTAAGCATGAATTTTCTAAGCAAAAAAAATAGAAGTTGAATTGTATGCCAAATATGCAATATGTATCCTGCTGATTATAAAGTGGTCAGTGTATTTTAAGTTATTGTTTTTAAATGTTGATTATCATTTTAGCCTCAATTGTAATACAATTTAAATCATTTCTGGGATATCAAGTGAAGTACCAATGAGATCCACCTTCAGGTGCAATAAATTTGCATCTGAAGGTGGATCTTTCACTTTTGAATGAGATATCTAGCCTTGCTCTGAAGCTATGCTAACAGCTGTTGAAACAGCTATCAGGGTTGAAGAGTGAATATTTGAAAAATCTAATTGCTAACTGTGTATAGCAATTAGATTTTTCAAAAGTGGAAGTGTTGTTTGCTTTTAGTGCAACACTGAGGGATCTTATGGTGGTAACTTCACAAAAGGAATTAATGTTGTTTTCAGGTTTTCAAACATACAGATAATTAAGCATGTTTAGCCCTCAAATATTTGTTGTGCAACTCAATTTGCTGTCATCTTTTACAAGTGCTATGCCATACCATGTATGAAAATAGTAGTACATGGTTAAGACCTTAAATTAAAGGGGATACAATTAATTTCATAAAATTTTCAGTAAGATTTAAAAATTGTGGGAAAAATCTTCATAAATTTTGCTCCTCATGATTTTAGCTGCTTGGCACTTATTCTAACCAACTGTTCAGCCATCCAATCAGGAAACAGAAGTGTTCTTCCTTAGAACAGTAAATTATTCTAGGTGTCTTTTTTTTTTAATATATATTTATTAATTCTGTTATTTTTTTATGCATACAATTTTGCAGTAGTTCACATACATTGGTATAAAACGGTTCGAAACTATGTGTGACCCTTAACCCCTACAGTCTAAATACATTTTTTTATTGCTACTTCCCTGTTGTTTCTTCAGTAGATGGGTCTACCCTCCTAATTCTAATGCAGATTGTGTTTGTAACAGAATTGTAGCTATTTTGAAGCTCTTCTTTTTTGAAAACATGATTAAATTAATCAAAAGCATTGGTTTAAAAAATGTCTTTTGAAAATCTTTTGCATTTAATCAGTTGTATACCTGTTGAACTGTGAGTTAAGAATTTTGCAATAAATTTTCAGAGAATATTGTTCACAACTGGAGTATCGGCCAATTATGCTGAATGATCCAATTCAGTCTCTTCAGATTTGTGTGGCTGTCAGAAAAAGACCAATGAATAAAAAAGGTGAGAATAGTAACTTGTGACTTTTTTAATTTATGATTGAAGTACAATATTATAAGATGGTAGGGGCATATTTCAGTGCAGAAGTTGAGATGCATTACTACATTAGATGATCAATCATAGGCATCATTCTTTTATTCCCTCTGAAGATCAATGCCACTTGATGCTAAGGCTTGGACTTATGTCCGGCTTACAGACAAATACTGTTATCCATGGTTCAGCTTAAGTTGCTAATATCTTTTTAAATTGTATAACATCACATAAATAGGTGAATATACATTTAAAAATTTGAAGTACCACCAGGACAGCTTACTGGTTTCTCATCAGCTGCAGGTAGCTCTATAGCAAAAGCATGCTGAACCGTGCCAGTAATATATTTTGTCTAAATGAACAGCCAAGGGGTGTATGGAAGAAAAACTTCCATTTAAATACACAGCAGCAAGTGTGTGCATTCTGCCCAGAATTGGGTGTTAAACTTCAGGGGGAACAAATTGATCTCGGTGATTAACACACAACAGTTTTGTATTTGAATGGAGAGTTTTCTTCCATACATTGCTTGGATGTTCACTTTGACAAAATAACATTATTCATACAAAGAGTCAGAAGAGGTTGACTACAAACATACTGAATTAATGATTAAGGATAGCCAGGTTTTGAGCAAAGTTCAACATCCAATTCTAGGCAGAATGCACACATTTGCTGCTGTGTATTTAAAGTTGGTCATGCATTTTTTGTGGCAGCATACAGACCTGAGCCTACAATCTTCTTACTTGTGGCTTTGCACACTAACCACTGGACCACAGCTGGCTTGATGCCACTTGCCAGCCAACAAGAAGCCAGTAAGCTTTTAAAAAGGTGTCCTAGTGGTGTCTCAGATTTTTAAATGTATAGTAGATTTGCCTGTTCATGTGATACTGTACAATTTAATAAGATATTAGTAAATTGAGCTGAACTGTGGTTAACAGTATTTGTCTCTAAGTTGGACATAAGCAAATGCCTCAGTGCTGAGTACTTGATGAGAGTTTTCAGAGGAAGCAATGATCCTTTTGATCAAACATCTAACACAGTAATATATCCCACCTTTATTTGACTGAAGTACAGTTATTTGTATAATATATACACTACATGGCTAAAAGTATTTGGACCTTACAGATAGTTCTGTAAAAAAAAAAAAAAAAAATGGCTTTTAATTCAACAGGCCACATTTGGTGTGTATGACAGTCTCAGCCACTTGAGAATACCTTTGATAAATTTTGGAATACCACAAGTTGTCAGAAAGGAATTCCTCCATTTCTCCTGCTAAGAAGTCACAGGAGCTGTCTTAGAAGAAGGCCATTTTGCCTGCATTTTAACCTGGCATTTCACCTTGTTCCTGAGGTGTTCAGTGAGATCGAAGTGTGGGGTTCTCAGCTGTCCAGTCCAACTTTTCAGGTTCATTTTCTACGAACCAGTTATTGTCTGACTTGGAGCATTGTCTTGCTGTTACTGATAGAGCCTGTATCCATAATACAGCCACAGCATAGGTAGTGCATAATTCCAAAATGTCCAAGTAAGCTGTGGATTCTGTAGTTTCAGGCACAAAGTCAAAACCAGATGAAACAGCCCTATACCATCTGGCTGCAGTCTGCTAAACCTGGTTGAGATGAAACATTCTGACAGAAAGTGCTCTCTGGACAATCTCCCCACCCAAATGCATTCATTGAAATGAAGCATTACGTTGTGAGATTTGTCACTCCATACCACCTCCTGCCATAAGAGATGATATGGAACAACAGAATAGTCTGTGAATGCTGAGAACAACACCACCACTCCAAATGCCATTTTGCTTTGGTGACTGTGATATTGGGGTTATGTCCAAGTGCCCTAACATTAAACCGAAGGCTCTCTGTGGATATTTGAGGTACTGATGGATGTTCTTGTGGCCTCTTGGACCTGTTCTGTAATGTTTTCCTGCTGACAATCTATGTGAAGCATGAACCACTTTATGGTTCTTTGATAACCTCTTCTGAGCTCGAGGCAGTCCGGGCCTTTGCAGAAAGTTCTAGACAGCCTTGCAGTTGTTGTCGTTGAGGTATCACCTGGGGTCTTCCATCTTTGAATAACATCTGCCACAGTTGCATGCACCAGAAAGGTTACTGATGTGGTATCCAAACACCATCCCTTGTTGAAAGTCAATAGGTTCCAGTCTCTGACTTATGCTGGCTTCTGACATGCTGCTGCACAGGCCTGGTTTTGGTGCATTATAGCCTTAGTTGCTAATGCGCCAATAAAACCCAACAACCAACCAACCAGCTGCACAGGCAGACTCACATGGTTTACCTTGGGCATACCTTGGTATGTCCAAGCCAGTGTAGATGCACAGGGAACTTGTGCATCTACACTAGCACAGCACCCAATATTCATGGGTGTCTGAATACTTTTAATCATATAGTGTACATACAGGATGACCTGAAAGTCACTTGACACTTAGTTTAAATTTTACACATTGTTCATATTGGCCTGCTAAAAACCTCCATATTAAAATAGGACGACTGAACTAGCCAAGTTTTTTTTTTTTTTTTTTTTTTTTTTGACATATTGGAGTCTTATTTTTTGGAGGGAACAGTAACAGGATATGCTTACCTTATGATTATGTTGTGTGTGGTTTGAGAATGTATCATAAAATTTGGATGACCTATTTCATCATCATGATGCTTCACCTCACTTTTGTAATTTCTGTACACCATTACATTGATAATGCATTGCCACAATGATCATGGAAATCTCCCATAAGAAAATATCCATCTTCTGATTGATGTTTTCTTGTGAAGGATTAAGGCTTCAGTGTGATATGTTGCAATTTGAGAGCACACTGATAATTTTGGATAATGCCACATTGCACCTTGACATGATATTATTAACCAGTATTAAATTGCTGTTTCTCCCTAAAAAAAAAAAAAAAAAAACAGCAACATGCTGTTTAAAAGAATTATTAAATTTTTTTAACCTTTTCTATCTGCAACGAGTCCTGCATGCATTTATCAAAAATGCAAAAGTACCTACTCAACATTGAAGAAATTGTTCAGTGGGGTAATTCTTTTTGTCAGTGCTTTATTCACTTGTATTATAATTAATCAATAAGAAAATTCCATTCTTCTATTTATCACTGTTTCTTATGATTATGGAACTGAATTTTTCAAATGACTCTTGCATTTCATAAGCAAATCATTTGAAATTTGCATTCTAAGATATGGAAAACTTAGCAGAATAAACATCTGTTGCATCTGAAGGTGGATCTTTCACTTTTGAATATTCTGTTTCAGGAGTGCAAGGGATTTTGGGATTCCCAAAATCCACTCTTCTGTTTGCTTTCTCTATGTGATAACAGAGCAAGAAATGTTAACTGTGTTCATTATTCATTTCAAGTTGTTTATATCACCTCAAAAAGACCCTTTGAAATCACAAATACCACATTGGATTGAGCATTGTTCAACATACTGTTATACTTAAGTTTGAAAGCCTATAAATTAACAGCAGGCTGGTTTTATTTAGACTGATATGGCAAACCTTTTATAACATGTGCCAAAAATAAGCTGATACAAAAAAATTAACAATTTTTGTGTGCCATGGTGGTGGGGGGGGGTGCCTACAATTAGTATTGGTAGAACATTTGAAATCCAGCTGTCCAAAAACTGGAATTGTCTGAAAACCAGACATTAAGATTTGTGTTTTTATTATTTTTTTATATTATTTTATTTTATTTAATTTTTTTTTTTTTGCGAAGCTGGGCCATTTACATTTGATGCAAAACTTGTTCTCTTAATTTCACCAGCAAATTGATTTTTCAAATTCAATTATACTAAATAAAGATAAACACTATTTAACCTAACACTATCAAAAACTCCATTGGTAGCTTCATATCTGTGCATTAGTTTCTAACGATCTGCACTCAACTGCTGTAAGTAAATGTGCTATGATCTTACTCATGATAGAAAATCTGCTGTCTGTTGAATGAAATCCACAATTTACTAAAACAAAGTCCACAATTTTATTATTTTATTATTATTATTTTTTTGAAATATTGCATATAAATATGGCCATATTGTACATAAATTTTACCGTGAAATGTTATGTTGTGATCAGTTCATCAGCTATCAACCTATGTGATGTTCATGATATATCTCTGTAGCCATCCCTCGTTGGTCTTTAATAATTGTTGACAGAGAAGACCATCTCTTTACCAAATTGTTAACAAAGGTGGATGGTGTTTCGGTTCATATTTTTGAACATCTGTCTCTATCAGCAGTACAAATTGAAGTGACATTCCATGCATTTATTTGTTTTCAAAATTGATCTTTATTGATATTAATTTTTATTAAGAATAAGAATTTTTATTAATCTTTGTATTAGTTAAATCTTTACTGTTTTCTAAAGTGAGGAGTAATATCACATCTGGGCTGTATCATTTGCATTGTCCTGGAATTAAAAAAAGACCTGCAGAGCAAAATTGCTGTGATGCCTCACAGCAGTTGTTTATTAATAGGTATGTGCATCATTCAGAAAACTAGAAAAAACTTGGAAAACTTGCTTGCTTCCTATCTCATATTTGCTGGATAAATTGACACATTACAAGCCAAAAGATTATTTACCCAGCCTCTTCCTTCTGAATAAAACATATCATGTTACTTCTCTGAAGTGATTCTTTTTTGCCTTGATTTCAAGACAGTTGAAGGTGTTCCAATCAGAGGGGAAACTCCTGCTGCTGCCAGAGTGGTGGAAAAGTATTCATTTTTGATCATGAGGAAAGGAGGAGTCTAAAAGCCTTTACTTTTGTTCCTAACAAAAAAATATAAAATATCATCCTGTAAAAAATATCGTCCCTCCCCCTTGTATTTTTTTTTTTATTTTAATGGAATATTACTTGAAGCATTCACTACAAAATTGTTTTGGTAACTTCATGGCGGCAAGTTTCTCATTTCAAAATTTTGACCAGCAGCTCATGAGATGAATAAATAAGAATAAAATAATATAGCATAATAAAAATATGCTAATCAGATAAAAAAATTATCAAAGTAGATGGCTGCACTGGCAATGAATTCTTCCTTTATCTGTGCTTTTGCTGTTAGTAGATTTATTATCCAAAAATTGGTGATCTTCATGTCTTAAGATTGCAAAATTTCAAGCTTTACACTTGTAATTAGTTTTTATTGACATTATAAATACGCATAACAATACTTTGAAGGCTACTAATGAGAGCTGCATCACCACAATCTTTTGCACAATTGTACTTATGGTGATAGACCACATTTAGCTGTGGTCTATCAGCCACAGCTAAATGTGGCTGATAGACCATAAATAAAATCTGTCATTAAATTAAAAGTACTTTTTTTTTATAATATGAAATATTTATTAGCAGGTTATGTGGTATATTTTTCTGTGTGTCCCTTGTGACACTCTTGCCACACGTTCACCATCTCCGGATTAGGTATTTCAGGCAGTTAATGGAATATTACAAGAATTAGATTAAATGTAGAACATTTAACTTAATGCTGAATCATTTATTTGTATTTTTCAGAAAATGCAAGAAAAGAAATTGATGTTATAACTGTACCAAATAAGGAACATATCGTTGTACATGAACCTAGACATAAAGTGGATTTAACAAAATTCTTAGAAAACCAAGTTTTCCGCTTTGATTATGCATTTGATGAAAATGCAGACAATGAATTAGTATACAGGTAGGTACAGTTATTTATTTTTTAATTTATTTTTAAGTATATATTTTAAAATCAGGTTGACCTTAGCCTTAAGAGAATATGCAATGATAATAAAAACTAGTAAAATGCAAAATAAAAATTAATACGTTAAACTACTTGTTGCTTAACTATATGCAAAATTATATAATTTATAGCTAAAGCTGAGAGTGCTGTCTGTATACTTCTTAAATTTTAGCAAAAGATTATTCCTCATTTCTCACCTCTTTTTGGCGGAATGGAACTATATGCAAAATAGATTGTAAAATATCAAATCAGATTTTCTCTCTCTCTCTCTCTCTCTCTCTCTCTCTCTCTCTCTCTCTCTCTCATCCATCATTAGTCCTTGAGGCTGTTGCAAACATTCTCTCAGATATGCCAGACAAGCTGTGCTTGCTATCTGGGAGTCTAAAACACTGATGGAACTGATATTCAGGTGACACTCAAGTCAAGTGCACCCAATTTCGGCAAAGTCCAGACGGTCTGTGACAGCCAAATCCTCTGCTTGCACCTTCATGATGGTGGGACTGTTAGTAATCCTGGATATAACTCCCATGCACAAGCACACTGTGGGTGACCACCCAGGTGTGAATCAACGTGAGCAGGGGTTGAGGTGTGGCACCACACAGAGGAATGCTACCCCTCTTTGTTACCAGGCAATACTAGGTGATAGATGACTCATCAACTGGTGCAATACCAAATCTCAAATACTGGTGCAATATTACAAATATACGTGGTCTCAGTTCTAATCTCAACGATGTCCATTTCTGCTTACAGTCTGCCAAACCCCATGTACTTTTTCTGACAGAATCCCAGTTATCGGTTGATTCAACCACTGCTCATCTCAGTTGTCCAAATTATTCGCTGTGTGATTCCTTTCGTCTCAAAGGTGGTACTACTTGTGCTTATGTCCATTCTAACATTCCCTGTCAGAGATTGGTAATAAGAAACATCGAACAGAAGCTGTACCACCTCCTGTACCTATCTCATTTTCTTATCCATTCAACAGGAGAAAAGGAAAAAGCAAAATGTCCTGCTCCTTTAATACAGGAACTTGAAGGGCTGGCTGGTTCGCTGAAATTGGTGAAACGGTTTAGTAATGGTGGTGTGGGGGGGGGAGAGAGAGAGAGAGAAGAAAATCTAAATTATTTGTTTCCCTCCTCACAAATAGACTATCCATTTGACCTTTGAATTCATTCAAACTGTCCGACTCAGCTATCCCTGAAGGCAGCCAGTTCCAACGATCAACGACTCGCTGGCTTAAAAAAAATTCCTACAATCTAGTCTAAACCTCTTCCCCTGTAATTTGAATTTATGCACACAAGGTCTGGAATTTTCTATAACAGTGAAAATTCTGCCTCTGTTCATTTTACTAACCGTTATCAAAACCTTATCAGGACACCTCCAAGGTGTCTGGTTGCCAAGCTCTTGGGGTCTTTTCTCATATGGTCACCCGTTTGCTGATCTCACCATGCGAGTTTCCCATCTTTGAACCTTTTCAAGAAGCTCAGTCTTTTTTTTTTTTTCAGATGAAGTCTCCATACTTGAACACAGTATTCCAAATATGGTCTTATAATTGCCTTATACAGTGTGACTGTGACCTCCATATCTCTACAGAATAATGTTTTCAATAAATCATTGCTAGAACACCATGGGCTTTCCTGGCTGCCTGTTTACACTGCTCAGAAATCTTCATATCTTGCTGTATTATAACTCCCAGATCCCTTTCTTCCTGTACTATTTTTAATTCAACCCCACCAAGTGTATAATTTATTTTTGGATAGCTATTCCCCAAGTGTAAGTCTTTGCATTTTGCTGCATTAAAACATAGCTGCCACTTTTCTGACCATTCTTGCAGCCTGTTCAAGTCATCCTGAAGGAGCGTTGCTTGGTACTGATCATTAACTACACTACCAATATTTACATTGTCTAAAAATTTTTGACATCAAGAATTCTATCCCATCGTCGATGTCATTTATGAAAATTAGAAACAACAGTGGTCCAAGAACTGATCCCTGAGGGTCCCACTTCTGACTTTACACCAGTCAGAAGAATATCCATTAATCACAACCCTCTGCTTTCTGCCCCGCAGCCATCCATCGATCGATCTTAGAATTTTTCCAGTAATCCCATGTTCCAGCTTATACAATAACCTCTCATGAGGGACTAAGTCAAATTCCTTGATGAAATCCAAATGAACTGTAAGAATACTTACTAAATTAGTTAAACATTATTTTCTCTTAACAAAACCATGTGTTGTTATTCAGAATGCCATATTTATCTAAATGTCCATGGATTGCACTTTTAATTATTGTTTCTAAGCTTTTCCCGACCACTGAAGTCAGTCTAACCAATCTGTAGTTACCTGCTTTGCTCTTAGAATCCCGTTTATATACTGATGATACATTGGCACATCTCCAGTCCAAAGAAATCTCTCCTGAGTCCAAAGATACCCTCATAATTAACTTCAGTGGTTCAGTACACACTCTGCCCTCAAAATTACTGGTTATATGCCATAAACTCCAAGAGCCTTACTTGTCTTTCTGCTCGAAAGTTTTTCTAATAAATGGTTGTCTGTAATTTCGAAATCACCAGTTTCATATGACTCAGCCTCTTCTCAGCATGAATGGCCTTTCTTTAGCAAAGAACAGATGCATAATGCTTGTTCAAATCATCTGCAACATCACGTGAGTTGTCTAAGGCTTTCCCACACCCAGTGCACAAGGGTTCAGTCTGATTCACTTTTTTTATTCCTTGTATTCACATACATGAAAAATTCCTTGTCCCCATTCTTTGCTTGCTTGCTTGCTTGGCCATTACTTTCTCATATACAGTCTTGGCCTTTCCAACTCTATCTGTGATACTATTACAGGTCATCTTTTACCTATTGTAGGCTTCAGCATTTTTTATCGCTCTGTAACTGTCCCATGCTATCTTTTTCTACTCTATTTGACTGGCTAGCTCTGCATTCATCCATTTCAGCATCCTCTGAAATGGATGAATCTGTGTGTTCATGGCATCTATGATTTTTTCTCTAAAGGTATTCCATAATTCAAGTGTATTCACCCTCCCTGCATTCTGTCCAATTAATAGATGCCATGTAGCACCTTGAACTGTCAAAGTCCCCTCTTCTGAAATTAAAACTCATTATTTTGCCTTTAACTATTGTAGCATCTTTCTTTATCTTCCAACTGACGATTGCACTACCTGCCAATGCTTCTTGCATTTTAAGCCCTGTGATGTCATCTAATTCATGAGTAATGATGAGATCAAGACTATTCTCACCTCTAGTATTATCTCTGACATGCTGGCACAAATAATAATCATCTAGTTTATTTAAAAAACTGGGAGGGATCCCACTTATTCCAATCAATCAGGTGCAGATTAAAGTTGCCCATAATAAGACATTTACACTTGCTTGCCCATTCTATCTGCATGAAAAGACTCAGAATATATTCTTCATAATCTTCTGGTCTGTAGATTACTCCCACTCTCAATATACTTTTGCTTCCGACTAACATCACACAGATTCTATACTATAAGACGTAACTTTAAACTCAGAAATAACTTTTTTTTTTTTTCACTCCGCCTTAGATCAGGGGACATCTTAGTTGAAACTTCTCAATACAACATTCTGAACTTCTCTTCCAAGAACATCCTTTGGAGGTATTCCCATCAAAGTTTCATCACACTGAACACATCACATGAGTGGGATCTCCTTGAAACATCCAAAGAGGATATCCATGCACAAGGATGGAAAACTGGTCCCAACTAGTTCTCATCCTTACATTTAATATGCCCTGTAAGGCTTTGCATCCTGAACCTGTTGAGGTGTTTCAGATGCCAAAAGTATGGTCACTCACAGATGTCGTGTCGTGGAGCACCTTGCTTATGCATGCTGCAGAGCAAAGGAACACGACACCAAGAATACATCTGCCCCAAAACTTAGATGCTTGAATTGTGGTCATGAATACCCTGCATATTCAAGAGCATGCCAAAGGTGGAAAGAAGAAAAACAAATTGCAACTTAAATAGTGTGAATATCCACTATTATTGTTTGGATAACTAATAATAACCTTACAAGGATTTAATTTAATCACTAGTACTTTGCGGCGCCTCCGTAGCCAGGTGGGAAGGAGCAACAGTGCGTAGCACACGCTTCTTGATTAGACCGGGGTTCGAGCCCATCACCACCAAATACGGAGGATGCGGAAAGGTCAGGGAATGACCACTGCACCGGAGCAATATGGCCTTAGTTGCTAATGCTCCTAAAAACCAAAATAACAACAACAACAACTAGTACTTTGCAGGCAAGTACTAGTGATTAAATTATCCATACTTCCTTCCATTTTTTTTTTAAATTTCTTTGGAAAATTAATTAATGCAGCTTGATGATTAAGCCTAACTTATCCTGAAGTGTATATAATAATTCTCAATAAATCGCACTCATTTTATTTATTTATTTATTATTTTTTTAAATCTTCCCATACTTTCACACCCAAGGCTGCAGTTCAAATTATGTGCTGAACTAGGATAGGAAGGAGGTTCCAGCTATTGTGGATATTGTTGATTATGAGTATAATGAACATTCTTAATCTTAACTTGGTTAAGATTAAGGAATACAAAGAAATTGGATTTAATATTTAGCCAGGAAAGTGGGAAAGGTTAGTTGTATACCTATGGCTATTTTGTCTAAGTCAGTGGGAAAAGCTGAAACTAATCAAATCTGAAAAATCCCAAAGAAAGCACTGCTATTCACCTTGTGATTGGTGCAAAGTGAAAGGTTAGAAAATTTTTAGCCGTTACACTGAAACTTTAAAAATTAAGTTTTATTTTATGTAAATGAAGTGATAATTCTAAAGGAGTGGAAGCAAAAAAAATAAAGTTTCAATTTAAATTTATTAATAGGTTTAATAATTTTTCTTGCACAGAAGAAAAAAAAGATGTGGAATTTTATGCAAGGAAACATTAATTATTTTTTCAAAGCAGTTTAGTTATTTGATTTATTTATTTATTTATATATATATTTTTAATGAAGATCCAAACACGAAAGGTATTTGAACCTCTAATACTTTGTAGCTGTACTTGGGTTGAGAAGACAGAAGATACTTGTTGACATTAGGCTTTAATTTTTGTAGATTATAATTTTCAGGGAATACTGTGAAGGAAGGTTCTAAAAATGGAAATTGAAAGGATAAATGAGAAATAAGAACAGTTGGTTCTGTGAGTTTGAAGTTTTACATTAAATGGATGCTGACTGGTTGTGGCATATATATGGACTTGTTTGGAAAAGAGAGGGGGGTGGGGGAAATTATGGATACTACAGTGCCCAAGGAAGTATCTAGAGAAAAGATGTATAGCAAAGTTTGCTTCCGTTTCGCATAATGTAATACTGACAAATATCTAACTGTATTAAAAAAAAGTATGTAAAGTTTTCGGCTGAGTATATTTCTAAATATGCATTTTTTTCTTCCCCTTTTTCTTCAAGGTTTACAGCAAAGCCTTTAGTCCAAACAATATTTGAGGGTGGTATGGCTACATGTTTTGCATATGGTCAAACTGGTAGTGGAAAAACTCATGTAAGTATTCACTTTTTTTTTCCTTTCTGTAAAGTCAGCTTTATATGTTGGCTTCTCAACTTCATAAGATATGCAAAAAAAATTATTCGATTCAAAATAATTTCCTTATTTTTAGCATTTCAGAATACCTTACTTTTTCTGTATTATACAAAAAGCATTTTTATTTATTGCATAAATTCTAATTTTTACTAAAAATAATTATATTAGAAGATTTAGGTGTTTTAATTGGTAAGTTTTATTAATTTTCATTTTTATTAAGTATTGCGTAATCATACTGAGTGCACTGACCAACAAATTTAAACATTTTTAAACAGCTAGCAGATTCTAGCCAAAGAGTTTTGGCTTGAATCTGCTAGATAGATGTGGTATTTGCCAGCCATCACATAATGTAACCAATCATGTAACTAGATAGTTCCAATAGGAATTATACAGCTTAGAAAAGCTGTGATTCTTGGTGGGTTTTTTTTTTTTTTTTTATTTCAATTATGAAAATAATCTTAATTTTTCAGTCACCCTTAGTGTTTGCAAAAACTGTCAATACTGTTTTGCATAATGGTCCATGTACTTTATCATTTAAATTCCATCTGTTTATCAGCGATACTTTTACTGTTCCCACCAGTCATCGAAAAGTTTCGGTAAAACAATTTTACTTACACAAAAAAAGATCTGTAAAGACAACATTCAGAAAGATTCTGAGTAGGTCGTTGCAGGAACTGATATCAAACAAAGATTACATGCATGACAAATATATACAAAGAAAAAGAAAATAAATAATCATTTTGAGCCATTTTCTGTTAACTAAATGGATCAGAAAACTGATTAGTTAAATTAGGAGCCAAGAAGCAGAACAATAAAGAAGTTCAACAGGAATCAGAGAATACAGTGTAAGTATTAAACTCAACTTTGGCCCCCTCCAAAAAAAAAAAAAATTTTACTCACACAGTAGATACAAAGAAATATCTGTGAAAACAAGGCAGACCTGTAAGAATTTATTTCATTGTGAAATTGTTACCAGTAATTTCATGTATATGTTGTTTAAAATATATCTTATTGTGTGCAAGAGTTGATCCGTTAATTATAAAATAAATGAAATAAATTTTCTGTTTATACCCCAGGACGACCACATGGTCAGAGGGGTTCACGAGAGAGAGAGAATACAAGAAACAGCACCATATTTAGCAGTCACAGGTCTAAACCTCGGTCACTCAAAGCACATGTACTTATGCATCCTTGCATAAGACCACTTGGCTACAGCTGTATTGTATGTTACTACCATTATGTAAACAGAAAGAACTGTTTATCCATTCTCCAAAGCTGATTAACTGAAGAAATGAGTTTTGGCTTGAATCTGCTAGATACATGTGGTATTTGCCAGCCGTCTCATATTGTAACCAATCGCATAACTAGATAGTTCTAATAGGAATTATACAGCTTACAAAAAAAAGTGAAAGATTAGATTTAATAGGAGGCTGCTTGAAGTTTGAGTGGGCATGCTAAACTGTAGGCATGCAAGCCACATGTGGCCTTCAGACTTTTGTTGTACTGCTCCTAAGTGTTGTCAACTTGCAGAGGTTAATGTCAAACCCATAAGAAAATAATATTCTTCATCTTCTCTACAACCAGGGATTGGGCCGCTAAGGTCTGTTACGAGACTTGAATTGGTCTGTCCATCTTTTCTCAGGTCTTCCGATACTCCTTCATCCATGTGGCCTATAAAACAGCCTTTTTAGGTAGTCTATCATTGGTCATCCTCATTAGGTGTTCCCTCCACTGTGTTCTATATCTTGTAATATCCTCCACAATATTGCTAATGCCAAAACAATCTCTAATGGTGTGGTTTGGGATATGGTCTCTCAACGAGTACCCTGCAAGTAACCTAAGAAATGTAATGCCTCCAACCTTCTTTCATCTTTTTTCTTCAAGATCCAAGTTTCAGAGTCAAACATTGAGGTTGGCTTTGAGATTATTTTATGAAGTCGTAATTGTATATCTCTTGACATATATTTCCCAAAATGTCTTCTAATAATACCATTCATTTTGTTGAAATTTATTATTTTACTTTCCATATTTGCATTTCCTAAATCTGAAATTGTATTGCTTGAGGTATTTAAATGTTTTTACTTGTTCTATTATATGGCCATTAATTACTATTTTTGCTCTTAATAATTGCTTTCCTTGCATGGCCATAATTTTGTTTTTTTTTTTTTTTTTTGGATTGCTATTTCCATGCCAAACAATGAACTAATTTTGAAAAGATTATGAGCTCCTTTTTGTAATTCTGTCTCAGATTCAGCTAAAATTACTTGGTCATCAGCATATAGTAGAGTTGAGGGTTTTGTTTGTGCTGAAATTGGGATCCCGTGAGAGCATAATTTTGCCCAATCTTCTGTTACCTTATTGTTATATAGATTAAACAATAAAGGAGAGAGTCCACACCTTTGTTGTAATCCTCTAGTTGTTTTAATTCTGTTCGAAAATTTAAAATTGTTTATTTGTACTATTACATCTGTATCATCATATAAAATCTTAATTGCTGATAATAATTTGAATTTACACCATAAAATTTAAAAATTTTCCAGTGAGTTGGTCAGTGGATTCTGTCATATGCTTGCTTGCTTATAATCAACAAATAGGAAGGTTGGCTGGTTAAATTCTTTTCTCCTGTTAATTATTTTTTGTAAAATAAAGATGGATCAGTGCAGCTTCAGCCTTTCCAAAAGCCTGATTGTTCTCCAATTAAAACATTTTCCACACATTTTAGAACTTTGTTTTTTAAGATGGTTGCATAAATTTTGTACATACTGCACTGAAGTGTTATACCTTTATAGTTTTCACAAAGTTCTTTAGATCCCTTCTTATGTAAATTTATAACCACTCCTGTTTTCCATTCATTAGGGACTTTTTCTCCATACTGTATTAAGAAATTTCAGTACTCTCCTCTTTAACTTTTCACCTCCATATAATTTTGATTAACACGATACTAATTCCAACTATGCTGGACTTTTCCTGTTTCCTGTAGAGGCACCAAATCTATAATTGATTTGGTGTCTCTCGCTGCCCTTGTGTTTTTGCAGATATCTTTGTTTAAAATATGTATTAGTAATTCAGAGATTATTATATACACAAAAATCATTCAGACATTTTCCATTTTCATTACAGGTTTTTTCTCCATATTTTATAGTGCAGTGTGTTAAGGGATTGCAGCCTATTCTAGCATTCAGGTCTCCCATAATTACAATATAATAATTTCTGTTTATTGCGTCGATTGTTTTTTGTAATTCTTCAGAAAATAATATTAAATAGTGATATTTAAAGGAAATGCACAAATGTCAAATTTAAATAAAATTCATAACATATGACCTTTATTGATGGTTTGGAGATTGCATTTTTTTTCACAAAGGCAAATACACGAATATTTGATATATTTCTCTATATTAAATATTCACATGTATTTCTCATGTGTCATGCACACACCAAGGTGGCTCACTAGCTCTATTTGTGTGCCCTGCTAGTTTCCCAAGAACTATTTTTATGGCATCCAAGAATAGTTTGTGCAGCCAGAGATTATTATTAAGATGAATGCAGTGAAGTTTAAATTATTAGAAGTTACAAATGTGGAAATAGAGCATTCAGTAGAGCAAGTACATCTTTCAAAAATACCTGAAGTGTTTTTTTGTTATCGACAAAAACATTTTTATTCTACTTTGAAAGTATGTTTTGATGAATGTTATTTGATTCCTTAGAAATTAATAAAATATAGGTCATAAGTCGATTCTATAATTAATGAAAAGAATACCGGACTTGGTAGAATATTCTAGTGAAACTAGTTCAACTCATTTGATATTTATAAGCATAACAAATTGATTTTCTATAAGTTATTACTAAACCAGCTGATAAATAATATTTTTTAATCTAGTTCAAACTGAAATGATAATTATTGAATGTAATAATGATATTTATGCATTATTTTCTTAGTACTATTATTATTTTTAGACCATGGGTGGAGATTTCCTTGGTAAATCACAAGATTGTACAAAAGGAATTTATGCCTTAGCAAGTAGGTTCATAATAATATTCAATTTAAAAAACTTAGGTTTTGTTTCTCTCTATGCTTTTTAAAAGTTTGATATTTTGGGTTGTAAATATGTATTAGATCAGTGGTTTCCAATTGCGGCATGTAGTCCATGATTTAAATTCCCACTGGCCCATAAAATTAAATAAATACAGTAAAATCCTATTACAATGAATGCTAATTTAATGAAAATTTCACTACGACAAAATTATTTCTAGGTCCCTGCCAACTTCCTCTATTAATAATGCTTTATAAATCTCATTTGAGGGAAATAGTTCTGAAGAAAAATCCAGTAAAAGAAATTATTTTTAAAGTCCACCTATTCCTAAAAAATATTGGTTTATACATTTAAAAATTGCAAATCATTCTCATTTAATTATGGCTATGGGAGCATCCAACTGAAGAAATAAAATGGATGTTCTCAAGGTGTAACAAAGACTTCAGTTTCGCACCCAAGTTACTGCATTATTGACATACCTACATACTTTTACTACATTTTAATTTTGTTTCATTAGACTAATTGCTAACTTTTTTTTTTTTGTCATAAAAAAAGCCTTAAATTGGGTGTGAACTGAAGTCTTTATTACACCTTGATTCCACCTGAATCCACATATTTTCAAATACAACTAAATTTGAATCATATTAATGCATGTAAAGTAACAGTTGATTATATTTACTATACTGCATTTCTGAAAGTGTTATTAAAGAATTACATGATAAGATATAATATGGCTTATAAATAAAATATGCTTTCAAAATTATAATCTCTGAACAAATTTTTACCTTTTGTAGTATGTATTTTGTCTAAAGTCATTGTTCAAGTAAAATAAGGTATAAATTACTTCTTCTGTATGTTAGAAAAGTGTAGTAGAATTTATTTGAACAAATAATGATTATTTCGGAATATTTTTCAGTGATTTTCATTAGAACGAATTTTGATACATTGAAATGATTCATGCACTCATGAGACATTCGTTGTAATGGGATTTTACTGTAATAGATGCTGTCAATTTTCAGATTAGCACATAAATTAAATTGTATGATGCCAGTCCACACGATTTTCATTGGAATTTTACCAGTGTGCAAGTCCAAAAATTGGGAAACTGATGTGTGTTAGATAAGTCTCATTGTAGGTAAATACTTTTGTTATGTTTTCAGTATGTAACATTCACTTTTCTTTTATTATAACATATAACTGAACAAAAATCTTTAAACAACATTAATGCGCAAACGTTGAGTGTGGTGGTGACTATATAATATGTGTGATACTTTCTTCTCATGCTTCAGGCAGTGACCAACAAGGCTGTAGCAATGACATAAAAACAGCAAGGTTTATTAGAACCATATACGTAATCAGCAGATTTTTTGCTCATGATTTAAAAATGAAGTTGAAAAATTCACATTGAATGCATCAGTGTGTGGAGTTTTAATAAACGGTATGTCATGACAGGTAGGGATTAAAAAAAATTCTTTCTTGCATGAAATAATCCAAACACTCGGCCAGACATATATTTATGAAAATAAAAATATTAACAATATAGAAGTATGTTAGGCATAGATTCAAAGGGAGTCCACGTTAGGAAAAGAGTATGTTGGGAAGAATGTTGCTAAATCATTAAAAGAAGAATTATATAACTATACAATAGTAAAGCAGGTATGAGAAATTGAACAAATATTCCTCGTATATTACTTTCATCTTTATTAAAGTACAAACAATATAGTCTGTAATTGCCAGACTGATGGCTTTTACCATTATAGATTTGATTTCACTTCATTTCCTGTTGTTTGTCAGCAGTACTGGGAACTGGAGTGCAAAAAAAGTCAGCAATAATGACTACTGTTGTTGCATTGATAGGTACCGGATGTACTTGTGTAGAATTCAACAAAGCACTGGCTTTGTTGAATGAGCATATTGAGAATGGAATTTGTTGAATGAGCATATTGAGTGAGAATGGAGTGAATCTGAACTAACAAAACTACATAACAAACTCTTTCAAAATACTGCCACTTATTTCTTCATTTATAAAAGTAGTATCATTAGTATAAGTATTGTGGCAAAATGACAAAGGAAACCGCTTATATTGTTTGCTGAAGCAAAGCTGATTAACAATCACCAATTTGGATTTCATCAGTGTCACTCAGCTAGTGAATTAGTTTATGTTACCATATCTTTGAATAAATTCAATGGAAAAGTTTGAAATTTAAGCAGTTACCCTTAACATTTCTAAGGTTTTTGATAATTTCTGACATAAAGGCCTTCTAAATATGCTCCCAGCTTACAGCCTGTCAACAGCTTTTTGCAGTTAGTTATCCAGTTTGCTCTCCGACCATTCACTATAGGTCAGCGGTTCCGAACCCCCTCTCAACGTAAAAAATTTTTTAGCGAACCCCTTTCAACATAATATTTTTAAAGCAGACCTGGAGCTTTCTTAGCATCAAGATTCATCAAAATCATTCTGACATCCTTTTGACGGAAGACCACAGGAGACATTGAATGGAGAGTGTTGGGAATGGTGGGAGGTGTTTTACCAAGATCATTAATACGAGTTGGAGGAAAAATGGGATGCTGAAGTGACAACAGAACCATCTGGGTTTGACAGAGATTGGCAAAAGTTGCAGCCAATAGCTTTGGCAGGAGACCAGAATGCTCGGCTACTATTAGGGCAAGAAGCAAGTTTTCTACTCTTAGCCTGTTCAAAATCTAGTTTGGCCTGATTAATAACTGCTTTACAATTGTTGCAAGGTTTGGTGTAGGCAGAAAATGAAACTGAAGAATTAGAAAAATTAGAATGAAGAATTAGAAACAAGCCAATTACGATATGCAACGTTCTTCTCTTGAACAGCCTTAGCACATTTATTGGAAAACCAAGGTTTAGATAAAGGACAGGATTTTAAAGTGGAGTGTGGAATAAAGGATTCCATTCCTACAAGAATAATTTCACTGACACGATCTGAGCAAACGTTGACATCAGAAGTTTTGAAACTGTAATCCGACCAAGGAAAAGAATAAAAGAAATCTTGCAGGTCATCCCATTTTGAATTCTTGTAATGCCAAACAATATGAGGTTGGGAATAGCCATGAGATAAAGGCTCCATTGGAGAAGAGAATCACAAAGTTGTGATCTGAGGTACGTAAAGGACCACTCACTTCTTCGACCATGTACTTAGAAGGGTTGTTTGTGAAAAAAAGATCAAATGTGTTGGCTGTATGGTTAGGATTGTCCAGATTCTTGTAGGTAAATGAACAATCTGTGCAAGATCATTAGTAATTGCAAAAGCCTTAGCATCTTGACCAGCTGGGTCGGTGACTAGAAAACGGAAGCCAGTTGGAGTTGTGAACATTAAAATCATCAAGGAAAATTACCTCACTGTTAGGAAAGTTGGACTGGAGAAACGCAAGTTGCAAAGAGAGGAAGTCAAAGAGCTCCAAGTGATTAGTGGAGTTGGGAGAACGGTAATGAGGTAGAGAGATTTTAAGCCAGAGAAGATCGAAAAGAGTAGATTCCAAATTACCAAGTCTCTGACATGAAATATCGGAACAGACATATGCGCAAATACTATCTTTGAGGCAAAAGGAATCATACAGCGAATAATTTGGGCAACTGAGATGAACAGTAGTTGAATCAACTGATAAATGAGATTCTGTCAGAAAACGTACATGGGGTTTGGGAGACTGCAAGTGGAAATGGACATTGTTGAGATTAGAATTGAGACCACGTATATTTGTGAAATGAACTAGGAAGTGTTTGGGAGGTTTAGATCTTTTCACAGATAAGCTTACTCTATTAGTTTGACAATTCATGGTGTATTCAATAGTAAGAAAAAGTGGTGGGGGGGACATGCTGTATGAAATAATGAAATTTTTGGATATAGTGTATGCATGGTAAGTATATACCCAGATCTTTGACATAACATGGCGTCGACAATGCCCCCCGCATACACTCTACTCGGACTACCTCCAGTCACTATCTGGCAGAGTAGAGGTAGCAAGATTATACACTAGCTGCTGATCCGGAAGCCTCCTAAAGAGTTACCAATAGGTTCGGTCCGGTGTACTAACTAGTGGCCGGCCTACGAACATCATTTTAGAGCTGTACCCTCGAAATGTAAGGAAGATTGGATCTCGTCATGATGTTCATCATAACCTCAAAATTCATCAGTCATACTGCATGATGGAATGGATGGGGAAGGGTTGACTGGAACTTAGCTCTGGAGACTAAACATGGGTTCCACTACTTCAAGCCTCCAATAAGCAAAGTGTAGTGGTATTGCACCGGTTGATGAGAGTCATTTACCACCTAGTATTGCCTGGTAACACAGAGAGGTGCATTTCTCCATGTGGTGTGGCCGCCACACCTCGACGCCTGCGTACGTTGGTTCACATCTGTGTGGTCACCTACAGTGTACTTGTGCTTGATTACTAATAGTTCCACCATCGTGAAGGTGCAAGCAGAGGATTTGGCTGTCACAGACCATCCGAAATTGTGTCCACTTGACTTGAATGTCACCTGAATATCAGTTCCATCAGCGTTTTAGACTCCCAGGTGTCTGTGACAACCTCAAGATGTCTCAAAATTAAGTTTAAAAGCAGTTTTGCTTCATAATGGCAACGAATTTCTATCAGTTTCTGTGTTTCATTCAGTGGACTTAAAGTCATGAAAGCATGTCTAAGGTTCTACATGCTATAAAATACCAGGATTATGGTTGGAACATATGCAGTGGTCTTAAAGTTATTGTTTTGCAGGGGGGTTTCACAAAATATTGTTTTTTGTGTGTGTGGGACAGCCATGCAACAGCAGAACATGTCGTGCAACATTGGAACAAGTGGAACTAGTTTATACCAGGACAATGTGATATAAAATATATATATTCCTTTAGTGCAATCAAACAAGGTTCTTCCTCCACCCCTGCACATCAAACTTGGATTGATGAAAACTTTCGTGAAGGTGCTAGCTAAAAGAGGTAACAGATTTGCATACTTGAGAAATGTTTCCTAATTTAACATATCCCAACTTAAGGAAGGAATTTTCGTAGAACCCCAAATTAGGAAACTTGTGAAAGACTGTTTGAAACCCAGTTATAGGAGGTTGAATTGGCAGCTTGGCGATCATTTAAGGCAGTAGTACTTGGTTTTTTGGGTAATATGAAAGAAGAAAACTATGAAATATTGGTATCTAATTTTCTCGAGTGCTACAAAAACATGGGCTGTCGAATGTCATTAAATTCATTTTCTTCATTCCCATCTCAAATATTTCCCCGAAAATCTGGGAGTTGTCAGTGATGGACAAGGGGAGTGGCTTCATCAAGATATTTCCACAATAGAAAAGCAGTACCAAGGAGGTTGCTGGAATCCTGTAATAATGGGGGATTACTGCTGGTTCCTTGTAAGGCAGAGTAAGCACTTCTGTGTATTTAAGTAATTGTATGTTTCTCCCTTAGTAGCAAATATTTTTAGGGACAATTGCAAATATGCTGATTATGTATTATTGAAATATATGTATTTCACAATGATTTATGATTTTTTTTTTCCAAAGTTAAGTGAGTTATAGAGAACATAATTTTTTTACACTTGTATTACAAACTTGAATTATTACTATAAAATATCGGTGTAGATACATCATAGTGAACTCATAATGAAAAACTACATAAGTAGTGTAAAGGCATTGATTTAATTGTATTTCACATTGTGACTACCTTCACGAGTTACCATGTATTGCACTACCTCGAATAAGTAAAGTTCACTAATAGAGAAGACTATTGTTACTTATTCTCAGTGGGCACCACCACCCAGACAGTGCCGTTTCAAGGCTTATTGGCCTATCCTCGGTGGGTGGGCAGGTACCCTGGCATGATTGCAACACCAGGATACCTGCCCACCCACCCACCAAGGAAAGGCCAGTAAGCCTTAAAACGGTGCCGTCTGGGTGGTGGTGCCTACTGAGAATAAGTAACAATAGTCTTCTCTATTAGTGAAGCGTTACTTATCTGAGATAGTGTTATACATGGTAACTCATTGTGAAGGTAGACACAATATGAGATACAATTGAATCGATGCCTTTACACTACTTATGTAGTTTTTCATTATGAGTTCACTATGGTGCATCTACAACGATATTATATAGTGTATTTTAAACTCCAAATATGTTATTTATGCCTTGAGCATTTATATTTTATTTAATGTTTAAATAAAGTAGTCCATTTATTTTAACATTAAACGTTGGTACATCTTTTGATGTAGATGTGATAAAGACTTTTTATGGTGATTTTCGGAATCAGCACGTTTTTTTCCCTCCAGAATCACATTTTCATTGCGGGAGGTATGACAAAAAATATTTTTTGTTGGCTAGTGTAATTGAATGGTTGATGGAAATTTGCCTGTGTTCCAGCATAGGCTTCTATAAACTGAACTTGTAATATCACATGGTAAAGTGTTTCCTTTATTCGCATACTTTTATAAACCACTCTGTGATGTAATTAATGTTTTCTGATTTGTAATTTTTGTATCTTACTTTTCAAATGCTATTTTACAGACTAATATTTAATTATTATATTTATGTAGCCAAGGAAGTCTTCGGACTTTTAAAATCTCCGCCATATAGAAATGAAGGCTTGGTTGTTACTGCTAGTTTTTTTGAGATCTACAGTGGAAAGGTAATTAACTTAAAATAGTTATTTTAAATGAATATAGTTAATGTGTTTTTTTTAATGCAAATGATTAATTACAGTGTGGTATATGGAAATTTTTTATGCAAATGATTAATTACAGTGTGGTACAACCTCCTTTCCTCTGAGAGAAATTTGTTTCATTAGGCTAATTGCTAATCCATGTAAAGTTCAGGGTATATTCTATAAAGTTACATTTCTAATAAAATTTTATACTTTGTCCTTTCAAATTTTTTGTAGCCCTAAATTTGTATTTATTTTACTTACTCTTAAAAATTCTAATTTATGTCCTGGTAATATTTATAACTGTGCATGCATTTTAATTAATATCAAATTGTTTCCAAAACAGTTGTGTGGAACAAGTGCTCTCACATTTTTTATCACCATTATGTTATACCTTTCATAAGGTAATAAACCTGCAGAAAGCTGGTTGCAAGAGCTAATACAGTAATGAAATATACTTATGGGTAATATCTAATAAGACATGGAAACAATGCAACTTCCATGGACAATATGATCCCTGTTGCAATAGTTATTTCTATAATTGGGAGAAACATTTCCTGGATAACCAAACTCTTAGCTTTTTCACGAGCCTTTTCATATGAAACATATATGCATATGTTTCACATGTGCAGGTCCCAAGGGGTATGGACATATGTTTTTCAAACTAATTTCAAAGTACATATTTGAATTATTTTACAAATCTTTCAGTAAGCACTTCTGTGTATTTAACTAATTGTAAACAGAACTTATAATGGATGGCAGCACAAAAGTAGATTCGAAAATTTTAGGAGATTGTGCTTGTCCGCAAAATTTGTCTGATTTTTAATAATAATTCAGTTTAAGTTGATTATATATCAACTGGGAGATCTCAGAGCAGAGCCTTTACATACAAGAATAAGTAAGAAATCAAGTTTAAATGATTAGTTAAAGCGTACAGAAAATACAATTTGCATTTTTACATCAACACATGTTTCTTAAATGAATCTACCTGTAATTCTTTTTCTTGTGACCAGTGGTTCAGCACCAAGATCAAGATTATTAATTAGCTGTACTGCAGAGTTTGAGTGGCAATTAAATTTTACTAGTCTAGGTTTTGAAGTTAATATAGGTGTTTTGGAGACAGGTCAATGGAACCCTAATTCCAACAAAATTACCCAGAGGAACCCAGACTTTTGAAAACATTCTATTGATCAAGACCTCTAGGATGTCCACACAACTTTTGAGGGTGTAACTCAGAAATTGGCCCACTCTGAGACAAGAGCAGTTAAGTAACTGATTTATTGTTCCAACCAGTTCTTGTTTAGAGATATTGATCCCACTAAAAGTTATAGATATTAATATTTATAGATATTAATATTTAAATTTTGGCTTATTAAAGCCAAAATTCTCTGGAATTTAGATAAAAAAAAAAAAAAGAGTTGAAGAAATTGAATCAAGTGGTATATAAATATATGTAGATCTTATTACATCAAAAAAGAAGTAATGGAACTCATGATTCTGAATTTCTTTTTCAATTATTTATGCGGTTTTTTTTTTTCCTTTTTTTCTTTCTTTCTTTAATTTTATTTGATTTTTGAAATAATTTCACTCTAGTATTGGAAGAACAAGCTAGAATAAGAACTAGTTAATATTTAAAGACATTTATATATAAAATTTTCATTTTTACTACGAATTTTCAGAACATTTTGAACAATTCACTCACTCCTCAGGGCTCATGCAGTGCTTATAAACAGGGTTATATAAAAAAAAAAAAAAAAACCATCCCCCCCTCCATATTATCATTATTTACTTCTAGCCAAAGTACTAAATTTCACAATTCAGTTTAAAGTGCATACAGTTCAATTTAATTTACAACAGCTTTAATAATATAACTTCACAATATAAGCATAAAATAAAACTAGCAAACCTACTAGTTATATATTTTATGTTTACATATGGTTGTTTTATTTCCATAAAACTGTTGAATTTCTTCTGGAAGTTGCAAGATTAATTTATATATTAATCGCATTTCATTGAATAACTTTTGATAATAGCTTTTGTTTTTACTATAACTCAAATTAATTATAATAAATAATTAGTCTTAGTTATAGTAAAAATCAAAAAAATTTATAACTGTTGTATTGCTTTAATTTAGGTATTTGACTTATTGAATAATAAATTAAAACTGAGAGTTTTAGAAGATGGTAAACAGCAAGTACAGGTAGTTGGGCTACAAGAACGCGTAGTAGAATGTGTGGACGATGTGTTAAGGCTCATTCAACACGGAAATAATGTCAGGTATGGTTATGCATTAATCAAATCTTAGATATTACTGTACTTTAGAGGATTGGCTTAATCAAGTTTGGTTAATTACCCATAATGCTTTAAGTGATAATGTATAGTACCTCGTTTGACTGAATTTTTCTTGAATGATTATATAGGAAAAACTTTGCCAGTAGAGGCAAAGACAATTATTCCATTATATAAAGCATTGGTCAGTGTATTTTGGAAAGGGTGTAGAGAGGAGTGGCAAGGTTGGTTAACAGCACAAAGGGGCATTCTTATCAAGAGAGAGAGATTTGGTTTCTTAGTGTCTTGAAGCCAGGCATCTTCAGGGTGACCTGATCGAGGTGTTTAAAGCTTTAAAAGGGTTGCTGATAATTAAGAATCATCAAAATGGAACAATTGGCAAGCAGTGATCATAGTGTATTAATGTGGGATCTGTTTAAAGAAATAACTACTGTAAAAGGAAGGAAGTTTTTGTTTTCACAAGTGGAATTACAATAGTCTTAAATTGTTTGCAGTGGGACCAAAACTAATAAACACAGATAAATGGGAAATGTTTAAAGAAGTTATTCTGGATGCTGCTAAGCTTTTTATACCAACAGAAGGAACTGTTCAAGATATAGATCGAAATGGTTGATCTATATCTTGAACAGTAAATAAATTAGCCTGTAATAAAGTTACTCAAGGGTTTAGGCATGTTCAGAAAGATTACAAGGTGTCTTTTGCTATGAGGCTGCTAAGAACAGTAGCGAAGAATTCTTTGCATATGTATATTCCTAGCTTTAGACAGTCCATGTGTTTCACGTGTATTGTTACGTAAGACTTGTGAAGCAATAAAAGGAAAGGAATTAACCATATTGGTCCCCTTAATATCTGTGGTAACAGTGGTGATAATTTTGAGCAGGTTTACTAATAAGCCGAATAAACATTATACATTCACATGTGAGAAGTGTTTTTATAAAAGTTGTGGATACCAGTGACTTGGCAAATACTAATGGGACTTGAAATGATTTTATGGCATTTTATGAACTGAATGATTTTATGGTAACTGAGATGGGAATAGAAATGAAGTTATTAAATTAAAAGTGAACAAGGCACCAGGAACTGGTGGAATCTATCCAGTTATATTGACGGAAGCAGCAGAAAAGGTAAGCACACTTTTAATATTATGATGAGAGTATCCTTTGATTCAGTTTAAGTCCTTACAAATTGATGTGCACATATTTCTGCTATTCAAAGTTGACCGTGAGTGTCAAATGAGCAACTGGAAATCTATCCTTGTGACTTCTGGGGCAAGGAAGATTATGGAATCCTTAGCTAAGGATGTAATATAAGACCATCTGGACAAGAATGGGATTATAAGAGAATTGCATTGTTTTGTTAAGGAATGATCATGTCTGACATCTTAATTATCTACTAAGGGGTTCTATCTAAAGAACTGGATGCAAGGAATGACTCTGACATCATTTATTTAGAATTCAGCAAAGCTTTTGATGCATTCCCACATGAATTGATTGAATGATTGAAATAAATTGTTGTATAAATTGCAATAATGTGGCATTAAAGACAAGTTCCTGATATAGATAAAAGGATGATTAAGTGGTAGGAGACAGAGTAGCTATAAAATAAAGGGCCATTGATCTCTATGGACTCATGTTACAAGTGGGATTCCAGAGTTTAATGCAGTATCCATATATTGCCAAAATTTGGTTCACCTCTATGCAGCCATCTGGCTAGAAGGATGTAGAGAAAAATTTTACATTTTCAGTTGACTTAGGACTATCTTACACAAGGTTTGAGATAAATAAATAAATAAAATTAAGCTAAGCTATACATACGATCTAATAAATAAATAAATAAATTTTCTGTTTATACTCCGGCACAACAACCAGGTCAGTAGAGTTTACAATAAATCGTCAATACAAATATTTATTTTAAAATACAGCCTTGCACTTCAAGGCTGCAGTATGAGTAGACAAACACATAAAAATGTACAAATGGCACAGAAACACAAATAGCACAGGAAAAGGAAATATGTGCAAAAGGGTAGAGCATAAATATGTACAGATACGATTGGTTCTCTGATCTCTATTGAGATCAAAATTTCAATTTGCAGATAAAAAGATGATTGAGTGGTAGGAGGCAAAAAGCAGTTATAAAAGGAATCCCTAGTTTAAGATTAGTGTCCTTGTTAACTCCCCATCATGACTGTATTCTCTAGCTTTTGCATTCTGGATCAACCTCCTCCCTAACAGCAATTTTTCCCCCAGCTACAGTGGGGACACCTCATTTCCCAGTAACATCTCTCATAACTGGATCATTGGGTGTTTCTTTCATGACTTGTGTTCTGTATGATTTCTTATCACAGAATTTTCCTGGATTCTTTGATGCTTAGGCCCTTACCATTTCTGATTATTAATAATATTGACATGGGTATTTCAAGTTCGATTTCTAATATTGCTGAGGTCATGAAGGTGGGCATGGAATTTAATAATAGGAATGCTACTTCAGGAAGACATTATTTGAATGGGCTGAGAAATGGCTACTGAAGTTAGTACTAAAAAATGCAGAGGCTTGCATCTGGTTATCAGTAATCCTATAGTAATGTACCACTCGATTACCACCAAACTCAAAATAGTTAATAATAAAAAGGATTTGGAAGTAGCTGTAGAATTTGATATGAAGGTTTCTCAACAGTGTAAAGTCTGTTAGAACTGCTCCTTAGGTTCTGTGAATTTTATATAGAAACTTTTCCAGTAGAGATGAAGAGGTGATATATTCCATTATATAAATCAATGATTTAGCCTCATCTTGAATATTGCATACAGACTTAAACTCCAGTCTAGGAAAGTGGTAGACTTGGAGAGAGTACAAGGAAGAGTGACAAAGATTGGTTAAGAGCGCAGAAAGGTATTTTTATCAAGAGAGAGTTGTTCTGTAAATTACTGTTTAGAAATCAGATATCTTCAGGGTGACCTGAGCAAAGTGTTTAATGCCTTGAAAGATCTGAGTAAACTAAATGCCAAGAATATTTTTACAGTCACTTGACATACATAAGGGGATATAAACTTAAGCAGTGGGGATAACTAGAACAGATGTCCAAAAACTTTTGTTTGGCCATAGAGTGATTGATTCAAATGAAGGTGAGGGAAGATGACATTGATTACTTTCCTTTTTAAATTTTTATCTATTCTTTTAGCTGATGCTAAATAAGCTTGCTTCCCTGCATCATTTTGCCAATACAGTCAGTCCTCGTATTGCACGATAGTTGTGTTCCTAGAAACCCTCGTGCAATGCAAAATCGTGCAATATAAACAACAGACCCTATGTGAAAAATAGGGTTAGGTGCCGACCACCCAAGATTGAACACACATTTGTAACCAAAACATTACCAAATACAATAAATAATTGTAATAAAATACTTATGTATTTTATTACGACTATTACGTAATAAAATATTGCTACTGCTTTTGCTTCTATCGTAAGCCAACTTGTTTTTTGTTTGATTTTCTGTCCAAATAGATGACAGCTGTTCCATCTCTTCCAATTCTTTGTGTCTTAATCTAATGGATTTTAATTACACTTTGAGTTGTTTCTGCTATGAAAGGTTTTTTTTCTCTGCATTTCCTCATTTAGGCCTGTAGCACGTGCAATATCACACGGTCTTTCATTTCGCTCAAAGCGTTTCACAATTTCATATTTTTTCTCTATCGACAGAGGCTGACTGGCCATAAGCCTTACCGGGGAAACCCCGGTGGGCCGGAGGTCGGTGTGATTTTGGCCATAAACGCTAGTATGAGGCCACTACAAATTTTCCCGGGTAAGAATTTTTAACTCAGTCCGCCTCTGTTTATCAATATTGCTTTTCTTTTTCTCTCTGAATCTCTCTGAACCTGGTGAAGACACTACATCTGTAGTGTCTTCACCAGGACGCTTCCTGTACACACCTTTTAAGAATTTCTCATTTTTAGGGAATAAAGCACGATTACAAAATGAAGAGGCAAGCTTGATACACATAAACAAAGCTGCGCACGTGTAGCAACTGAATAAACAACACCATAAAGGCAGAGATACACTATTAACACCTCACATTTTACTAAAACACATTTCTGGGGGTTACTACCATAAAACAATAAAAACAATTTCCAGTTGCGTTTCTGCCAGTGGAATCTGTTATAAACTGGTAGTAAACTCGATCTAATTGCATTTGCGATTATATTGATAGCTGGAATTGTGTGGGGTTTTTACGTTATTATGGTGAACTGTGTTTCCCCTTCACTGATATAAAAAGCATAAATACATTTTCAGAATCTTCTCTTCGCTGCTATCATGTTGTGTTCCGTTGGTGTGATTCTGCGTTCGACTGCCATTTCTTGTAAACACAAAGGCGAATCGTGCATAAGCGAATTCGGTTCGTGTTATATAAGATATCGTTCTCCTATTTATAAATCGTGTATGATCGAATTCGTGTAGTGTAAACACGTGTTATACGAGGACTGACTGTACTAATACAAAATGCTGAGGATGTCTTTTCACTTAGTAACAGGACATATCATATGTAGGGGATAAATTTAAATTGAGAAGAAATCCGAGGAGGATATACTTAACAGGTATAGGGCAATATTGAGAAAAAGCCACAAGTTAGGATTAAATTTGAAAGTGTCTAGAATATTGCTCATACATAATAGGAGGGAGTATATGATGAGAGCCTTGTCAATCATTTTGCCCCTAGAGAAAATTTTCTCAGCATGGCCTGTACTTGTTAACAGGACAGACTGTTTTTATAGGGATTGAGTACATTTAAATAGAAAAGGCAAAAGACTAGAAGCAGAGATAAACTTGATTCTTGCAGTGCTTCTGTTGGGACATGAAACATGCAGTAGCCTGGAAAGCAAGGTGTCAGGAATTACAAAGCCTGCTCAGGGTTCTCATGAGACAAGCAAATATGAGCTGTGTTAGAGTTACTAAATGCAAAAACAGGTACACATATACTTGCTTGTGAACTAGGAGCATAGTAAATAAATTTCATGAATTTTGAAGTATTGGTTAAGTCATGAAATGTGGTCTTCATAGAAATATTTGAAACATGGTGCTATTCTGACAGGGATGCAGAACATGAATACAGTGCATGTACAGAAGGGTTAGACTGGTTGGTTGGGCATAGTTAAGAAACATAGATTATAAAGCAGTGCAGCAATTTGTATGGATTGCCAGTGTAATTTTTAATCAGTCTGGTCTAGTGTTAAGATAAGCACCAGAAAACCAAAAATGAGTGTAGGAATATGTTATAGTCTGAATGACTATGATAAATATGATGAATAATTATACAAAGAGTTCACTGGTTAATCAGATATAATCATGGGAGATTTTTAACTTTCCATATAGTGATTTGAATTTGTTGGTTATTCGCTCACTCAATATCAGAACATTCTGGATTTACTGGGTAACTGTTTTCTATACTGGCATATTAGAGGGACAACAGGATGTAGCAATACTCTTGATTTGCAATGACTTAATGTATTAAGACTCATCAGGTAAATTTGGACACTACTGGGTGTCAATGATCAGTCACAGTATATTAATGAGGAATTTATTTAAAGGTGTGATTATTGCCTAGGGTAAAAGAGAGGGATTTTGCTTTAACAAAAGTGCCTACAATAGCCTTAGACAATTTAAATTCTTTTTTTCTTTGATCAACTGATGTTAACAACTGCAAATACTAAATGGGAAGTATTCAGGGAAGTAATCATAGAAGCATCTCAGCTTTTAAAATGTCCCTAAATCAGGAATTACCATCATATCACTTTTACTCTGATGCTACTGTGACTAAATAAATATTGCTTTTATAATTTTAAATTACTATAAACAAAAACTTTGGCTCAACTCATCTGAAGAGATGCAGTTTGCAACAGTATCTTTCTTAAAGAAATCATGATCAGTTGATGTTTAACAGTCCAAAGAGAAATCCATGCTCAAAAACATCCTGTGTAATATTGTTAAAGTGTACTGTACTAGTAAAACAAAATTGAAATTTATATGGCTCTTTTAATATAAAATATGTATTTTGTCAATAAGTTTAATTTATAGTTCAATATGGACTTCGCACAAAATTCCTGCTTTTTTGCAAAAAAAAAAAAAAAAAAAAAAAAAACTGTTTTCCCTCTTGCTTACTTACAATTGCCTGATATCCAGTTTTTTGAAAGTTAAAAGTTGTGGCAGCTGTGATATAAAACAATCCGTTGGACTTCTGCTGCTATTTTGTAGCAATCAAGATCAAATTTCACCAAGTTGTCAATGATAAATTATCATTTACAATTTGGGTTATATTAATTTTGAATCGCCTTGTATACAAAAACCATAAATTCTCATTATTTAATTATATTTGAATCATTAAAATAATACCAAGAGTATTATTTTGTACTTCTTTTTTTTTTTTCAATATTTTTGAAGTTTTTTTAATATTAATTGCTATTTATAGGACTTCTGGTCAAACTTCTGCAAATCAACACTCATCCCGTTCTCATGCAGTGTTCCAAATTTCATTAAAGAAAAGGTATGTTGTTCAGTCCAGAAAATAGTTATAAACATTTTGATAATTTTTATTCATTATTTTAACATAAGGGACGATTACAAACTACATTTTTGTTAAATTACAACAGCACAACATAGCTAATAAAGCCAATTTCTTCACACAAGAAAGTACAATGTACTTTGTGTGCCATTCAATACAAGTAGTCCTTGGATTTATAGTAAGTTACGTTCCTAGAAAAGGTAAGTTAAAAGGATTTTCCCACAAAAACAGTGACATAATGGGATTGGACTCCTGACCAAAGTCCAATGTGCAAATTTTTACAGTTATGAATATTAAGGGTGTTAGTTAAAGTTAAAGATGTGTTTTTAAGAATTGTTGCACAGTTACACAAAGTCCAAAGAAAAGCATATCCATGAGCATAGTCTAAAGAAATGTGTTTATTGCATTTCTCTTCGCTTCTAATATAATGTATTTTTTTTTTTTTTTTTGTTTTACTTTTTTTTTGTTTGTTTTGCTTACTCCTGTTCTGTGTCATTATAATGACACAGAACAGGAGTAAGCTCAGGAGCACAGGTTTTCAGAACAAGTGGAGAAATACCATCAGGACTTGGTGCTTTCTTAGCTAGACTATTCAAAGTCTATTCAGTCATCAAGACTTCAAAATTCTTCTGACTTCCTTTTAATGGAAGACCACTGGAGGCATTGAATGGAGTGTACTGGAAATGTTAGGAGATGGTTTACTAAGATTGCTAATACACAAGTTAGAAGAAAAGTAGGATGCTAAGTAAGTCAGCTTTATCTTTAGATTGGGGTGACAATAGAACCATCCTGTTTTGACAGAGGTGGGTGTAGTGATGGGCAAAAGTTGCAACCAATAGCTTTGACACTTGCAACCAAGGCAAGTGTTAAAAATGCTTCACTACCATTTAGACAAGAAGCAAATTTTTCTACTCTTAGCCTGTTCAAAATCTAGTTATTAATCAGGATTAATAACCTCTGTTGTGAGCTTTGGTGTAGGCAGAAAATGAACCTGGAAATTTGGATGCAAGCCAGTTGTAATATGCAACATTCTTATCTTGAACAGCCTTAGCACATTTATTAGAAAACCAAGGTTTAGGTTAAGTACAAAATTTTAAGATGGAGTGTGGAATAAAAGATTTCATCCCTACAAGAATAATTTCACTGAGACAATCTGAGCAAACATTTACATCAGAAGATTTAAAACAGTAATCAATTCAGATCATTCCATTTTGCATCTTGTATTGTCAAACAGCACAAGGTTGAGAGTAGCCATAAGAGAAAGTCTCCATTGGAGAAGAGACCATCACAAAGTTGTGATCTTAGGTGCCTAGAGGACCACTCACCTTAGCTGTGTACCTGGAAGGGTGTTTTTGAGGAAAACATTGAGTATTGGCTGTGTGGTTAGGATTTTCTGGTATTCTGGTAGTTAAATGAACAATCTGTGTGAGATAATTAGAAAAGCCCAAGCATCCCAATCAGCTGGGTCAGAAAATGAAGAAAAAGAAAATGAAGCCTGCTAGAGTTGTGAACATTAAAATCATCAAGGAAAATCACCTCATAGTCAAGTTTCAAAGAAAGGAAGTCAAAGCATTCCAAGTGATTAGTGGAGTTGGGAGAATGATAGAGGCAACAGATGAATTTGACAGAATGGGGATAGAGAGATTTTAAGTCAGAGGAGTTTTCAAATTAAGAAGCTGACAGGGAATATCACTGCATATACCTGCTCTGATATTCCTTGGAGCAAAAGGAATTGTACAATAATTAGGACAACTGAGATAAGCAGTGGTTGAACCAACTGATAATTAGGATTCTGTCAGAAAAAATACACGTTGCTTGGCACCTGTAAGTGGAAATGGACAGTCATTGAGATTATTTGTGAAATGAACAAGGAAGTGTGTGGGAGGTTTAGATTTTTTTGCAGATGTTTGTTTTGTTAGTTTCACAATTCATGATGTATTCAGTAGAAAGAAAAGGGGAGGACATGCTGTATGAAGTAATGAAATTTTTGGATGTGATGTACACATGGCAAGAATATACCCAATTCCTTCACATAATGTGGCCTCAATAATGCCTCCCCCCCTGCATACATATTACTCAAACTCTCTCCAGTCACTATCTGGCAGGGTAGAAGCAGCAAGATTATACACAGCCTCCTAAAGAGTTACCAATAGGTCCATTCTGGTGGACTATCTGGTTGTTGGCTTATGACACCATCAGATGTAAGGAAGATTGGATCTCACCATGATGCCCATCATAACCTCAAAAGACATTAATCATACTGCATGATGAAAGAGATGAAGAGATGGGGTAGTGAGGTGTGAGCTTTGCTCTGGAGGTGAAACATGGGTTCCACAACTTGAAACCTCCAATAAGCAAAGTGGTGGTATTGCACTGGTTGATGAGTCATCTACCACGTAGTATTGCCTGGTAACAGAGTCGGCATTGCTCAGTGTGGTGTGGACACTGCACCATGACTTCTGCTTACATTGGTTCACTCTTGCATCAGAACCTCCAGTATACTAAGTGCCATATTTCAGACTTGCACATGGTTTATATCCAGGGTTGCTATGAGGATGATTAATAAAGGTATGTTGTGGGGGAAAAAAAATATATATATATATATTTTTTTTTTTTTTTCATTCTTTATCGAACAGCCCTCATACTATAATTTATTTCTGTATGGATTTTAATACAAATTAAAATATACCACTTATTTCTGGATTATCTGTGATTAATAGAATAACAAATAGTGATAATTCATTATTTATGTTTTAGGAAATTAACAATAAATGAACTCTTCAGAATGCAACCACTTTAATATTTGCAGCTAGTACTTAAACTGAATTTATTTTCTGCATGATCCTCCATTCATTGCACTTTCATAAATGTAACATCCATCATTTCAGTTAGTGTACTTTATATGGATAACATAACTGATTTGTAAGGGGCGGGGTAAAATAATAGTTGCCAGATTTCTTTTTTCATTTTGCAAATGTGCCTAAAAAACAGTTAATTTTTCCATGAATGATCAAGCATTTTTTAGCAGAAGCTTCATAATGTATGTAATTCCACATAAAGACATGTTTTCCATATTGACCTAAATTTAGTTTCTTTTCATTGCATTTTTTATTATTTTTTGTGAAAATATTTAGTAAAATTTTTGTTGATATTCTTTTAAGCTTATAACTGCAATTATCCTTAATATAATTATTACAAAACCTCTTTTTCCTCTTCACATAGAGCTTCTGGACGTTTGCATGGCAAGTTCTCCTTAATAGATTTAGCAGGTAATGAAAGAGGAGCTGATACTTCCAGTGCCAATCGACAGACTAGAATGGAAGGAGCTGAAATTAACAAAAGCTTACTTGCCCTTAAGGTAATGAAAACAATCATAGTTATACCAATAATATATCAAAACTTTATTATTATTGTATATCTTTCATTGAGCCTTCAATTCTGCTCTACCCACATCTGGGTAGAGCTAAATGCAAATAGAAGGAAACCTTTGAAAAAACCCTTATTTTTAGCAGTCACCAAAAGACATCTAATGTACAAACATCATTCCATCTTGATAAGTACATGGTTGCATTCAAGGTGTAAGATCTTGTAATTTGTATGTCACAAATACTTGAATGTAGTTGCCCAAGGGGGGAGATGCACCCTTCTGGGGGTGCATTTTTTTTGGGTGGCAAATATTTTTATGAAACTATTTTAATGAAATATGGACAAACCCATCCAACCAATCTAGGTATAGAGCACATTTTATTTCAATCTTTTTAAATTAATGTGTTGAAGCATATATAATTTATAAAAGTGTATATATACTCATAACTAAATTTTATTTCAAATCTGTTTATTTGCACTTGTTCTGGAATGTAGTGGGCATGAATGTTATGAAATCTTTTAAAGGGATACAAGGTATAAAAGTTTGGGAACCTCTGCATTAATGAATATGAGTGGTGTGTCACTTGTATAATGTGTATATGTTTAAAGGTGACTCCAATAAGGTGGTAGCAGTGTGCTCACAGAATGGGAGTGTTTGTATTATGTATGTGACATAGTAAAAATGGAGCTTTCCTTGCAAGAGCACTATCATAGTCTGATTATTTTTCTTTTTGATTTGGCACCAAAATCAGTGTGCTTCTATTGGGCATATGGCTCTAGGTGAATCAATGTGCTTTCACTGGGAAGAGGAATGTTTAGTGAATATCAAATAATGACTTGTATTTAGAAGGAGGAGCCTACTTTATTTTTTTTTTATTATTTTACTTATTTTGTAGAGGCAGAATACATTTGAACAAAGGTGGTGCAACAGACCAAACAATAAAACAAGCTTTTCCACTATTATTGAGGCTTTAAAGCATCAGGAAAACCTAGTTGCAAGGGGGCAGGGGCAATACAGATGCCCATTTATCTGATATGAGTCAAAGTAACATTTGCATACATCTCAATAGAGTTCTTGTTTGGGGCCACAAAAGCCAACATTGGCATGATGTGTCAAGGGTAGCAATGCTTTAAATTATTATGAAGCAAATGCTAGAGAAACAAGCTTAAATAACTTAAGTGGGTGTGTCAAGGTGGTATGCAAGATGCCTTAGCCTTCACTCTGTTTACAGTAATGTCAGGAGTGCTGTCAATAAAATAAGTGAATTTGAATTCCTGGTTAGGACAACGTAACAGAGTAATGGAAACATGGTCTCACCAAGCAATAGGGAATGTCGATTTTCGGTATGTATATACAAGGTATATACATTTGAAGATTCTTCATGTGAAGCTTCAAAAGGATTGGTAAAGATTTTGAACAATATCTTATCTCACTCAAAGTCCTCAAATCTCTTTTCAAACAACTGTTATAGTTTTTCAGTGTGGTATGGTGTCTAATGTATTCACTACTATTTTAATTATATAAATATTTTCTGACAATTGGGAAAGTGTTATTTGAAAGTTAGTACTGAAATAGAGAATTTCATTCAAAAATCTGATATGTCATTGGTAAGTTTGGGTATAAATTGACCTTTTCCTTGAAGTCTCTTATTTAGTTCATTCAAATGACCTTTTGTCTTCTCAGTTCTCCAGAATATTTTTTTAATAAAATCTGTGTGTTTTGTTTCAGATTACACTCTTTTGGCACACTTATGTTTTGCTGGCATATAGAACAAATTGCATTTTTTTTTTTTTTGAGTTCAATGAAATAATATTTGTTTGTCCATTGCTCTTGGAATACAGTCAGTCCTCGTATAACACGTGTTTACACTACACGAATTCGATCATACACGATTTATAAATAGGAGAACAATATCTTATATAACATGAACTGAATTTGCTTATGCACGATTCGCCTTTGTGTTTACAAGAAATGGCATTCGAACGCAGAATCACCCCAACCGAACGCAATATGATAGGAACGAAGAGAAGATTCTGAAAATGTATTTATGTTTTTTATATCAGTTAAGGGGAAACACATTACACCATAATAACGTAAAAACCAACACAATTCCAGCTATTGGTATAATCGCAAATGCAATTAGATCGAGTTTACTACCAGTTTATAACAGATTCCACTAGCAGAAACGCAAATGGAAATTGTTTTTATTGTTTTATGGTAGTAACCCCTAGAAATGTGCTTTAGTAAAATGTGAGGTGTTAATAGTGTATCTCTGCCTTTATGGTGTTGTTTATTCAGTTGCTACACACATGCAGCTTTGTTTATGTGTATCAAGCTTGCCTCTTCATTTTGTAATTGTGCTTTATTCCCTAGAAATGAGTAAAATTCTTAAAAAGTGTGAATAGGAAGCATCCTGGTGAAGACACTACAGATTCAGAGAGAAAAAGAAAAACAATATCGATAAACAGAGGCGGACTGGGTCAAAAATTCTTACCCGGGAAAATTTGTAGTGGCCTCATACTAGCGTTTATGGCCAAAATCACATCGGCCTCCAGCCCACCGGGGTTTCCTCTTTAAGGCTTATGGCCAGTCGGCCTCTGTCGATAGAGAAAATATATGAACTTGTGAAATGAAAGACCGTGTGATATTGCACGTGCTACAGACCTAAATAAGGCAACACCGAGAATTACAAAGAATGCAGAGAAAATAAAAACAACTTTCATAGCAGGAACAACTCAAAGTTTTATTAAAATCCATTAGATTAAGACACAGAGAATTGGAAGAGATGGAACAACCGTCATCTGTTTGGATAGAAAATCAAACAAAAAACAAGTTTGCTTACGATAGAAGCAAAAGCAGTAGCAATATTTTATTACGTAATAGTCGTAATAAAATACGTATTTTATTACAATTATTTATTGTGTATGGTAATGTTTTGGTTACAAATGTGTGTTCAATCTTGGGTGGCCGGCACCAAACCCTATTTTTCCCATAGGGCCTGTTGTTTATATTGCACGATTTTGCATTGCACAAGGGTTTCTAGGAACACAACTATCGTGCTATACAAGGACTAACTGTACACATTTTGTCTTCTATTTTTTATTTATTTTTTCAGTTGCTGATTTTACTGGGGCAATTTTACACTTTTAAGATAATACAATAATAGCTTAACACTGGTACAGGAAAACAAAGTATTTTTAAAATCATCAATAGCTAGAACTCATATGAAACTGTATTTCCTATCTGCAATATTTCATATGTAGCAGGCAACAACTCTGACATGCACATAACATTTATGTTTACAGCAGCTATTTATTTTATTACTTTTGATACATGAACTGCATATTTTAAGAAAATTTATTGAAATATTCTTATAGGCCGAGATGGGTAGCAAGAAATGTTTAGGCAGGCAGCATGCAGGCCATGGGTTGCACACCACTACTCTAATGCATCTAAACATTTATGTATTATTTGATTCATTTCATCAACTTCTGAATCCTTGAAAATTTCTCCATTTTCAGCTTGTGTATCTTGTTTGAAGTTTCCAACCTCCTATACAGATTTTTGTAACTGCTGTAAATATAAAAATAGTTAATATTCCTTCTAAACACAATTAAATGGCAACATGTTCCTGGAAAGTTAAAGAAAATCATATACATATCAGACATAATTTGTTAATACAGTCAGTCCTCGTATAACACGTGTTTACACTACACGAATTCGATTATGCACGATTTGCCTTTGTGTTTACAAGAAATGGCAGTCGAATGCGGAATCACCCCAACTGAATGCAACACGATAGGAATGAAGAGAAGATTCTGAAAATGTATTTCCCTTCACTGATATGTGTTTTATATCAGTGAAGGGGAAACGCATTTCACCATAATAACGTAAAAACCAACATAATTCCAGCTATCAGTAATATAATCGCAAATGCAATTAGATCGAGTTTACTACCAGTTTATAACAGATTCCACTAGCAGAAATGCAAATGAAAATTGTTTTTATTGTTTTATGGTAGTAACCCCTAGAAATGTGCTTTAGTAAAATGTGAGGTGTTAATAGTGCATCTCTGCCTTTATGGTGTTGTTTATTCAGTTGCTACATGCCCGCAGCTTTGTTTATGTGTATCAAGCTTGCCTCCTCGTTTTGTAATTGCGCTTTATTCCCTAAAAATGAGTAAAATACTTAAAAGGTGTGAAAAGGAAGCGTCCTGGTGAAGACACTGCAGATTCAGAGAGAAAAAGAAAAGCAATATCGATAAACAGAGACGAACTGGGTCAAAAATTCTTACCTGGGAAAATTTGTAGTGGCCTCATACTAGTGTTTATGGCCAAAATCACACCGGCTTCCGGCCCACTGGGGTTTCCCTGGTAAGGCTTATGGCCAGTCCACCTCTGTCGATAGAGAAAAAATATGAAATTGTGAAACACTTTGAGCGAAATGAAAGACCATGTGATATTGCACGTGCTACAGACCTAAATGAGGCAACACTGAGAATTACAAAGAATGCAGAGAAAATAAAAACAACTTTCATAGTAGGAACAACTCAAAATGTAATTAAAACCCATTAGATTAAGACACAAAGAATTGGAAGAGATGGAATGGCTGTCATCTGTTTGGATAGAAAATCAAACAAAAAATAAGTTTGCTTACGATAGAAGCAAAAGCATTAGCAATATTTTATTACGTAATAGTCGTAATAAAATAGGTAAGTATTTTATTAAGATTATTTATTGTGTTTGGTAATGTTTTGGTTACAAATGTGTGTTCAATCTTGGGTGGCTGGCACCTAACCCTGTTTTTCCCATAGGGCCTGTTGTTTATATTGCACGATTTTGCATTGCACGAGGGTTTCTAGGAACACAACTATCGTGCTATACGAGGACTGACTGTACTGCATTGAACCAACCTTTAAAATATTCAAGTACATTCATCCTCCTTTACATGCATACTTGCAAAGGGCCTTAGACACTTCAATCAAATACCTGCACAGATGCTTAGTTTGCAAACTTTGTAGCTTGAATAACTAGTTTCTCTCTCTCTCTCTCTCTTGTAAGAATATCTCTATTTTTATTGCCTTCCTTTTTACACTTTCAACGAAGTTGCTATCTTTCCTGAAATAAGCTTCTATATTATTTATATATAGTATTCAAGATTTAATCCAACTGCTGATTTATGGTGGATAATTACTCCCTTATTTCTGTTAGTAAAATTCTTGTTTATCATTGCAGTAGCCCATGCACTGTCCTGTCAGCTATCATACACTGTTGTAAGAATTTCACATGAGGCTGTATTACAACACACAAGTGCTTTTCATTCTTTAGCAGTGTTAAGTGGTACCACCAGTTTATAATTTAACTTGGAAAAGTTAAATTATAAACTGGTTATAATTTATAAATAAATTAATTAATTAATGCATTTAATAAAAATAAATTACATAATCCAAAACAAAACATCTTTTTTTATACTTAATACATGCCTGCATGGCTAAATCCAAAAACATTGGTCATTAAAAGACAAAACGTCAGAAAATCTTAATCAGCTTAATAGTCTGATAGTAAAATTGTGGTAGGCTGTTATTGAAGTTATTGTGTGAACTATTGAATTGTATCTATTTAAAGTTATGAATTCTAAGTAAATGTTATGTGGCGAATTTTAAGTAAATGTTGTATAAAAGTTGTATGGCTCCCTTAAAACCTCAATAGGTGTATTATTTGTTCTGCATTAGAAATCAAATTTACTAAAAATGCCATATATCATAAAATTAGTTTCCACTGTGTATTTTGCAGAAAAAGACTACATGCCCCTGGAAATAATGAATGCTGAATGGTTATCGGTGTTCATGTTAAATTCCAAATTTACTGAATAAATTTGTTTGTGTTTAATTTATTCCCTCTACTTTTCACAGATGACTGCTTCTGTTGTCTGGAAAAATCTTCTTCACATTTCCTGAAAATGACAATCTGCAGAAATTCAAATCCATTATTTTTAAATCGTGATCCTTAAGGTTGCTCGCTGATATCCTTTCAATGCTAAGAAGGCCTGCATGCTCATACTAGAAGGGTAAAATTGTTGATGTATATATAACAGTCAGGTCATACCTATAAGCTGCAAATATTGTGTGACAACCAAATCCATATTGATTAATATCATTCTGTGACAACCAAATCCATATTGATTAATAATTCAAATCAGTACTGAGCGTACACCTTCTTGGTGGTGGAACTATTAATAAACTTAGATATACAGTAGAACTTTGTTAATCACTTAATCAGAGGTCATCCTATCAAAAAAAAATGGAGTTTATACCTATTTTTAAATCATAATACAGCTAATTCTACATTGGCCTTTAAAAATTATGAAAATCAGAACTTTCTTCCAGCAGGATTTAAACTGCTTAGCAAATGCAATTGTCTGAATGCTCACACAGAGAAAACTTCTCATTTTGTTAGTCCCGAGAGACTGCTTTCTATTTGATGAGGAACCAGTAAGTTTCTAAACAGGCTGTCATAGTAGTGTATCAGCCTTTAAATAAATAGCAGACTAATCTTTGGTGATGCCATTGTTTTACCATGATGGATTTGTGACAGAGATGAAGTTTGTTCTGCTGTGAGCATTGTAACATTTACCAAGCAGTTTCTGTTCTGTGAGCTGCAAAAGCATGACAGGATGAAAAAATCCTCTTACTTTTCATAATTTTGAAGTTATTATAGATATAACTTTGCAGATTTGCACAAATATCAAAACAGAAATTTTTATCCCTCTCCCTTTTGTCTGTCAGATAAAAAAATTTGAAATGCTTCAATTGAATAACTTGCAGTATTATAAGTAAAGCATGCATTTTTTGTAACTTTTAGGTATCTTTTTTCATTAGTTTAAAAGGGATTTTTATTAGTTTAATAAGACCAACAGGTTAGTTCAAAGTGTCATTTTATTATCACCAGAATTGGTGAAATGGCATTGTTTTTGTTACATATAAATGTAACTTTGTAAATGCCTTCACAAGTGCCCCAGCACTGCACTAGCTCATGAAAACAATGCTTCACCAGTAGAGAAGACTGATGTTAGTTATTCTCGGTGGATACCACTACCCAGGCACCACCATTTGGAAGCTCGTTGGCCTCTCATTGGTGGGCAGGTAAGTGCCCTGGTGATACAATGAGTGACAATCCAGTTATGAAGTATAACTGCACAATATGAGTTGATGCCAAATGGTGTGCTCTAGTATAGACTAAAAAGGGGTTTAAAGCTGGAAACCTCATACTATGAAAAATTTACTAGAAAAACAAGTTAGTGCAAAGCATCATTTTAGTTTGTAGTAAATCACTGAAGTAGGAAATCTGAGGCTTTCAGTCCTAAACACCTTTTTAGTCTTTATTAGAGCACACCATCTAGCATCTATCATATTGTGGAGTTATACTTTATAACTGAATTGTCAATCATTGTATCACTGAGGTAACTACCCACCCACTGACGAGAAGCCACAAGCTTCGAAATGGTGCCATCTGGGTGCTGGTACCCATCCAGAATAAGTAATATTAGCCTTCTGAATTGGAGAAGCATTGCTTATTCAAGGTAGTGCAGTATCAGGGCAACTCTTGGATACTAAGCTGTGGTCACAAAGGAACTGGATGCACAAAATAATTTTGATATCATATAGCTGGATTTTAGGAAAGCTTTTGATACTGTTGTTTGTGAAAGACTACTGTACAAATTGGAGCAGTATGGCATTAACTTTTTTTTTTTTTTTTATGAAAACCCCAAACACGAAAGGTATCAAAACCTATAGTACTTAGTACCGTGCATGGGTTGAAGGACAAGTATGGGGGGAGGGGGGTGCCGGAAACTTTGCTGTAGAGACTAAACATGGGTTTCACCACTTCAAGCCGGCCCCGAGTGCCAAGCGATAGTGACAAGCGATTTTCTTCCTGCGAATATATAGTGCTCTCCCAAAGTGTTATAGTTTTGATTCTTTTCTAGCGTCACCTGTTCTTTAGTTTACTTGAAGAGGTTCTGTACTTTAAAGGACAAAAGTAAGAACCGAGAGAGGAAATCTACCTTTCTTTTTTTATTCTATATATTCATTACTAACCCTTTATTTTGTTCAACAACCGCTTGGTCACTGGTGGCACCGCTCCTGCCTCCACGTGGCGGGGCCGGTAACCTGGGGGATAAGACAACCCCCGGGGCTAAAAGGAGCAGAGATGGAAACAAGTGACTTCCACGCTTAGAGCCAAAGAGCTCGCAAGCAAATGACATACACGACACTGACCATGACTTCTCTCTATCGAAGAGAATGAAGAAAGACATTGGCAGACAGGAATTACCAGCATTCCTGATAATACATTCTCTGTCAACACAACCTGTGAGCAAGCTCTCCCCCTTTATTATTCAGAGATGCCTCGAACATGCCGCAGGTTCCCCAAAAATGGTGAAACGTCTCCAATCTGGGGATTTATTAATAGAGACCACCAATTCTCGACACTCTGAACTATTATTAAGTATGACATCCTTGAGTGGAATCCCAGTTCAAATCACACCACATAACACCCTCAATTCCTCAAAGGGAGTGATCACTGAATGGGATCTATTAAACGTTCCTGAAGATGAAATAGCCCAGGAACTTAAAGAACAAAAAGTCACTCAGGCAAAGAGGATCATGATCCGAAAAGATGGCAGTTTAGTTCCTACCTGGAGTATAATTTTAACTTTCAGTTCTCCAAACCTACCAGCTTCAGTCAAGGCAGGATATTTAAACTGTCGCGTTCGGCCATATATTCCGAACCCCCTAAGATGTTTTAAATGCCAGAAATTTGGCCATTCCCAGACAGCATGCCGTGGAGACGCAACATGTGCAAACTGTGGGTGTAAAACTCACACACAAACAGAATGTAAGGCACCAACCCCACAGTGTCCAAATTGCAAGGGTAGCCATCCGGCATACTCCAAAGACTGCGACCTCTGGAAGTTGGGGAAAAAGATACAAAAGTATAAAGTTGAAAATAAAGTTTCCTACCAAGAGGCAAGAAAACAAGTAAGATTAAATAATCCAAAATGCACTTATGCCTCTGCTACTTATAGTCACCAGTCAGTAGGATGTCAGACAGACGTGTCCATCCCTCCAGATACATCGATCTCAGACTGGGCTAGATCAGTCCTCTCGGTCCAACATCCATCAAAGGCAGTCGATCAATGCAGTAATACGCCACTGACAGTTCCATCCCAGAAACTTCCCCATTGTCAAGCAGCGGAAAAATTAGATCCAGTTGAGGTGAAGCAATCTCACCCCTCAAGCATGGACACCGATGATACCACCAACTCAGAAGATCTGCTTGAAATACATGCAGATGATGATATGGAAGAAGGCAATGACTCAAGACGCCCAAATTTTTCAAAAAAAGAAAAATCAAAACACGACAGATTTAAACAAGCCTCTCAAAAAAAGCAAACAGACTCCTCTTCCGCTCACAAAACCAAATAATGGAACAAATCATACAATGGAATTGCAGAGGTTTTCGCAGCAATATTGATGATATCTATGAAATAATTAACCGTTACAATCCTGCTGCCATATGCTTGCAAGAGACAAATCTAACAACAAAAATATCCGTTTCAGTCAAAAACTACACTATCTTCAGAAAAGATCGATCTGAAACTAACAGCCCCCATGGAGGAGTAGCTATACTAGTAAAATCAGGAGTTCCCTCCAGGCACATTCCACTACAAACACCATTAGAAGCTGTTGCTACCCGTATAGTAATCGGTATCACACTGACACTAGCCTCAATTTATCTTCCACCGAATCAATCATGTACAATTCAGCAACTGTTAAATCTAATTTCTCAATTACCACCTCCTATTTGTTTACTAGGAGATTTTAATGGGCATCATCCATTATGGGGATCTCTGGTCTCAGACGGACGTGGTGATCTCATTGAAATGTTACTTGACCGAGAAAATTTGACACTATTAAATAATGGCTTACCGACATACATCCATTTTCCTACTGGGTCAACCAGTGCAATAGATCTCTCAATTTGCTCTCCGATCCTCTTCCCAACTATAGAGTGGGCAGTACATGACAATCCTCTAAATAGTGACCATTATCCGCTGATCTGTAGTATTCAAACCACCCATTCCAAACAAACTGAAACAAAAACAAAATGGAAATTTTCCAAAGCAAACTGGACGAAATTTACCAGTCATGTATCTTTTGATGATGACATCATAGAGTCTTCTGCTATTGACACTGTCACCGATCATATCACAACGCAGATACTAACAGCAGCAAAAGCCGCCATCCCACAGTCTCAAATAAGAAACCATCGGCATATCAATCACTGGTGGAATGGTGACTGTAACAAAGCGAAGAGAGAAAAAAACAAAGCATGGAACGCCTTCCGCAAACATCCCACCACTGCCAACCTTATTAACTTCAAGAGACTGAGAGCTAAAGCTCGTTATATCCGGCGGAAGGCGAAAAAAGACTCGTGGATAAAATTTGCCTCCTCAATCAACAAAGATACTGATACCAGAATAATCTGGGAAAAAATAAACTAAATGGTAAATATCATAAGTTGCCTTCTCCTATTATTAATTGGAATGGGAAGGAGATCTCATCTGTTGATGAAATTGCCAATGCCCTAGGAACGGTGTTCTGTGAATTGTCCGCCCCAACTGCATATCAACCATCTTTTCAAAAGATCAAAGCTGAAGCTGAGAAAAGGAAACTAAACTTCAAAACTGCATGTTCTTTTACATATAACCAGCCACTCACAATATCTGAACTGAAAGAATCTATATATACCTCAAGAAACAGCTCTCCTGGCCCTGATGGAATCTACAATATAATGATTCAACACCTCAATCAGAAATCACTAATTTCATTGCTAAACTTTTACAATAGAATATTCTCAGAACATATATTCCCTACTTCCTGGCGACATTCTTATGTAATAGCCATACCTAAACCTGGAAAAGACCATTCGATTCCTAACAACTATAGACCAATTTCTCTAACCAGCTGCCTGAGTAAGACTTTAGAAAAAATGGTTCACCATTGACTCACCTGGTATCTTGAATCCGAAACATAATCAGTGATAATCAGTTTGGCTTTCGGAAGAATAGATCTTCCCTAGACCTCATGACCAAAGCCGACATAAGAAATGCATTCATCAGACATATGCATTCATCATCATTCATCCAACATAAGAAATGCATTCATCAGAAATCAACATCTCGTCATGATATGCCTTGATATAGAGAAGGCCTTTGATACCACATGGCGCTACGGTATCCTAAGAGATCTCCATTCTATTCATATGAGAGGCCATTTACCATATTTTATTCAAAGCTTCCTTCAGCACAGATCTTTCCAAGTGAGGTACCGGCAGGTTTTATCTCAAACATATATTCAAGAAGAAGGAGTCCCACAAGGCTCTGTTCTTAGTGCCACCCTGTTTGCAATACGAATAAACAACATCACAAACAGCATTCCAAATACCGTTGACTCGTATCTCTATGCAGATGATCTTACCATATCCTGCCATTCCCAGAATATGAACTATATTGAGAGGCATCTACAATTATCCATTAATAACATTGAATTATGGATTGTGCAAAATGGATACAAACTGTCAAGCCACAAATCTACAGCTATACATTTCTGCATGAAGCGCGCAATGCATCCTGAACCCGAGTTGCACTTGGCCGATCATCCACTACCAACTGTGAACAGTATTCGCCTTGTAGGGCTAATTTTTGATAAAAAGTTAAACTTCCAGGAGCACATCAAGTACCTAAGAACCACTTGCACAAAGAAAATGAATATACTCCGGGTCATCTCCAGTACATCTTGGGGCGCCGATCGTTATACCCTGCTCCACTTATATAAATCTCTAATTAGATCTCGGTTAGACTACGGAGCACCTGTTTATGACTCAGCTAGGGAGAGCACCTTGGCCCGTCTTGCACCCATCCAACATTCTTCTCTTAGGATAGCCCTAGGTGCATATAGAACATCACCAGTTCCAAGTCTTTGTTGAGGCTCACGAACCTCCGCTTAGCATCAGAAGAAAGATGTTGCTGATAAACTACTCAGCTAAAATTAAAAGTCAGCCTACTCATCCGGTTTGGCCACTGCTGCATTATCCTCAATTGAAAACCCATTATACAAATAAACCTAGAGCAATTCGACCTTCTGGCATCAGACTGCAGAATCTAACAGAAAGCTGGAATATTCAGATTGATAATATCATCAGAGAAAAAAAAGATCCGGATCCCCTTGGACTAACTTCACACTTTCTTCTGATGAATACTTTGAGCAATGGGGTAAAGACTCTATAGCAGATACTAACATCCAACAACTACATGTTGCTCACTCACAAAAGTACCCCCACTTTACTGAGATCTATACTGATGGTTCGAAGTCTGACAGTCGAGTGGGTGCAGCTGCCGTCTTCCCTAATACAACTGTCTCAATTTCACTTCCAACCGAATGCAGCAGCTATACTGCTGAACTCCATGCCATAAAGCTTGCTCTGGAAAACATCTCGCTAATGTCAATAAATAAAAGTATAATATACACTGATTCACAGAGTGCTATTTTAGCTTTGAAAAGGACTTCCCCACCTAAAAATCCTTTACTAAAGCTCATAAAACATATACTGATGCGTCTTCATGAGCATCAGAAAACTGTTATCTTTTCATGGATCCCTGGACACAGTGGTATTCCAGGAAACGAATGTGCAGACAGTGCTGCTAAGTGTCCTTCCGTCATACCCTCAATAAATGACCTAGTCCCATATCCTGATTATAGGCATAACATACGGCGAACATCTTTTGAACAATGGACACTGCTGTGGAAAATGCAAACAAATAACAAGCTATTTCAAATAAAACCTGAACCACAATTATGGACTTCTAGCCTTCGGAAAAATAGAAAAGAAGAAGTAATCTTAGCCAGAACTCGTATAGGTCACACTCACCTCACACATCTCTATCTGCTTACAGGAAATGATCCTCCGCAGTGTGCACACTGCTCGCAACCACTTACAGTAAAACATATACTCCTTGAATGTAACTTGTTCAGCAATGCCAGACGAATGTCTTTTAGTTTCATTTCAGATCTACAGCAACCTCTCTCTCTGAATAGCATAATAGGCAAAGAAGCAAATCTCTCCGAATTCTTTTTCTATATAAAACAAATAAAAATGAATGACCGTTTCTAACTGCTCACCGTGCAGTTATCATAAGTACCTTAATTAATTTGGAAGGCGCAATATGGTCTAAGTAGCTCTTGCGCCAGAAAACACCACAACAACAACAACACTTCAAGCCTCCAATAAGCAAAGTGGTGGTATTTCACCGGTTGATGAAAGTCATGGTTGAGTGGGAGAAGACTGAGTGGTAATCAATGGACACTGCTCTTCGTGGACTAATGTTATTAGTGGAGTCCCCCAGGGTTCGGTGTTGGGCCCATTGTTGTTTTCTATATTTATCAATGATATTGTTGAATGTATATCAGGCTTAACGTCTAAGGTTGCAGACGATACGAAGGTTGGTAGGGTTTTTAATAACAGTAATGACAGTATGCTGCTGCAACAGGACCTAGAAAAGTTGCACAGATGGCCTGAGAGGTGGAAACTGAAGTTTAATATTGATTGATTCAAAGTACTGCATATGGGTAGCAGTAACCCCAGGGTAATATACCAACTGTGTGGTACTACACTCAGGGTAGTTGGAGAATGAAAAAGACCTGAGGGTAATTGTGCAGTCAGATATGAAGTTTTCTGAGCAGTGCAGACAGGTTGCAAGAGCTTTTTGGGGGTTTTGTCAATGATATAACTGAATTTTGCTAGCAGGGATAAGGAGATGATTATCCCCTTGTAAAAGGCAGTGATCAGGCCACACCTTGAGTACTGTATACAGGTCTGGAGGCCTCATTTTAGGAAAGATGTAGAGCTTCTAGAATGAGTACAGAGAAGGGCAATGAGATTGGTGAGTGGAACAAAGGGTTTCTCTTACCAAGAAAGGCTTAAGTTCTGCAATTTGCAGCACTGGAGACTAGGCACCTGCAGGGTGATCTAATTGAGGCATATAAGGCCTTGAATGGTTTGAGCAAGCTCAGTGCTGATGGGATTTTTCCTCTTATTCAGATTACGCACCTGAGGAGGCATAAATTCGAATTGAGGAAAGACAGTTGTAGAATTGATGTGCAGAAATTTGCCTTTAGCTAGCTGGTGGTTGATTGCTGGAACAAACTTCCATCTGTCATTGTGGAAGGTGGCAGCTTAAATAAATTCAAGGCAGAACTATACAAACTTTTGAAGTGAATGGCTGGGTGAAATGGTGAGGGGTGTGTTTTTTTTTTTTTTTTGGCTGATTCTGTATAAGCTTGCTTTCTTGCATTGTATGCCTCTTCTAATGCTAACTCATTGTGAAGGCATTCACAATATGAGATGTAACAAAAAGGTGCCATTTCACCTACTTCAGTGATTTAGTATGAACTAAAATAATGCTTTGCACTAACTTGTTTGTTTAGTAAATTTATTGTAGTCTGAAGCTTTCAGCCCTAAAACCCCTTTTTAGTTTAATAAAATTATAATTTTACCATCTTAGATATTTCTTGGGTGGCATGGTGTATATGTAAACTGTGTTACTTGAAGATGATAAAGCACTCAAACTGCAGACCGGGCTAACCGGTCTGCAGTTTGAGTGCTGCAGGTGGGTAAAAGTGCCTACCTGGCAACCCAAAGGACGCGGGTTCAAATCCCGCCTTGGACTTGGATCAGAGTAAAATGCAAAAACTTTGGGAGGTGCATTATGGCCACAGAAGCCGATGCACTAACCAAAAAAAAAAAAGCACTCAAACCTACATTGGTGAAATGTTTATTTTCGATTTGGAAATATGTACATAATGGAGTCGAGTGTTTCTTGGTATTTTCTCACCACTTCTTCAGTGACAGTTGTCTTTGCAATATCATCATCAAAAAAGGCCACTAGATCACAAGAACTTATTTATTAACTGTTCCATGGCTTGGTGAGTTTTCTGAAGTTTTTTCCATGTCTATTAATAGGTCAGATAATGCTATTTCTGTAGGATGTATGATCTTAGATATTCCTTCAGCACAGCACGTTGTGCAGGTAAACTTGTTATTTGTAGATAATAAAGCACTCATACCCACTTTTTGTTTAATTATGTTTATTTCTGATTTGGAAATACAAATACGTAATGGAGTTAAATGTTTTGTATTTTCTTACAATTTTTTTTAAGTGATAGCTGTCTTTGAAATATCACTGTCACAAAAGATCACTTAGATCACAAGAACTTGTTGGAAACAAATGAAACAAGTTCTTGTTATCTAAGTGACCTTTTATGATATATTGCAAGGGCAGCTCTCACTGAAGAAGTGGTAAGAAAATTCCACAAAACATTGTACTCTGTTATGTACATATTTCCAAATTGGAAATAAACATAATTAAACCAGCGTAGGTTTGAATGCTTTATTGTTTTCAAATAACAATAGATGGGAAACGTGGGGTTGCACTAGAGGTCCCCACAACTAAATGGTTGAAGGAACAACAGACCCAACACTACACTATGCAAACTATGCTAAAACTTTCGCTATCTCTGGCCTTTACAGAGTTTGTACTGCATCACAGAGTATACAATGCTTTGGGGATCTCCAGTGCCACTTGATAAGCAACATTACACTATGTTCTTCCTACATACGTTGTACTCCCCGTATTCAAATTCTGAATCCCTTATATCTCATTGTGGGGATATCTCTGATATTCCTACAATATCTATTTGATGACTTGACCAACACTTCAAATCCATCAAATTTATTTTCTGTGCTCCTAGCATTAGTGTATGTGCAGGATCCCAGCATGTCTTGAAATATCTGATGCCTAGCTTTCTAGCCTTCTCCATGTTCCAATAGAAACAGTGTAAGAATAACTTTCACCTCTACAGGGATGGGATACACTTAAATAGAAAGGGTGCAAGGATATTTTCTGATGCTATCGAGGCAGTGTTAGGTGGGTTGGAAAACTGCTAACTTGGGGGGATTCACAGACTAAAAGGTTAAAAGTGGCCACAGTCAGAGGTGAAGGTGATTCTTGCACAACTTCTATTAGAATAAGTAGCGACCTGGAGCAACGGGTGTTGGGGGTTTCAGGGACTGATGGCAGTCATCGTGAAACAGGTGGGTATATGGGATGTGTTAGGGTAACTAATAATAAGGATAGGTACATGTATACTTGCATGTATACCAATGCTAGAAATATAGTAAATAAATTTGAAGTGTTGGTCAAGACATCAAAGGTGGATATTGTTGGGATAGCAGAGACGTGGTGTCACACAGATATAAGGAATGCAGAACTAGAATTTGGGGAGTACAATGTGTACAGAAAGGATAGACAGGGTAGGAAGGGAGGAGGTGTTATGCTGTTAATTAAGAAAAACAAAATCAAAAGAAGTGCATCCAGTTGATATAGATGAACAGTGCACTGTTGAGTCAGTTTGGTGTGACATAAGCACTGCGAAAGCAAAAATAAGAGTAGGAGTGTGTTATAGGCCTAATGACTCGAATGACTACAATGAACAATTGTACAGAGAAATAGAGTGGGCTAGTAAATCAGAATGTCTTATAATTGGGGATTTTAACTTCCCAGATATTGACTGGAACTTGTGGGTTGGTCACTCACACACTAGTAAGACTTTTGTGGATTTATTGGATGATTGTTTTCTGCAGCAGCATGTTCGAGAGGCAACCAGAGAGGGTAATACTCTTGATCTGGTTATCAGCAGTGATCATTCGTATTTTAAGAATTTGCAGATAAAGGAACCACTAGGTGGCAGTTATCACAGTGAACTGATGTGGGATTTACTTAAAGATATAATTACCATCTGGGGTAAAGGAAAGGGTTTTTGCTTCCGTAAAGGTGAGTACAGTGGTCTCAGACAGTTTTTAAATTCTGTACAGTGGGATCAACTGACGATGTTACCAACAGTAAATTCTAAGTGGGAAGCATTCAAGGAATTAATCGTGGATGCTACTAAAAGTTTCATACCTATTAAGAAATATTGTTCAAGGTTTTGGCCTAAATGGTTATCAAATGAACTAAAGAGACTCGTGACAGAGAAGAAAAATGCATAGGATGCATGTAAATTATCAAGCGACTCAGAAGCCTATGGTAGATATAAACTAGTCTGTAATCAGGTCACAAAGGAGGTTAGGCAGACGAAGGCACATTACGAGAAATCTTTGGCAAAAAAATGCTAAGAAAAACAGCAAGGATTTCTTTACTTATATAAACTCTAAAAGGAAGGGGATGAATCTGATTGGTCCACTTGATATCGATGGTTCGACTGTTGATGATCCTGCTCAGATAGCAAACAAACTGAATGAGTATTTTGCATCTACATTCACACATGAGGAGTTATTAAGGTTTGAAAATGGCAGAAGGTTATCAAATTGTGGCAGGGTGCTTAATAATTTTGTAATAACTGAGAGCAAAGTGGAGGAGAAATTGTTGAAGTTAAACATAAGAAAGGCACCTGGGGTGGATGGGATCTATCCAGTTATATTAAAGGAGGCGGCAAAGCAACTAAGCAAACCCTTAGCCATAATTATGAGAGCATCCTTGGACTCAGGGGAGGTCCCCACGGACCGGAGATGTGCAAATGTATCCCCAATTCACAAAGGGGGATCGAAGGGTGACATGACACAAGTAATTACAGACCAGTTAGTTTAACTTCTGTTCTGGGTAAAATAATGGAGTCACTGGTTAAAGATGCATTGCAGGATCATCTAGACAATACTGCAGCAATAATTCAGACACAGCATGAGTTTGTTAAGGGAAAGTCTTGTCTGACAAATTTAATAGGATATTATATGTGGTTACAAAGGAACTGGATGCAAAAAATAATTTTGATATCATATATTTGGATTTCAGGAAAGCTTTTGACACTGTTGCACATGGAAGACTATTGTACAAATTGGAGCAGAATGGTATTAAGGGTAAGTTGCTACAATGGATAAAAGGATGGTTGAGTGGGAGAAGACAGAGGGTGGTAATTAATGGGTGCTGCTCTTCGTGGACTAATGTTATTAGTGGAGTCCCACTGGGTTCGGTGTTGTGTCCTCTGTTGTTTTGTATATTTATCAGTGATGTTGATGAAGGTATATCAGGATTAGTGTCGAAGTTTGCAGATGATACAAAGGTTGGCAGGGTTGTTAATGACGGTAATGACAGTGTGCTACTCAACAGGATCTAGATAATTTGGGTAGATGGGCTAAGAAGTGGCAACTGAAGTTTAACCTTGACAAATGCAAAATACTGCATATGGGTAGAAATAACCCCAGAGAAACGTACCAACTGTGTGGTACTACACTTAAGATGGTAGGAAATGAAAAAGACCTGGGAGTAATTGTGCAGTCAGTTATGAAGTTTTCTAAGCAATGAAGACAGGCTACCAGGGCAGATCACAGGGTTTTGTCAATGATATATAGGAATTTTTTTAGCAGGGAAAAGGTGATTGTCCCTCTGTATAAAGCAATGGTCAGGCCTCGCCTTGAGTACTGAGTACAGATCTAGAGGCTTCATTTTAGGAAGGATGTAGATTTGCTTGAGCGTGTACAGAGAAGGGCAACAAGATTGGTGAGGGGAATGCAGAAGTTTAACCTTGAGAGGCTTAAGTTCTGCAAATTGCAGTGGCTGGAGACTTGGCACCTGTGCGGTGATCTGATTGAGGTGTATAAGGCCTTGAATGGGTTGAGCACGCTGAATTCTGATGGGATCCTTCCACTTGTTCAGATTACGAACCTAAGGGGGCATAAATTCAAATTAAGAAAAGACAGATATAGAAGAGATGTGCGGAAATTTGCCTTTAGCCAGCGGGTGGTTAATTGCTGGAATAAACTTCCATCTGTCCTTGTGGAAGTTGATAGGTTAAATAAATTTAAGGAGGAACTGGACAGGCATTTGGAGGGAATGGTGTGATTTTTTTTTTTTTTTTTTTTGGCTGATGCTGCATAACCTCATACACTTGCTTTCTTGCATCACATGCCACTACTACTAGTCTGCCTGCAGCTGTTAATCTATTAAACTGTATCCTCTCAGGCTAGCATTTTTCTAGACAATTTAACTCAAAACTGTCTCGCATCAGCAAATATTCTTGCACCCCCTATCTATTTAAGTTTGTCCCATCTCTATAGTAACAGTCTCTCTCTCTTGAAGGAATACATTGAAAAATCAATGTAATTAGGATCACTCCCCTTGTGTTGATTACATTTTGTATAACTCGAGCAAGGCTCCATAAGGTATCTAGTAAAATGCTGTCAGAAAATTGGTCTGGAGGCCTCATTTCAAGAAGGATGTAGAGCTGCTGGAACGGGTACAGAGAAGGGCAACAAGATTAGTGAATGAAACAAAGGGTTGCTCTTCCGAAGAAAGGCTTAAGTTTTGCAAATTACAGAGTCTGGAGACTAGGCACCGGCGAGGTGATCTGATAGAGGTGTATAAGGCTTTGAATGGTTTGAGCATGCTCAATGCCAATGGGATTCTTCATCTTGCTCAGAATAATCACCTCAGAGAGCATAAATTCAAATTGAGGAAGGACGGATGTCGGATAGATGTGCGGAAATTTGCCTTCGGCCAGCGAGTGGTTGGTTGGTGGAACCGACTTCCATCACTTGTTGTTGAAGTTGATAGCCTAAACAAATTTAAGGCTCAACTGGACAGGTATTTCGAACGAACGGAGGGGTGAAATGGGAGTGGGTTTTTTTTTTTTTTTTTGGCTGATGCTGAATAAGCTTGCTTTCTTGCATCATATGCCTCTACTAATGCTAATGCTAATATTTAATTTTTTCTTGGTCAAGTATAGATGAATGAAATTTTCTGTATTGATATTTCTTATAAAACACGACAGGCAAAATGAATTTTGTCAGCTTAATGTAAGTACCATAGGTCTGTGACTGAGAAACTCTTAGCTTCTCATTATTAATTACCATTTTTACTAAATTTGTTCACAAATAGCAACAGAAAATCCTGTAACCTTTTTGTAAGATCCCTTGTTATTAATTACAGAATGCAAACGTCTTAATTCTGAAAGTGTATTGTGTGTTACTTTGTTCATTTCAGGGTTAATGTGTTAGTAAGATTTTTTTTTTTTTTTTTTTTCCTCAGTTGATCTGCATCTTGCTCATCACCATTGAAGAAGAAATGGGGGCTGTATAACATGCTGACTGATCTGCTCAGGTGCCTGATTTTCAGATTTCCTGGACCATCAGATCCACCTCTATTGTACTTTCACCGTATTTTTAAGTTACTTTATGAAATTGAAGTATAGCCTCAGCTTCTGAGATACATGTTTTATTGCAGATTAGTTAGATTGACACCTGTAGATGCTTTAAAGTTGCATTCAGTTGATTGTCTTTTGAGAAGAAATTGCACAACTGTATGATGGGACTTTGAGTCCTGCAGGGATGTTATTTATGTGAACCATGATAAATAGCAGTTTTTCTTTCATACAATGCTTAGTTCAGCATTGTAAGACATCTAATTGAGGTGATGAACAAAAATCCAAGGTTTCATAGTTAAGGCTTGCTTATGGGTTGAATACCCATATATATATGGGCATTGTTATTCATTATTTCACATTCATTCACATGTGACTTGCAAATTTTTGTAGTGATCACTACCAGGATGACTCTAATTTATCAACAATAGATAAAATTTTATTTTCACTTAATGCTTTGCATTAATTGTCAAGTAATTCTTCTAAAAATTGCTTTAAGAAGCAATGCTCTCTCTCAAGAGCCAAACATAAAAATATTTTATTATGAAATAATGTAATTTTATTAGCAATTCGAGGAGTTTGTATTGAAAAAAATTTTTTTTTCTCTCTCTTAAGGAATGTATTCGTGCTTTAGGACGCAAAGGTGCTCATTTACCATTTCGTGCCAGCAAACTAACTCAGGTGTTAAGGGATTCTTTTATTGGAGAAAATTCACGGACCTGTATGGTAAGTTTTTATTTTAATTTAATGAATTAAAATACTGCAACACCATGTTAACAGAAGCCAATAAGGGTTACACTTTAACGGTTAAATGAAAAAAAAAAAGGTGTAAATTGTAGCTAAATGAAACATTGCATAACTTGAGTTTTCTGCCCAGTATTATTTATTTAGCATTAGCATTAGTAGAGGCATTTGAAGCAAGAAAGCAAGCTTGTGCAGCATCAGCCAAAAAAAAAAATAAAGTAAAATAAATAAATAAAAAATAACCACTTCTACTTCACCCCTCTGTTCGTTCGAAATACCTGTCCAGCTGAGGCTTAAACTTATTTAGGCTATCAACTTCCACGACAAGGGATGGAAGTCTGTTCCACCTACCAACCACCCGCTGGCTAAAGGCAAATTTCCGCACATCTATCCTACATCTGTCTTTCCTCAATTTGAACTTATGCCCTCTCAGGTGATTATTCTGAGCAAGAGGAAGAATCCCATCAGCATTGAGCATGCTCAAACCATTCAAGGCTTTGTACACCTCTATCAGATCGCCTCGCTGGTGCCTAGTCTCCAGACACTGTAATTCGTAAAACCTAAGCCTTTCTTCGTAAGAGCACCCCTTTGTTCCATTCACTAATCTTGTTGCTCTTCTCTGTACTCATTCCAGCAGCTCTACATCCTTCTTGAAATGTATACAGGCCTGTATACAGTACTCTAGGTGTGGCCTGACCATTGCCTTATACAAGGGAATAATCACCTCCTTATCCCTGCTAGAAAAATTCTTATATATCATTTAGACTTTACTGAGGTACATATTTCGTAAAAGAACGTCTCAGTTGATCCTATTTTAATTCATACAAAAAAAAAGTTCTCATAAAAAATACATATGAGATCCATATGTATTTTTTACATATGGATCTCATATGTAAAAATACATATCATATTGAGTTAAAACAAACTCAATATAAAATATTGAGTTTGTTTTAACAGGACTGTGTTCTGGCAGTGAATTTGCTAATATGTCCTTCATTCCCCTTGTATTGAAGAAATAAGAGCACAACACAGCCCTTTACTTGAAGGCTTCAACTCCACAAGTGTGAAATAAACAAAATGAACTGTCAGCTTCAGTTTCTCAAAGTTCTGCAACTACAGAGTCATTCCCAAAGGCCCATGACTTTGTGTGACCCTATTGAAACAAAGAATTGGAGCAGAGTAATTCAAGACACAGAAAACAAAAATCTTTAGGGTGCATATGAGACTCATGGCTGAGAATAAAACTGCATGGGTACATATAAATTATCAAGTGACACAGAAGACTATGGTAGATATAAGCTTGTCTGTAATCAAGTCACAAAGGAGGTTAAGCAAGTGAAGGCAGATTATGAGAAATCTTTGGCAAAGGATGCAAAGACTTTACTTGTGTAATTCTAGAAGGAAGGGGATGAATGAGATAGGTCCATTTGATATCTATAGTTCGATTGTTGATGATCCTGCTGCGGTAGCTGACAAACTGAATGAGTATTTTGCATCTACATTCACACATGAGGAAGTTTGTAGGAAAGTGGAGGCCAGAAGTGTATCAAACTCTAGCAGGGAGCTAAATGACTTTCTAATAACTGAGGGTAAAGGTGGAGGAGAAATTGTTGAAGGTGAACATAAGAAAGGCACCTGGAGTGGATGGGATCTATCCCGTTATATTAAAGGAGGCAGCAAAGGAAGTAAGCAAACTCTTAGCCATAATTATGAAAGCTTCCTTGGACTCAGAGGGAGGTTCCCATGGACTGGAGAAGTGCAAATGTGTCTCCAATTCGCAAAGGGGGAACAAAGGGTGACACGAGTAAGTACAGACCTGTTAGTTTAACTTCTGTTCCAGGGAAAATAATGGAATCGCTGGTTAAAAAAGCACTGCAGGATCATCTAGATAAGATTTCAGTTATAGTTCAGACACAGCATGGGGTTGTTTAGGGGAAGTCTTGTCTGACAAATTTGATTGGATACTGTGATGTGGTCACAAAGGAACTAGATGCAAAAAATAATTTTGATATCATATACAGTAATACCCCGCTTAGCACTGATAATTGGTACCGAAACTATTCCATGTTATGTGAAACTGTGCTGATTGAGGTATAATTATAATGGATTTTAATTGAATGCGTACCAGAGAAACAGTCTATAAACAAATTATAATAAACCTATAAACAATTTGCACTTGATAGCCAATTAAAAGGATTTGAAAAAAATATATATTGCAAAAATTTAATTAATGAAAAGGTAACAGCATGAGAGATGAGAAAAAAGCTTTATTGTTTATTTAGGTATTTCATTAATGAAGTCTGGTGAAGTCATATCTTTTTTTTTTTTTTTTTTTTTCTCTCGGCATACAAGTTTTTGTAGTATTGAATCCCATCTTGTAAAATTTGTCATATCTTGATGCTATGTTCAGCGTTCGGATCTCCATTCATAATCGCCTCACAAGCCATGTCAATCCTCCGAAAAACTTTCTCCAATTCTTCTGTTGAAAATTCTTTGGCAGTTGTTTCAACTTGTGATTCAAAACCATTGATATCATTTGCCAAATGTCGCAAAACATGCTGCCAAACAGAAGGCTTGTTGTTGGCTGTGATTTCTAGCCAAGATGCAGATATATTTTCAATCGTATTTAAAGGGGTAAAAAATAAATTTGAAATGAAAAGTTTGTAAAGTGATCACATCTCGTCATAACAGAATTAAGAATACCAAACACTGTTGCATGTTGCCGCTGACTGCCTGAGGGGAGCTATTGGCATATGCGCATTTGAGACAATAGTTGTCACTGCAGCATATATGTACGTTTACCTAGGCTACGACAACGCGGCATACATGTAGAGTAAGTGTCTAGGCTATTGAATGAGTTTTAATGTGTACAGTAAATTTTCAACTTAAACGTAATTGAAAACCGTGTTATAGTGAAACCCATGCTGTTTGAAGCTGTGCTAAGCAAGGTATTGCTATACGTGGATTTTAGGAAAGCTTTTGATACTGTTGCACATGGACTACTACTGTACAAGTTGGAGCATTGTGGCATTAAAGCCAAATTGCTGGTATAGATAAAGGAATGGGTGAGTGGGAGAAGACAGAGTGGCAATCAATGGACACTGCACTTCCTGGACTAATGTTATTAGTTGAGTTCCCCCAAGGTTCAGTGTTGGGTCCTTTGTTGTTTTCTGTACAGCAGGCCCCCATTATAACGCGGTTCGCTTTACGCTGGTTCGTTATAACGCTGTTCTTATATTATAACCCGCATCTGACTATAACGCTGTCACAGATCGCTATAATGCTCTTTTACAGATTGCATTTTTAGCATATTTAACAAAATTGTTTTATCTGATGGAGTCGATAGCTTGAAAATGAATAGCAAAACAGCATTAAAATGTTTCCCACGGTCAGTGAAATTTTCTTGCATGCTAATTTAATTGCAGTACAGTGACTTGTTATGCAGTTCCGAGATCAACATTTTAAAAAATGATCAAGTATGTTGCTTGTAACATTTTGCATTTATCCGAAGTCTAGTCATCACTCCGTACAGTATTAGACATTGTGCGTAACGGGCAGTTTACTCGAACATTGTATCGTAATTAATGCAACCAATGCAGTTACATTTTTTTCGAAGAGTTAATAATGGCCGATAAGAATGAAAAAGCAACAACGTCTGGGCGCAGTATGAAGACTATAAATGTAAGAAACAGACTGAATTTGAAAATTAAATTAGACGTTTTGAAGTGAATCGATTGCGGTCAATGACAAGCGGATTTGTGCCATAATTTAGGACTTGCAAGTTTAACTGTAAGAACAATTATAAAAAAATAAAATAATTAATTTTAGCAGCAGGAAAGATAGCTGTTCCACTGCAAGCAACTAGGGCTAGGCCGGCTATTAGGATTGAAATGGAGAGACGTAAACTAATTTTATTGAAGATAATATCCAATGCAGAATTCAGTTAAGTTAAATATTATAAAAGAGAGAGAGAGAGAGAGAGAGAGATTCACCAATATGATGATCTGAAGAAAACTCACCTTAAAAAAAAAAAAAAAAAAAAAAAAATGTGGAACCATTTAAAACTGGTAAGGGCTGGTTGGATAGATTTAAAATCTAGGGAGAATCCGCAAGTGCAGATCAAGGAGCTGCATGTCATTTCAAAAAAGAACTTGTTAAAAAGAAATTATTGAAGAGGGGTATTGTGTGTTATACTTCTCAACAAGTTTATAACATAGATGAAGCAGGACTTTTGTGGAAACGAATGCCTAAAAGAAGTTTCATATTGGAAGAAGAAAAAAACATGCCAGGTTTCAAAGCGGCGAAGAATCGGGTGACTTTATTGTTGGGTGGTAACGCTGCGGGGGATTTAAAATTAATACCCCTATTAGTTTATTTAGAAGAGGGCTAAAGTTCAACCCAAAATCGACACATTTTTCATGATTAAATTCGTCAATTAAATTAAATCAATTTAGATCAATTAAATTCATGATTTTAATTAGAATTTTAAGTTTAATTTTGATACATAAATCGTTACCACATAATTATATACGTATGTAATGCAGAATATTTTATATGTACAAATATTTGAATAATTAAATATTTTGATCGACATTTGTGCATCTTTTCGCTACCATTTATTATTGATTAGGAAATATCCTATGGCACCAACCACAACTTACAAATACATATGTTACCTTATGGGAATGCGGCGCTCACTTAGTGTGGATTCACTTAGAGCTCTGTTTTTCTGGAACGAATTATCAGCGTTAAGCAGGGGTCACCTGTATTTATCAATGATATTAATGAAGGTATATCAGGGTTAATGTTCAAGTTTGTAGACGATACAAAGGTTGGTAGGATTGTTGATGACAGTAATGACAATACACTACTGCAACAGGATATAGTAAAGTTGAGCAGATGGGCTGAGAGGTGGCAACTGAAGTTTAACATTAAGATATGTAAAGTACTGCATATGGGTAGCAGTAACCCCAGTGTAATGTGCCTCCGTAGCCGAGTGGGCAGGAGCGGGAGTGCAGTAGCACACACTCTTTGAGTAGACCGGGGTTCAAGCCCCTGACTGCTGAATACGGTCGAGCTGCCAACCTGCACTGGACCAGCATGGCAGATTATGGTCCATTTCCCTCAGCATGAATTGTTGAGGAGGCTTCCATCCTGCAGTGGGTTGATAATGGCTGCACTTTACTTTACTTAATGTACCAACTGTGTGGTATTACACTAAGGGCAGTAGAGAATGAAAAGGACCTGGGGATAATTGTGCAGTTAGATATGAAGTTTTCTGAGCAGTGCAGACAGGCTTCAAGAGTAGCTCATGGTATCCTGTCAATGATATACAGGAATTTTGCTAGCAAGGATAAGGAGGTGATTGTCCCCTTGTATAAGACAAGGCCACACCTTGAGGCGCCTCCGTAGCCAGGTGGGAAGGAGCAGCAGTGCGTAGCACACGTTTCTTGATTAGACCGGGGTTCGAGCCCGTCACCACCAAATATGGAGGATGCGGAAAGGTCAGGGAATGACCACCGCATATCCCAGAGCAATATGGGCTTAGTTGCTAATGCTCCTAAAAACCAAATAAACAAACAAACAAACAGCCACACCTTGAGTACTGCATACAAGTCTGACGGCCTCATTTTAGGAAGGACGTAGTGCTGCTGGAATGAGTACAGAGAAGGGCAATGAGATTGATGAATGGAAATCTTATCAAGAAAGGCTTAAGTTCTTCCAATTGCAGCATCTGGAGACTAGGCACCTGCAAGGTAATCTAATTTTTTTTTTTTTTTTTTTTTTTATGAAAACCCCAAACACGAAAGGTATCAAAACCTATAGTACCGTTCATGGGTTGAAGGAGAAGTATGGGGCAAGGGGATGCCGGAAACTTTGCTCTAGAGACTAAACATGGGTTTCACCACTTCAAGCCTCCAATAAGCAAAGTGGTGGTATTTCACCGGTTGATGAAAATCATCTACCACCTTTAGTGTGGTAGATGACTGTGATTGAAGTGTGTACGGCTCTGAATGATTTGAGCAAGCTCAATGCTGATGGGATTCTTCCTCTTGCTCAGATTTCTCACCTAAGGGAACATAAATTCAAATTGAGGAAAGACAATTGTAGAATAGATGTGCATCAATTTGTCTTTAGCCACCATGTAGTTGATAGTTGGAACAAACTTCCATCTGTTGTAGTGGAGGGCGAGAACTTAAGTTTGAGGCAGAACTTAGACAAGCATTTGGAGTGAATGGATGGGTGAAATGGGAAGGGATTTTTTTTTTTTTTTTTTTTTTTTGGCTGATACTATATGAACTTACTTTCTTCAATCATATGCCTCTGCTAATGCTAATATCCAGTTCTTCTGATGAGCTGGAATATTCAGCAGAAGTAACTACTGGGATATTTAGTTCAAGGGGGTGACAGAGCAGCTTTAAACCTTAGAGCCCCCCCCATAACCTCAGATCACTATTGGTTCCAAAATGCTAAGCTGTCTACTCAGCTCTCTCTCTTCCTCACATCCCTCTTCTTAACCCCACATTCCCCAGCAGTACTCATGTGCATCTAAGGGGGAGGGGGCTCAAGTACTCCATTCTGCATTCAAGATTTCTCCTGTTTCCACCCCTCCATGTTACAGGTACAACTATCTGAGCTGACCGGGCTAGCCAGGTGGGTAAAGTGCGTGCCTGGCAACCCAAAGGTCGCAGGTTCGAATCCCACCTCGGGCTTGGATCAGAGTAAGATGCAAAAACTTTGGGAGGTGGATTATGGCCACAGAAGCCAATGCACCAACAAAAAAAAAAAAAAAAAAAACCCAACTATCTGAGAGCTTAGCCCCCTAATTTTATCTCTATCCTTCTCCCCATCGTACACATTGGTGCCCATTCTCCACAATGCATTTATGTCATTTACACTAATACACCCAGTCTTATACACAGCAACAGCAGCAGACCACTCACTAAAAACTAAGGAAAGATTCTTCAAAAAGTAGTTCAGTTTCTCCAGGTCCCAAGGAAAATCTCATCCTTGATATGCTTTCCTGTACTGCCACTTCATTAAAAAACCTAGGACAAGGTAGGCCCTTGCTCGTGACCCGATTAATTGTGCTTTATTATTGTGCTTTAAAAGCACAATAAAGATGGACCACAAAAAAATCCCGTCAGCCTCTCAAAACCTGAAAGGAAATCCTCCCCATCTATCCCTTGATGTGGCTCTTACTATTAGACAGGCATACTTCTCATATGAGGATAATTATTTCCAAAAGAAAGGAACTAAGCATGTGGACTCCCACTACTCCTTAAGAAGTATGTTACAATTAGAACATGCTGATATTAATTCTTCTCCCATAAACTATGGATGTGTGCCAAGGCAACACATAACTAGAATCTTTCTGCAATCATCTTTATTGCCTCATTTTCAGCATTAGGTTTTTCTATGGAAAAATGCAGTGATAGAATGTGTCTTTCCCTTCTACGCATTAGTTTAAATATCCATAAACACCGTCTAAAAATATCAATGTTAAACTGTAACTAACCTGCCATACCTGCCATATTAACCTCCCCCCAACTCACACAACAGAGCAACCTCAATTTGTATTCCCTTTCCACTCCAGTATGGGTGAACCAGTCAACAGACTAGCTAAAAACACGATATAAAGGAATGGTTAAACAGAAATAAAAATCTAAAATAAAGACTGATATCCCACCGAATGAGAGGTATGGTCTGTAGACTGGATTGCCATTGCAGTAAATATTACGTAGAGCATATCAATAACATCAGAAGTAACCTTCTCCAAAGCAATGTTGCTTATCATATTAGAGAATCATAAAGTATGCACCTCCAGTCCAAAATTATTTGGACACCACCATCGCAGAAGAAATTCCCTAGAGGCCTATCACAAATAGAGAAGTTACCATACATTCAACAGAAACAGGATCAGAATTACCATCCCCCCCATGGATCACCCTCTTTCACAGCAACTCAGGTACCTATGGGAACCCAGCATCATACAGAAAAGGGACAAGCTGCATACATCTTCAGGCATCAAGCCCATTTAAGTCATCCAGTTTTTATGTCATGGCCTGCCTGCCCCTCAGGGTCAGTACATTTAGCTGCCAAGAGGAGATAGTGCCCAGATTACCTTCTGGCCATCAATTACAGGGTTCCTCCTGGACACAATCCCCTTCTCTTTGAACTCCATCATTCCCATGCTTCTGGTGACCATCATATTTGGCTTGAAGCAAAATGTAATTTCAAGTTCACAGACAGTTTTCCAAGTTTAATATTGTTGTTTAAGGTTTTTAAGATATTTTTTCCACAAAAGGAGGGGATATAAATCCAAGGACATCTCGGTTTTGTGCAGTTATTATTAATAACTGCACAAAACCAGTGTATTATTAATGCACCATAGTCTTTTTTTTTTTAATTGGATTAGTTATTTCTGCATGAGTTTAGAGGTTTCACCAAGTTTGGTGCAAGTTGAAAACAAGATTGCTGGACATCTGAGAATATCAGAATTCATTACATTAAAATCATTTGTATCACTATCATGAAGTTTACTGTATGATGAAAGATGTATTCGTAGTTACATGTTTCCGTAGTATGTTTTTTTCTGAGATAGTTATTATGTTTACTGAGTAAGTATTTTTATCTCTATGATACAGTCAGATATTTTAACAAGTTTTCATTATTTTGTTTTTACTTATTCTCAGATTGCCATGATATCGCCTGGAATGAATTCTTGTGAACATTCCTTAAATACCCTCCGATATGCAGATAGGTAAGTTTCTATTATTTATTACTACAAGTATAAAAAATAAAATTATAATTTTGGTCTATGAAAGTTAAATCTTTTGAGTATGTTAAATTTAACAGACTCAAAAGTTGGATTGTGTTGCTTTTAAGTTCTATAATATGTTTAGTTTAGTAAGTCCATTTGCATTATCAGATGACTTTTATTGATACTCTTGCATCTTATCATGAAAACAATAAGATACAGCAGTATCAGTGAAAGTAAGTAAGTTTTGAAATAAAAGGTACAGAAATTCCAGATTAATAGTAGTTACCAAATTTCCTTTTTGTGAAGAAACATGCCCTCCTCCAGAAAAGAAAGCTGCATGTCAGACAGAACAACCACATTATTTAATTGATTTAAAAAGTCAAATTTAAACTGACAGCTATCAAAATTACCATGATCAGTCTGAAGACTTATGATAATTAGGAGGGGGGGAAAAAAAGACTTGAATGAACTTATGCTATCCTGTGATGCTTTGAAGCCTGGTGCTGACCTTTCCTCCTAGGATATTTAGGTGTGTGGTGTCATCTTATTCCAGAACAGTCTGATTTTGTCCAAATTGAAACATCTCTTTTGCTACAATTCCTCCTTCACTTATTATGCTCTCCTTGAAATTTTGAGCTGTCTCAGCTTGAGCACTCGCTGCCTCTCCCTTCATGTTCAATCTGTGCAGGTTAGCAAATTTCTTAAAATGGTCAAACCAGTCATGGATGGCTTTAAATGTCTCTGGATTAATTGAAGATCCTTTTTGGCCTTCATCATCCCTGAAGTCTTGCTGCAGTGATTTTACTTTTTTCCAAATTATGGTCATATTCAGTAGAACATATCACTTAGTTCTTCAATTCGCAGACTGAATATGGCCAGAGTAGGCCATAAAAAGAATTGGCACTTGTCCATTGAGTCAGTGGAAAGTAGCTATAATTTTATGAGCTCTTAAGGCAAGAAGGGATAGAAAAGTAAAGGAGGTGAGAAGGTTATGTTAAGAAGGACAGGCACTTGAAGCAAAAAATTGCACTCATCAGTGGAAAAGCATTCCACTGATGAGTAGAATGCTTTTGTGTTGACATCAATCTTATTAACCTCATTATCCTTTGATTCTTGACACCATATGACTTGCACAAAGCAGGGCTAGCAACATACCTGTGACATGGCATATTTTTATTGTAACAAAAATTTATTCTTATAGTCATCAAAAGGGTATTAATTTTTCAAATTCTGCAAAAATTTAAGTGAACTTTCATAAAAACGAATTAGTGTACATATATATTTTGCTATAGATAGTACATTTTTTTTCCCCTTCATTTTGTGCAGAAAATTGATGTAATAGAGTGAAATAAATTACAGGGCACCTAAAAATTGTTCATTTAGTTTGCATTAAAAAAAAAAAGGGAGAGAGAGAATCTTCAAAAAAAAAAAAAAAAAGTATACCAATGTTATGTATAATAGATTAAGATATATTTGGTTTTCATTATTGTTTCAAGTTAATTTTGCACACTTCTAATAGGCATATGCTAATGACATAAAGGAAGGTACTGCCGTGTAGTAGCATGCGTGTTTTTTAGGAGGGCTGGTGACTGAGGGAAAAAGACTACAAGATAGTTTCTTATATGATTGTGAATTTTGCTCTAATGCTGCATATGACATTCACTTCATTTGACTGAGAGATTAGACGATAATGTCATTCGTATGAAACCACGATGATAAGTAAAAGTTACCAGAATTATGTTGTGGTGATGTAGAGTTAAACCTTATGGAAAGGTTTCCCACAGAGTGCTATTGATGTGAGCCACATGAACAAAAAGAAAAAAACACATCAGCCGCACTCTATTTCACTGATTGCAGAATTGTCATATCTTAGGTATGTCATCTGCTTTCTGAATACCTCAGAATTGTGGTGGAAGGGAAAGTGCTGAGGGGCATTTTTTGAATAATGATGATAAGCTTATAAAATGTGCCATACAGCTCCCATTTTCAGTGTTAGTAGTAATTAGCAAAAACTTCCTGACCTACAGTGAAGCACTGCTGTACTTTGATTCACTGTCAGAGACAAGAGTGCAAACTGGTGGCTTTCATACTTACAAAGAAAAAAGAACAATGGAGAAAATCAAGGAAGTCATGTTTTTCTCCCACCATGACATTGTGCATGACCCTCTTGAGCCTAATCATCTGTAATGTCACCAGCCAAGGATAGTATCATTCTCCTTCTTGATACGTTGATACCGAAAGTACATTTATCTGCTGGTACTTGAGTTAAGAAAGAATGCAGCAATTTGTATTTGCAGTAGGGTTCTAATATATGAACTTATGCATATAAGAAACTTGAAATGGTCTTTGCAAGTAGCAAAAAATTACTTAGGGAGTAAGTTTGGATTTCCACTTGCATCTCTCATTTGATGTATGAAAGGTTTTATCTTTATTGTAATTAATTTTATTGGACAGAATATAATTTGGAAATACATAATGCTGGTTTTGAATTGAACATATTCTTCTGTAACTATAAAACTTACAGAGTCAAAGAACTGGGTGCAGAAAATCCAGAAATGAAATCTTCTCCAAATGGTGATGATATAACAGTTCAGAATAATGATTTAGCTCTTATTAGGTCTTCAAATGTAAGTACATAAGAATTACTTTTTTTTTTTTTTTTTTGTAAAATAACTCTTGGTATAAATTGTAGAATTATTTTAAAATATATTGTAAGAATTGTATTGTACTTTTTACACAGGAGTAGAAAGATTAAAAGATTAATTAAAAGAAAACAAAAGGCTGAATAGAAAATCATGGGAGAATATATGAAAATTATATATTAAAAAAATTCATATTATATCATAAATATTTATTATCCCACTTCTAATTTATTACAGCCCTAGAAGACATCAGATGAATTATATCTCCCAGATCATTTATGTAACAGCCTTTTCCTTATTAAAATTCATGATCTTCTGTGCAGTTCTGTGTTTTATATTAAGTTAAACTTATTTGTTTTTTAATAATCTAGTGTATCCTAGCAAGAAAAAAAAATTAATCGAGCAATTAATTAATAACAAAATAATTGCTAATTTTTTATTTATTTTTCACTTCTATTAATCACAGGGGAAAAAATTAATTTCATTTCTAATAAAAAATCCAGTTAATTTAAGAAATAAAAAATCCTAATGTGCCCGAAATGTAATACATTGCATATGTTACCTAACATGTTAGTATTTCATTAATCTACTGTCCATATACAATTATATTGTAAACTCCCCCTCCACCCTGTGTGTTCTCAGCATCTAAGTTTAAATGTTCCTAAAATGCTTTTGTATTCGTGGCATTTGCAGAGATAAAATGATATTTGTTTATCTTTTGAGTGTGTATTTCATTAAATATTTCTTTTCATATTTAATAAAATTAAGTCAACTGCAAATTCATGAAGTCCATCAAACAAAATTAATTATTTTTTATTTTCACTCATTCATTAAGTATTCCTTGCTTTAACTATAAGTTTGAACACAGATTTTAATAAATATTTCTTTTTCGAACAGAAGTTTTCATAAATTATCTGTTTGTGGAAAATTTGCTGAAATCTAAAATTAATTGCTTTCAGTTAATCATATTTTACATATTTACATTGTAATAAAATTCTGGCTTACAGTTTTCAACCTTTAATAAACAATCATAAGCAATTCTGCACAGAAATAAAATTTTAATTCAAATTTTAGGAAGGGGAATTGTCAGAAGATATGTTTTCATTCCATGAAGCAATATCACATCTTCAGGAAATGGAAGAAGAAGTTCTTGATACACATAAAAGTATTATAGAGGTAAATTAGGTTCAAAGTTTATTTGTGTTATTTATTTTTGTATTACACTGGTGTGCAAAACTTAAGGACCAACACTATTTCTAAAGGTTACAACCACAAAATCTTTACTTAAGGTACTCTACTGATGAGAGTAGATTCAGTCTTAGCAGCAGTTCTTGGAGGTAAGCTAATCTGGCAAGAGGTTGGCACACGGTCATCATCAGCCATTTTCAATCCACTGCAGGATGAAGGCCTCTCCAGCAACTTTTCAATTCCTTCTGTTTTGTGCAATGGCCATCCATTTACTACTCACAAACTCATGAATTTCATCTGTCCACCTCCATTGTTGTTTTCCAGGTTTTCTCTTAGCTCCTCTTGGGTACCATTCTGTTATTTTCTTAGTCCATCAATCATCATGTCTTCAAGCTATGTGTCCTGCCCAAGACCATTTTAGTTCTTTAGTTTTGATAAGAATGTCCTTTACTTGAGTTTGCTGCCTAATCCATGTGTTTCTCTTCTTATCTAACAGTCTGATTCCCAATATAATTCGTTCCATTCTTCGCTGTATAGTTCTCAGCTTCTCTTCCATTATTTTACATTTCAGACAAATTGGGATATTGCTCCTCAGTATGTGACTATATTTCCTGAATGCTATCCATCCAACATTTATTCTTCTCTTGACATCCATCCATTTATCATTATTATAACTGACTTGTCCCAGATAAGTATATGACTCCACCTTTTCAATTACTGCTCCTTCAATCATTATATCCCTTTCTGTGGCATTCTTGTTCATCATTACTTTTGTTTAGCCATATTTATCTTTAGTCCAGAATCCTTACTAACTCTGCATAACTGATTAAGATTTTCCTCTAATTCTTTGGGATTCATTTGCTTTCTCCATTAGCTGTGACATTATGTGAAGGTGGTCCGTAGTTAAGAATCCTGTCCTAAAGCCAGCTTGATCTTTCGGTTGATTCTCATCAAGTATTCTTTCTAATCTGTTAGTAATGACCCTTGTGAACAACTTGTAGATGTGGGATAACAAGCTAATTGGTCTATAATTTCCAATTTCTGATTTATCTCCTTTCTTATGCAGTAAAACTATGATTGCATTATTCCACTCCTTAGGCACCACACCTTTTCTAATGCATTTTGTGAAGAGTTTTGCCAGTTTTTGTGTCATGTCTCTTTCCCCCACTTTTAACAACTCGACAGTAACTCCATCTTCCCCCGGGGCTTTCTGATTCTTCATTTTATTCAACGCATGTTCTACCTTATCAGGAAGGATATCAGGTGTGTTGTATGTGTTACTAATTTGCGATCCATCTTCCCCACTGCTGGCATCGTTGCTTGTATAACTCTTTATAGTACTCTTCTGCTATTTGAATTATGCCTTCTCTGCTATTCATAAGGTGCACCCTCACTGTTCTTCAGTTTCAGCATCATTTGACTTTCTGTATTACTGCTCATGGCTGCTGATTTAAATCCTTTGTTTTCCTGTAATGCTTGTTCTACTTTTCTTGTGTTAAATTTTCTTATGTCCTCTTTGAGTCCCTTTCTAATGGCTTTGCATAACTCAGTATACTCGATTTTTTTTCCCTGTCGGTGTTTTTCTTGCTCTTCATTTGCATCTTCAGTTCATCGTGACAAGTGTTTCTTGACTGATTTTTTTTTCTTCTTTGGATTTCTTTTTACCTTTAGTATGTTTCTTGGGCTTTATCACTTTCAGAAAGTTCTAATATTCCTCGTACATATATTGAACAGTCTGCAGAAGCTCAAACTTGTTCTTAAGTTCCTGTAAACAGTATCACCCCGCAAGCATCACTGAAAGAGATTGATATGGTGGTTGAGGTGTTCTCGTCTGGGGAGGCATTATCTTGGATGGACGTACACAACTCTAGATACTGGAAGGTGTTACTATAACCGGTGCACGCTACTGTACTGAGGTAATCTTTCCCCATGTGTGTCTGTTCCGAGGTGCCATTGGCCCCGAATTCATGTTTATGGATGATAACGCCACACCCCATTGCACTTGCAGCTGTTGATGCTTTTGGAAAGTGAGGACATTGTTCTTATGGATTGGCTTTCCCGTTCCACCAACCTAAATCCCATTGAACACATATGTTACACTCTGGGGAGATGCCTAACAGCACATCCACACCCACACCCACCAGAAAATGTGACAGGTGGTGCAAAGCCTGCATCAACATTAGGGGTGGCCATATCTCCTACTGAGGACCACCTCTTCTCTTTGTTCCATCTTTGGCAGTGATGCATCTGTATCATGGCAGCCAGTGCTATGTTGCCATTTTTGAATAAAGTCCCTGTGACCATTTTGTTTACGTTGTTATGTCAGTGTTGTTTCCTTCATCATTTCTGTACCTCACAAGGTTCCTTTGATATGCTTTTCCCATATCCAGGCCACTCCTATGAGAAGCTACAGGTGAAAACCTGACTGGTCCTTAAATTTTGCACACCAGTGTAGTAACATATCTTCTCTTCAGGTTATTAGTTTTAAACCTTGATGACCTTAAAATTTTGGCTTTCTATAATTTCCTATTGTAGTTATGCAGAATGATTCAGAATTCACGTAACCCAAATTGCAGTGTTTAATTTGTTGATGACAGCCTGGTGTATTTTGACTGCAACAGTCCATTGGTCATTGCCGGATTCTTTTGTGTGTGTGTGTGTGTGTGTGTGTGTGTGTGTGTGTGTGTGTGTGTGTGTGTGTGTGTGTGTGTGTGTGTGTGTGTGTGTGTGTTGCTGCGTGTGTGTGTATGTATATAAAGCCTTGCAGAGCAGTATATGCTAGCAACCCTCACATTTTGAGAGAATTAAAAGCTAACTAACACAGCCATGGCAAGAAAAAAGCTTTAGTTCCTTCCATGCAGACTTGAACCCGAGCCTTTTCCACACAGTAGAAGGATGGTGATTATAACCTCTGTACTAGCCGTGAGGGCTCATAAGAAAGACACTTCCAGCATTATTGTAAGCGCTATTATAATTAAATTTATAATAATTGAAATAAATTTGAAATAGTATGGGTTGCTTGACTTTTGAATCAAACAACCCATAGATTTCCAAAGATGTTTGGCTTGCATTGTTCTTTTTGACTATACCATCTATAAAACTGAACAACAAATTTTAACCTTTTGATTTTATTTTTTAAACTTTTATTATTATTATTATTTTTTTTTTCATCCAAAAATATGGTACATCTCATGGATTTTAATGAGCTGAATCCCCATTTGAAGTCAAATTTTGCCTAGCACCCACAAATTTGATGAGGAATACAGGTTACAGTTATTGAGATTTTTAATTAAATTTTTACAAAAAATTACAATTAAAATATAGTGGGTTTTTTTTTTTTTTTCCTTCTTGGTTTTATAATGATCAGGAACTTCTGATCAGTATCCAGCAGTAATCTGCCAGCATGTTGGACTTTCGCTACCTTGGTAACATTTCCCAGTTGTTTAATGGAAACATTTACCGTACTCTGGTAAATATTTGTGTCCTGGTAAGGTTATCTAGGAATGGAGTGGAGGAAGTATATTTTTAGACATATTGCAACAAATATTTTGGTAATAAACAGCTTTGTATTAAATTCTCAAACAAGATTTTTATATTCGCTACTGTGTTGTTGTCCAAAATTTTTTAAACATTCTCGAAGCTTTCGGTTCCTCATATATGCTGTACAATTGGTGCAGCATATATGAGGAGTCCACTTCTTACCTGATTTCAAAAGTTCAGATGCTTTCTCTAATAGGGGTGTTATTGACTGTGCAAGATTTAATTGTGTAATCACCACAAGCATAGTAAAAGCTATCAGGTGAATTAACACCCTAATATGACAAAATTTCACATTAATTTTAAAAGCACATTCAACAACAGTTGATGCCAAAAACTGCACTAATAATATTAAGAGTAGGAGACCGGCAGAATTACTTAACAAGTACAGGTCACTGTTGAACAAAAGCCGAGAATTAGGGTTGAATTTGAAAGTGTCTGCAATTCTGCCCAGACACGATAGGAGGGAGTATATGATGAGAGCCTTGTCGGTCAATTCGGCCCTGGAAAGATTGTGCAAGGCTCAAGGGGTAGAATTTTTTTCAGCCTGGACTGTACTTGTTAACAGGAGAGATTGCTTCTACAGGGATGGGATACACTTAAATAGAAAGGGTGCAAGAATATTTGCTGATGCTATCGAGGCAGTGTTAGGTGGGTCGGAAAACTGCTAGCTTGGGGGGGAGACAAAGACCAATAGATTGACAGTAGCCACTGGCAGAGGTGAAAGAGATTCTTACACTGCTTCTATTAGAATGAGCAGAAGCCTGAAAAACAAGATGCATGGTATTTCAGAGACTGCTGGGAGCCATTGTGGTACAAGTAAACACATGGGTTGTGTTAGGGTAGCTAAGAATAGAAACAGGTGCAGGTATACTTGCGTGTACACCAATGCTAGGAGTTTAGTAAATAAATTTGATGAATTTGAGGTATTGCTCAAAACATCGAAGGCAGATATTGTTGGGATATCACTCAAAACATCGAAGGCAGATATTGTTGGGATATCAGAGACGTGGTGTCACACAGATATAAGGGATGCGGAACTGCAATTTGGGGAGTACAACGTCTACAGAAAGGATAGACAGGATAGGAAGGGGGAGGTGTTATGCTATTAGTTAAGAAACACATAAAAACCAAGGAAGTGAAGCCAGTCGACATCGCTGGACAGTGCAGTGTGGAGTCAGTTTGGTGTGACATAAACATTGGGAGATCAAAATTGAGAGTAGGAGTGTGCTATAGGCCTAATGACTCTGATGAGTATAATAAGGAACTGTACAGGGAAATAGAGTGGGCCAGTAAATCAGAGTGTCTTATAATGGGAGATTTTAATTTCCCAGATATTGACTGGAATTTGGGGGCTGGATACTCACACACTAGCAGGGCTTTTGTGGATTTATTGGATGATTGTTTTCTACATCAGCATGTTCGGGAGGCAACTAGAGGGAGTAATACTCTTGATTTGATTATCAGCAGTGATTCTTCATGCATTAAGAATCTGCAGATAAATGAACCACTAGGTGGCAGTGATCACAGTGTGCTGAAGTGGGATTTACTCAAAGAGGTAACTACCATTAGGGGTAAAGGGAAGGGTTATTGCTTCCGTAAAGGCGACTACGATGGACTGAGACAGTATTTAAATTCTATACAGTGGGACCAACTGATGATGTTACCAACAGCAAATTCAAAATGGGAAGCATTCAAAGAACTTATCTTGGAAGCTACTAGGCTTTACATACCAACTAAGAAATATTGTTCAAGGTTTAGGCCAAAATGGATGTCAGATGAACTAATGAGGCATATGGCAGAGAAGAAAAATGCATGGGATACTTACAAATTAACACATGACACAGAAGCCTATGATAGATACAAGTTGATATGCAACCAAGTTACAAAGGAGGTTAGGCAGGCGAAGGCAGATTACGAGAAATCCTTGGCAAGGGATGCAAAGAAAAACAGCAAAGAGTTCTTTACTTATGTAAACTCTAGAAGGAAAGGGATGAATCAGATTGGTCCACTTGATATTGATGGGTCAAGTGTTGATGATCCTGCTCAGGTGGCTAACAAACTAAATGAATATTTTGCATCGACATTCACACATGAGGAGTTATTCAGCGAGGGGAATGCCAGAGGTGTATTCAACTCTAGCAGTAAGTTACAGAATCTTGAAATAACTGGGAGTAAAGTGGAGGAGAAACTGTTGAAGATAAACACAAGAAAGGCACCCGGGGTGGATGGGATCTATCCAGTTATATTAAAGGAGGCAGCAAAGGAAGTAAGCAAACCCTTAGCCATAATTATGAGAGCTTCCTTGGACTCAGGGGAGGTACCCATAGACTGGAAATGTGCAAATGTGACCCCAATTCACAAAGGAGGATCAAAGGCTGAAACAAGTAATTATAGACCTGTGAGCTTGACTTCTGTTCCAGGAAAATTAATGGAGGCACTGGTTAAAGACGCACTGCAGGATCATTTAGACAAGACTTCAGTTATAGCTCAGACACAGCATGGTTTTGTTAAGGGGAAGTCTTGCCTGACCAACTTGATTGGATACTATGATGCAGTCACAAAAGAACTGGATGCAGGGAATAACTTTGATATTATATACTTGGATCTTAGAAAGGCTTTTGATACTGTTGCACATGCAAGACTGCTACACAAATTGGAGCAGTGTGACATTGGAGGCAAATTGCTGCTATGGATAAAGGGGTGGTTGAGGGGGAGAAGACAGAGAGTGGTAATCAATGGACACTGCTCATCGTGGACTGATGTTATTAGTGGAGTCCCTCAGGGCTCAGTGTTGGGTCCATTATTGTTTTCTGTATTTATAAATGATATTGATGATGGTATATCGGGATTAATGTCCAAGTTTGCAGACGATACAAAGGTTGGCAGGGTTGTCAAGGACACTACTGACACTATGCTTCTGCAACAGGATCTGGAAAGGTTGAGCAGATGGGCTGAGAGGTGGCAAATGAAGTTTAACATTGACAAATGTAAAGTACTACACATGGGAAACAGCAACCCCAGAGCAACGTATCAACTCTATGGTACAACACTGACAGTGGTAGAGAATGAAAGGGACTTGGGGGTGGTTGTGCAGGCAGATATGAAGTTCTCTGAGCAGTGCAGACGGGCTGCAAGAGTAGCTCATGGAGTATTGTCAATGATGTACAGGAATTTTTCCAGCAGGGATAAGGAGGTGATTATTCCATTGTATAAGGCGATGGTCAGGCCACACCTAGAGTGTACTGTATACAGGTCTGGAGGCCTCATTTCAAGAAGGATGTAGAGCTGCTGGAACGAGTACAGAGAAGGGCAACAAGATTAGTGAATGGAACAAAGGGGTGCTCTTACGAAGAAAGGCTTAAGTTTTGCAAATTACAGTGTCTGGAGACTAGGCACCAGCGAGGTGATCTGATAGAGGTGTATAAAGCCTTGAATGGTTTAAGCATGCTCAATGCTGATGGGATTCTTCCTCTAGCTCAGAAAAATCACCTGAGAGGGCATAAATTCAAATTGAGGAAAGACAGATGTAGGATAGACGTGCGGAAATTTGCCTTTAGCCAGCGGGTGGTTGGTTGGTGGAACAGACTGCCATCCCTTGTGGTGGAGGTTGATAGCCTAAATAAGTTTAAGGCTCAGCTGGACAGGTATTTTGAACGAACAGAGGGGTGAAGTGGAAGTGGTTTTTTTTTTTTTTTGGCTGATGCTGCATAAGCTTGCTTTCTTGCATCAAATGCCTCTACTAATGCTAATGCTAACTGTGTAAGAATACAAGTTTTCTAATATGTGATAATGTTAATTCACATACTTAACTCTGCCTGATTAACTCATTGCCTTATATATATACCTGCCGTGTCGGGGAGATAGAATAGTCTAGAAGTCAGAATGTGGCCACTACAGCAAGATTTTTAAAACTCCTAACTTCAGAATCTCTGAATCAGCTGTCCATCTAATATGAAGAACAGATAGACCAAAATCTACCTACATGAAAACTAATATGAAATATCTTTAAAATTGAGGCTGCCAGGAAAAAACTGGCTACACATTCAAAATAGCATTAAAAATACAAAGAAACCATTATTCTATTGAAAAAATTTTTCATTGTTGTTCAGTGTAGTGGTTATTTAGTTTAAGTTTAAAGTTAATTTAGCAGCTTGGATGAATTAGTGCTCTTATAAAAGAATTAAACATTATCTGCCATAGAAATGTATACAAATGATGAGCATAATAATATGACATTTCAAGAATACTCAGTTCTGTACCTAACTAATTAATGAGATGTCCATACAAGATTTGTCTAGATGTGCTCATTAATAGCACATATGTTATAATAAACTAATAAGATGTTTATCCTATACAACAAATGAAATAATAAAAGGCCCTTATCATTTGTACATTTAGTGCCTTGTAAGGGGTCAGAATTAAACATATTTAATCAGATATAATAGTGTCTACCCATTTCAGAAAGCATTATTCTTGCTTCATTAAATCCATGATTGCCTGCAAACAACCAAGGGGTGATTAGAGTAGGAATATTTATAAATATCACTTTTCATAACGTAAAGCACTAGTGCAGGAAACAGTTCAGATATAAGTCTAGTATAAAGGCCTCTAGTTTGATAAAGAATTGAGAGTTAATATTTTTAGCTTAATTAAATACCTTGTTGATGCCTTAACTGAAAAATTGTTTTGGCAAGGCAGCATCAGTGAGGTACTTAATTATATAAGAAGGTAGAGTAAACATTTTACTAATTTATTATTTTATATATGCATTTGATAACCAAATCACATCTAAAAATAGATCTCTGTGTAGTGATATCCCACATGTTTATTTCAATATATAGCATGGTACCATGCTTAAGATAGGAGAGAACCAAAGAGACTTGTAGGTAATTCTGCAGATGGGCTTCCAGGACAGCTCACGGAATTTTGTCAGTGATACATAGGAATTTTTTCAGCTGGGATAAGGAGATAATTATTCCACTATATAAATAAACAGTCAGGCCACATCTTGAGTACTGCATACAAAGCTGGAAACCTCATTTTAGGAAGGATGTAGATCTGTTGGAATGGGTGCTAAGAATAAGAAGAGCAGCAAGATTACTGAGGATGGATGTGTGGATATATGCTTTAAGTCAGGGGTAGTTGATGGTCAGAACAAACTTCCATCTGGTGTTGTGAAAGTGAGTAGTTTTAATAAATTTGAAGAAGAATTAAACAGATTATTAGAAGAGGAGATATACAGATGATGTGGAAAGTGGCTTTTTTTTTTTTGCTGATGTTGTATAAGCCTGTTTCCTTGCATCATTTGTCACTACCAGTACAGTTATATATCATTATCTGTTTTTTTTTTTGTGCATCAATTTTTCAATCACATATACCAAAAGCTATTCTAAAGTAAGGTTGCTGTTTAGTTAAGAGTACTTCAAGTATAAACAACAGCATCAAATGGCAAAAGAAAAGCTATTGCTTTCAAGAATCAAATGGAATGGAATTAAGATCATTCATGTTAAAATCTATTTTAGGTTTTAAAATGCAGAAAATTGGGTCTTTGCTGCAAACAGACTTTTAGTGCAGATTTCCTGAACAAAGTGAAGAGGGCTATTTACTATTTTTACAAAGTATTGTGAGTTTTGGTGAAGAAACACCTTGTATTTGGCACTGGTATTATTACACTTTGTTAATTTATTTTAATAAAAATTTATATTTTAATTTCAATTTCAGTGTTTGCTTTTGTGAGCAGCATTAATTAAATATTTCAGGATTTTTACATGCTACATACAGGGTGTCTCAAATATATTGGTACAAACGTTTAGGGGAGGTAGGTAACATCTAAAGGAATGTGAATTGCATAGGAACCCATAAATGGAAACTTCACCGTAAGTTGGTAGACGGCGCTATTCATCAGTTCACGAGAGAGAAAATTTCTGGTTTACTCATTCAAGCAGTAGTCGCCGCATGAAGAGCATGCACCTAGTGTGTGGATTAGCAGAGGGCAATGGACGAGCCGCTCAACGAATTTATAGAGAATGCTTCCCAGACAGACATGTACCGGAACACCGTTTGTTTGCACGTGTGCATCAAAATTTGTGCGATTATGGGTTATTTAGAGATAACAGGAGTAGTGTGGGCAGACCACATTCGACGCAAACTCCCACCATGGAAGAAAGTGTGTTGAATGCCATCCAGAATAATCCTACTACCAGCACATGTGCCGTTGCCTCTGCCTTAGGAGTCTCGTTGCAGTGTACAGCATGTCTGGCACAACGATTCCTTACACCCCTTTCATCTCCAAAGGGTTCAGTTACTGCTCCCCAAGATCATCCTGCACGTGTGGCTTTTGCACAGTGGGTTTTCCAAGAAAGTGTTCAAGACTTGAATTTTCCAGCCTATGTTTTGTTAACGGATGAGGCTTATTTCACTCGGGGAGGCTTATTCAATCAGCACAATGCTCATGTGTGGGCACACAACAACCCACACGGTGTGCGCCCCCATGCGGCACAACATCGCTTTGCAATAAATGTGTGGGCAGGTATGGTCGGTGACTGCTTAGTCGGCCCATACCTGTTACCATCCCGCACAAACTCCGCTAAATATGGGATCTTTCTTGAACAAGTTCTACCAGGGTTACTTGACGATGTTATAGCAAATGTGAGACGCAACATTTGGTTTCAACAAGACGGGGTGCCTGCCCATTATGGAAGGTGTGTTTGTGACCATTTGAACAGGCGTTTTGGGCGTCGATGGATTGGACCCATTGCCTGGCTCCCATGCTCACCTGATTTATCGAGCCTTGATTTCTTTCTGTGGGGGGGGGCCTAAAATCTATCGTGTATGAATCGCCTGTGGAGACGGAAATGGATATCGTGGCGACTCGTCTGCACTGCTGCTACTCTCAAAGAAACTCTAGGTGTGTTCGACCGTGTCTGCCAATCCGTGCTGTGTCGGTGTCACGCATGCATCGCGTCTCATGGTGGAACTTTCGAGCATCTGTTGTAACATCATGAAATGCATCCATCTTGTACTCCATTGTTAATATTATGTCAAATAAACGTTTGCCACTAATTACTGTCTTGTGTCATTTCTGCTTCTTGTGCCCCTGTTACTACTTTCCCGTGATGTTTCCGGTTATGGGTTCCTATGCGATTCGCATTCCTTTAGATGTTACCTACCTCCCCTAAACGTTTGTACCAATATTTTTGAGACACCCTCTATACAGGGATTTCCTGCAGCAGTGAAAAAAAGGTCTCAGAATGCAAAAATGTTCAATAGGCAGTACTGCAAAAAAAATTGTGATAATAAATATAGTACTTTTAAATCATATAAACAACAACAAAAAAAAGTATGTGAAGACTGATGTTTTGTAGGAATTCCAATTGTACATATTTTGCTCTGCTTTGAATTTGAAGGAACATTTTGAAAAGCACATACAGATATTCACAGTGCTAGCTGAGACTGTCTTTTCTCCTATATCTTGTGACTTTCAAAGAGTGTGAATTTGTAAAATAAATTAGAACAAAAATTAGAATCAAAGTTGTGTAAAGATAGACTACTTTCATCAGGGCTTCATCTCCTCTGGACCCACAAAGCCTTTGTGAACAAAAAACCAAGGACATAGCATTTCAGTAACCTCTACCATAGAACTGGACTGAAAGCCACCCAGCCCAGCTATACAAAAAGATGAAATTCTCTTTTATATAATTTTTATTATTTTATCTTAAATTCATGTCCTTCAAATGTGTTAGCCGCAGGGGAGACAAGTTTTAGCAGTTATTGTATACATTTTAAGTGTTTTCCAAAATTCCTTCAGATTCCATGCAGTGTATTGTAAAATACATACAAAAGAAAATTTTAAAACACAGTTAATTGTATTTCATAATGACATGATAATATTATCATTGATTGTTAATTCGAAGGAAATTTTCTTTTTTTTTTTTTTAATTTCTAAACTTTGGTAGGCATGACAGCATATTGTTTTTGTTTAAGCCAGCAGAGCTGGTAGGATAGTTGCAATACTTTGTGTTGGTTCTTGACCAGCCCACACAAGTCATTATTCCTTATTGATGTCTTGATATCAATCAAAGCTGTCTTGACTAATGTTTTGGCAATTTCAATACCAACATTTTAAAAATTTTCAAACATCTTCTGCAGACTTAATAATTGGTTAAATCACATGATTTGCTCTGTTCCCATAGCAATAAAATTGGCTAAATAGTCTACCGTGACTAAATGAAAAACACAACTGTTCATTGAAAGACAATGTCTGCACATGTGTATAAAATAGATTTCTGTATGCATGAACACATAGGATGGTTTTATTTATTTATTTTTTTGCTGACCTTGCTACTGTGGAGCACACGGTGAAATTTACTTATCAGTACAAAGTTTTGGTATAACAGTAGAAGGCATGCCTCCACAGGGCAAGGACCAGTGCATGGCATACTCTGCTACACACTAGGCCAAGAGGCGATTACTCAACACAAACAACATAACCTGACACCACACCACACGAACATACACATCACTGCACTGATCAGCTTTGCTGGGTACAGCATATTTACATACATATGGTGAGATTTCCATAGGCTGGATTTATCAAGTTATATAACAGTACAAGAAACTTATTATTTATCTACAAAATGTGATGTAGTCGCTTGAGCAGAGAGATTAACAGTGGAAATTGAAGCTAATTTTATAAGGGGAGATAGCTACTTGATAGAACAGCTTTGATTCAGAGAAGAGTAGAAAGAGTAATACATTATGTATATAAAAAAAGTCTAAAAAACTGCTTTCTAATAATACATTTGGTAGTAAATTATTCCCCTCTTGCTCTCTTGATTTAATTTTATCAATTGTTTCTTTTCTCATTAGGCATCACAGAAATGGCTAGAATATGATACAGACCTATTGGCTATGTCCAACAACAGTGTAGATTATGATGTGGATTGTAAGTATTTTATATTCCCTCCTACCTGGTAATTGCATCCCAAGAATTATAACAAAAATTCATAAAACAAGTTACATATGTAATAAGTTAGGTGATTTAACTATTTAATTGGCTGTACTGTTTATAATCTCCAATGTTACATATCTCTTAATAGAGAATAAAACACTGTGTAACTCAAAAAAGCATTTAAATTATCAACAGCAGTTATTAATAGGAAGAATAAGAAATCACTATAATGGTGAGGAAGATTATAAAAGAATGATTATCAGTAGCCTTATGAAGCTAGCATATGATATAATGACAAAATATTTAAATTGCTATTATGTGCAGTGGTAACTCTATGATCCATTTTTTAATTTATTAACCCAATTCTTGATGGTACTCTATGATGAACAGTCATCTTGTAATATCATTGTGACATCATCATATCAGTTCTTTGGAGGGAGTTATTGGTTTCAGGGGACATGAAATTTTTAAACAACATACACGTAAGTTATAATCCAGTTTAATACAAATATATACTAACAAAATATATACTAACAAAATCAGTAGCTTTCGAGATGCGTGTCTCTTCGTCAACTGACAAATTAAATACAAAAATACGAGCTGAGTGAGGCACGTTAATCATGCGTCATTGTTGTTGCACGGACGTGCGCTGCTTTCTACACCACTGATCATCCAGCATTAAAACGGTTGTCTCTAGGATGGGATGTAGACGTATGCCTTTCTGGTGATTAGTATTAGTATTAGTAACGGCCGTATGGTGCAAGAAAGCCTATGGCTTATGCTGCACCAGCCAAAAAAAAAAAAAAAAAAAAAAATCCGAACAAAACAATGATAAAAACAAAAATTAAATAAATAAATAATAATAATTAATAAATAAATAAAAATAATAAAATGAAATTAAAAATTAAATAAAAAGGAAATTAATCCTATCATCCTATGCGCTTCCCTTACCCGAAAGTACTATCCAGATGACCTTTGAATTTCCCCAAACTGTCGGCCTCTACCACCCATGAAGGCAACTTATTCCAGTAATTTATAACTCGCTGGCTAAAATAAAACTTCCTGCAGTCCAATCTAAACATTTCCCCGCATAACTTGAATTTATGTCCCCTAGTTCTAGCATCATTTATAATCTTGAAAATTTTGTCCTCATTCATTTTACTGATGCCTCTCAGAGCCTTAAACACCTCAATCAAATCTCCTCTAAGGTGTCTAGTTTCCGAACTCTGCAACCCACATATTCGAAGTCTTTCTTCATAAGGACGCCCTTTTGCCGATCTCACCAGGCGAGTTACCCTTCTTTGCACCCTTTCAAGAAGCTCGATGTCTTTCTTTAGGTGCGGTCTCCATACTTGAACACAGTATTCCAAGTGTGGTCTAACATAGGCCTTATATAATGGGATTATCACGTCCCTATCTCTACTTGCAAAAGTTCGATAGATCATCGATAGGACACCATGGGCCTTCCTTGCAACCTGTTTACAATGCTCAGAGAATTTCATGTCTGACCGTATCGTAACACCCAAGTCCCTTTCCTCCAGTACTGGGTTTAGTTGAACTCCACCAAGTGAATAAGTTATTTTGGGATTACTGTTTCCCAGGTGTAATACCTTACACTTTGTTGGATTAAAGCACAGCTGCCATTTTTCTGACCATTCTTGAAGTCTATCTAGGTCTCTCTGAAGAAGCTCAGCTTGACAGTGATCATTAACTACTCTACCAATTTTAACATCATCTGCAAATTTAGACATCACGCCCTCTATCCCTTCATCAATGTCGTTTATGAAAATTAAAAACAACAGTGGTCCTAATACTGATCCTTGGGGAACCCCACTTCTTACATCAACCCAATCTGAGGAATAGCCATTTATCACAACCCTCTGCCTCCTGCCCTGAAGCCATCCTTCTATCCATCTAAGGATTTTCCCAGTGATTCCAACCTGTTCCAGCTTATAAAGCAACCGCTCATGTGGGACTGAGTCAAAAGCTTTGCTGAAATCTAAATAAACAATGTCGAAATTATTCCCTAAATCCAGCTCGTGAGTGACCCTTTCGAAATAGCGAACCAGATTTGTTAAACATGATTTTCCCTTTACAAAACCATGCTGAGTATCCTTGAGAATTTCAATTCTATCCAAATGATCCTGAATTCCACCCTTGATCAATGCCTCCATGATTTTCCCTACTACTGAAGTCAGACTGACAGGTCGATAATTTCCCACTTCACTTTTAGAGCCACCCTTATGTATGGGAGATACATTTGCACTTTTCCAATCCAAGGGAATCTCCCCAGAGTCTAGTGATGCTCGCATAACCAGCCTCAGTGGTTCAATGCACTCGCTTGCCGCCTCTCTCAAGATTATAGGGTATATTCCATCAACTCCAGGAGCCTTACTAGTCTGTAGGCTTGAAAGTTTTTTCATTAAATAATCTTGCGAAATTTCAATATCATTAATTACATATTTTTTAACTTCGCTCCCACAATTTCCCATTGCCACAAAAGGCTTTTCATTTGTAAATATCGATGCAAAATAACTGTTGAGTTCATCTGCAACGGCAGCTGGTGTATTTATTACTATCCCCTTTCCCTTACGTAAAGGTCCGATCTGGTTTGTCCTGCTCTTCTTGGCATTTATATATGTGAAGAATTCTTTATCCCCCCTCTTTGCTCTGTTTGCTAGTGATTTCTCATAAACTGCCTTTGCCTGTCGAACCTTTTCTGTGGCTCTATTACACACCACCTTGTAGCTGTTATAGGCTTCAGTACTTTTTATTGCTCTGTAACGTTTCCATGCCACCTTTTTCTGCTCAAGTAATGTGGCAACTTCACTATTCATCCAACTTGGAACCCTTCTCGTGGAGTATTTTTTTAATGGTATATACGCATTCAAGGCATCTGTGATTAATGTTTTAAAAGCGTACCACAGTTCAATTGTATTCATTCTCTGCGCGATATCTACCCAGTTAATAGAGGCCATGTAGTACCTTAAGGCATCGTAATTTCCTTTTCTGAAATTAAAACCCATTCCTTTGCCTTTTACTTCTGCTACCTCTCTCGTCATCATCCACCGTAGAACTCCGTGATCACTTCCTGCTACTGGTTCCTCTACTGTCAGCCCTGTTATGTCATCTGATTCATGTGTGATGATGAGGTCTAGGATATTCTTTTCTCTAGTACTTTCCCTGACATGATTTAATGCCTTTGGATTGTTTACTATGTTGAGTGACTCTAGAGGCGGTGGCGAAAGTGTCGTGAGTGGTCTACTATTTCAAAGTTGCATTTGGGGTCAAGATCGTGGTTGGTGGCCCAAAAATGTTCCGCGACCGCGGACTGGTCAGTTTCGGCAAGCCAGATTGCTCTGTCGTGTTCCTTGAGGTGATCTTGGAGATGCCTTGATGTTTCTCCTATGTAGCAACTGTTACAGTCTCTACAGGTGATGCGATATACCACATTGCTGCGTAAGACAGGTGTGACAGGGGTCTTCATGCTGGAGACAAGTGAACGTAGGTTCCTGCAGGATAATTGCACACATTTGATGTTGTAACTTCTAAGGACCTTCGAGATCCGTCCTGACACGCCTGGATAATAGGGAATGTAGGCGGACAATATACCGAAGAGACACGTGTCTCGAAAGCTACTGATTTTGTTAGTATATATTTGTATTAAACTGGATTATAACTTACGTGTATGTTATTATAAACTATGGACCCCAGTATTCCAGGCCCATTCGTTACTAAATTTTTAAACCTTAAAGTTGAAATAAAGTAGAATAAAAAAGCAGTTTTCCAAGGAGGGAATGTTCTATGACAGGCTGCATTTTATTTTAGATACAAAAATTGTAAGTTACCACTTATGCCAGTGACTTTTAAAAATTACCAGTTGTTTTAGGCACTTTGGCATATATGCATAATATACCTATTATCTTTACTATGTCCATCTTTCTCTCTGTCCTTCATTATATAGTGCAAAGAAGCCACAGGCTTTTGCTGCACTGGCAAAAAAAAAAAAAAAAAAAAACACCAAGTAGATAAGAAAACACAAATAAAAGAAAACTTTCTGGAATTCTTTATAACAATGAGTATTCCACCTTCATTCATTTTACTAATTCCTCTCAGTGCCTTGTAAACCTCAATCAGGTAACTTCTGAGATGCCTGGTTGCCAAACTCTGCAGCCCACATAATCAGAGTCATCCTGAAGGAGTGCTGTTTGGCACTGATCATTAATGACTCTGCCAATCTTTACATCATCTGCAAATTTTGACATTGAAATTAAACTATTATAAAATTAGTTCAGAACCAAATGGTGAAATGAAATTTCATTGACATGACATTAAAAAATATAAATAAGTAAAAGCAACTGATACCTCTATTTTGGCACATTTCCATATAATACTTATTTAACCCTCAAGACACACCAACAATATTATTAGTCTTTATAAAACTAGCCATAATAATCAGCAAAGAATTTGTTCACTTTTATATAGTATAGTGTTGTCATCACTTTTCATTCATTTGGAAAGGCTGGGTATGAATCCCATTAAAAACTAACTATTGTAATTCTTCAGTTGGGGCTGTAATAAACTGATCTCAGACAGAAGGAGTAAGTCCTCTTCCCTTTGGCTTATTCTGGGTTTTTCAGCCTTCATAGCTTGCAGATTTGCCCTTGAACAAACACTCGTGCAGATATAATATGTATGGTGTAATATGGCCTTAGATGCTAATGCACTACATAAATAATGGTGTACTTTTTTTATTGCAAGCGATTTAATTGAAATTATTCATAAATATAACTTCCAGATAACTATCATTGGTGTAACTATCATTACATTTAAAAGTCCAGGAATACATATATCATTTTGTGTGTATGTTTATCATCACCACCAGACTTATCAAACTAGTTCATTCCCCCGAGGACATTAGAGTGCCTAACTAAATTCTCTTGGTAATGCAGTTAAATTGTACTTTTCATCCTTATTATCTAATTAACATCAGATTATGAAAGATTTAGATTGTACACATTATGTTGTACCATTACATTTAGAACATTAAAGATATGTATAAATCAGTTTTGTTGCATTTTAATGAACTATTAAAATTTGTATCATAATTCAAATGCAGTTTATACTCTGAACTGATTAAACAAAGGGGTTTTAAAATATGTAGTTTTTTTTGTGTTTTGGATCATGGATTAAGTTTCATCTCTTATTTTTTTTTAATATGAATTTGGAACTAGTTATTAATGAAGTATTGGTGTAAAAAAATACATCAATGCAAAGGTCTTTCTTTGTGAAAATTTTAAACTAGAGTATTCTTACTTCTAATAAATTGGCATTTTATTTTTTACATTTTTTATATATATATATATATATCCTTATTATTATAAAAATAAATGATTAAAACTAACTATTAAGTTCAGAGACTTTCCCTTGTTGGTAATATATTTTATTTATATAAACATCTCTCAATGATTTCTATAGCTTAATTTAAAACAAAACTCTTGGCTGTTTTTTTTTTTTTTTTTTTTCTCTTTTTCTTTTGTTAGTAAAAATGAAAGTAAATTGATAAAATTGAAATAATTCAATTGTAATGAAACTATCTGTTCAGTAATATTATCAATAGTATCTACAGTTATAGTAATGTAAAGTTTGAATTCTTGCAATACAAAAAAAAGGGGAAAAAATTAATATGCATTAAATATAAATTTTTATCAGGTTTTTTTTTTTTTTTTCTAACCTTTTTTTTTCTTCCTCCTACAGCCTATGCCCAACAGTTAGAAGACTTAATATCTGATAAACTGGATGTTTTTGTAAAGTTTAAAGGTAAAAACTTTTAAGATTCTCTACAACAAATGTAGAATTACATTATGCTTCTTGATTGTTAATGAACAAAAGTGTAAGTTACACTTTTCCATTAGTCACATTATTGACATTCACTGAATCTTGAGTCCCACGGGCAGGACTGCATGAATGCTGATCAGGTCATCACTTTTTAAAAGTTGATAGGACAGAGGTTGTGAAAAGACAGCCTTTCTTCTGTCAATGTGTTTTTAAAACAGTTGCTAAAGAGGTACTGTTTTTGCAGAAAACAATAGTAATACAACATATGCAGATATGATATTAATTATGCATAAATATCAGAGAGAGAGAGAGAGAGAGAGAGAGAGAGAGAGAGAGAATCAGAGTGAAATGGAAGGTACTGACAAGATTTGAACAATCACCAAAGAAGTTAGGTTATGTTCCAGTTAATCTGGAAGAAGATCCACTACATCCTAATTGATGCTTTTTGGAAATCATACACTGTATTTTCTTGAACACCCACACCCTTGAATAATAAGCCATGCATCCCATTTTTTAAGACATTTGTAGTAAAAATGAGATGCATGGCTTAAAAATTTAATTTTTAAGTTAATAAATCCAAATTTATTTTCTACCAGCAGTGTGATTTCTGATTCCCCTCCCCGAATAATTTTAAAATTTTCATTAACCATGAAAGATGTACCACCAATTTTAAACACACACACCAACCGTTTATGACTGATTGAATAATGAAATAAAATAAAATAAAATGATAGAAAAGACTGTAAAATAATATTTACAAAAAACTTAATTATTTACAAAAAACTAAACTATAACAAAAGTAAAATAAGTAAATAAGTTAAAATGCATTAAAATATAAATATAAAAGCGATAAAAAGACTATAAAAAACACTATTAGAGCTTTCGGAGGTGTCTGCCTCCTTCCTCAGTAATAGTGAGACTTAAACGACACATCCTTAAATACCAGGTTCACAGCACACGTGGATGACCAGGCGCATACTCAACATTCCTTTCACTTGTACCAGAACCGGAAGTGGTCTGGACACGTGGAAATTTAAAACGTTTATCTCTTGTCAAAACCACCGCCTCAAAAAGGGGGTGAAGCCTAACTCCCCTGTCTCTGTTCATACTATTGTTACCAGAGGATCCAATCCACAGACTTTCCAGCCATTTGCGGTCCCAGAATCTATGCGCCCGGTCAAGGATGACAGTGTTGTCGGGGGAGATCTGGTGTTGTTTTTCCCAATAGTGCTCGGCAACTGTTGGGAAAAACAAGTGGCTGGAAAGTCTGTGGATTGGATCCTCTGGTAACAATAGTATGAACAGAGACAGGGGAGTTAGGCTTCACCCCCTTTTTGAGGCGGTGGTTTTGACAAGAGATAAATGTTTTAAATTTCCACGTGTCCAGACCACTTCCGGTTCTGGTACAAGTGAAAGGAATGTTGAGTATGCGCCTGGTCATCCACGTGTGCCGTGAACCTGGTATTTAAGGATGTGTCGTTTAAGTCTCACTATTACTGAGGAAGGAGGCAGACACCTCCGAAAGCTCTAATAGTGTTTTTTATAGTCTTTTTATCGCTTTTATATTTTAATGCATTTTAACTTATTTACTTATTTTACTTTTGTTATAGTTTAGTTTTTTGTAAATAATTAAAAGTTTTTTGTAAATATTATTTTACAGTCTTTTCTATCATTTTATTTTATTTTATTTCATTATTCAATCAGTCATAAACGGTTGGTGTGTGTGTTTAAAATTGGTGGTATGAATAATCCCAACCTCAGAGGCCTTATTGCAGATATGAAAGATGTACACATGCCTTAGTATTCATGTTTAACAGAACATATACACAATATCTTACATATTACATTTATTCTTCTCAAGCAATATGCAGTAGCCTAGGCAATTTTGGTCATGGATAAGAGAAAGCAACGGTAAAAATACCCCATTACTTATTGCTTTTTCTTTCCACTGAGCAGTAAACAGTATTGGCATTCTTATCTATTTCAGTTCTGTCAGAAATCATGATTCTTATATTTGAATGATTCGTGTACATTACTCAGAAATAAGAATCTCCTGAAAGATTCTTATTTCTGATTCACATTATGGTGGATATTCACATTATGGTGGAATGAAAGGTAAAATGTACAGCACAAAGTATACACCATAGTTGATTTTAAAATACAGGTGCAGTCATTAGACCTTAATCCCCACTGCAGAAGGAGAGAATCTAATTTTTTACATAGCATGATATTCAAGTCACATTTTAATAAATGGAGATAATAAACAACATACTTCTTTTAGGATAGCTAGATAGGTGAATAAAAACACTGCACTTAGTAAAAATGCAGTGTTTTTAATGGGCATTTGCTTTGGATGAATGAGATGAAGTAAATAGTGGAATGAAAGGCATACACCAAAATTTTTGCTTTCATTTTTTTAGAAGAAAAAGTGTGCAGGGTATTCAAGAAAATATGGTATTTCTTAACATCCTACAGATGTTGAACAATTGTGTCTAGATCACTAAATATGTTAGTTGTTATGACTTCATCACCAAGACTGTGTGGTGAGATTTAGCAAACTTTGAATTGAATTGCCATTCGTTAACTAAATCAGCTATTTAGTTGAGAATTAAAGTATATGTCATTTTAACACACACACACCGATTGGCTGTGAACAGACAATATTCTACAGGTAGAATTAAAGAACCATGGTCCCAGCATGGTGGAATGAAAGGTAAAATGTATAGCACAAAGTATACACCATAGTTGATTTTAAAATATAGGTGCAGTCATTAGACCTTAATCCCCACTGCAGAAAGTAATTTTTTATGAAAAGCCCAAACACAAAAGATATTAGAACTTCTAGTACTTAGTACTAGAGGTTCTAATGAGGTTCTCTGAATTTGGAGTTAGACAGTAAATGGATGTTGAGCGGTTGCAACGTGCTTATTGCTGGTCTGGAAGAGAGTAGGGGGGATTATGGATGCCAATTCAGAAGAAGAGTTCCCATGGAAATACCTATAGAAAAGGTGTGCAGCAGAAACAGAACATCTATGAGATAGAGTGGAGAGACTTTGCAAGAGAAGGGACATTAATTAACCTGACTGCCTTCTTTTGAATGGAGTCTACAAGCCTGAGAGAGATTTGGATGGGGGATGAGACCACTCCAGATTTGGGAACAATATTCCATGGTCGAGCAGATATGAAATTTGTATAGTCAGTAGTTGTTTAGAAGAAGAGTACATGGAGAAAAAAGAAAACACAGTTTTTTAATGTAGAAACAATATTTGTGATGTGCTTATGCCATGAAATCTTCATGGCATAAGCATATCACAACTTCTCAATATCACAATAGCTCACACTGATTACTGTCATTAACCACCCTGCCAACTTTATCATCTGCAAACTTAGACATTAAGCCCGATATACCTTCATTAATAAATATAGAAAACATCAATGGGACCAGCACTGAACCCTGGGGGATTCCACTAATAACATTAGTCCATGAAGACAATTGTTCACTAATAACCACTCTGTCTTCTCCCACTCAACCATCCCTTTATTGAGAGCAGTAACTTGTGCCTTAATGCCACACTGCTCCAACTCATTCTGAAGGAACTTTGCTTGGCACGTGGTCATTGGCACCACTCTCTCAATCTTGATGTCATCTGCAGATTTTCAAATCTTGCTCTATTCCTTTGTCACTGATATTTAAGAAAATTGGAACATCAGCCATCCCAATACCAAGACAACTGTTCATCACAACCCTCTGCCTCCTGTCCTGCAATCCATCTTACCCATGATACCAACATGTTCCAGCTTATACAATAATCACTTATGTGGGACAGAGTCAAAATGATTTTCTAAAGTCCACATAAATGTCAAAATTATTTCCAACTCATAAGTGACTCCTTCAAAATAACTAAACAGATTAGTTAGGCGAGTTTTCCCTTATACAAAACCATGCTGCATTTCCTTCAGAATACCATTTCTATCTAGATTCTCTTGTATTGCATTCTTAGTTATCAACTTCATGACTTCCTATCACCAAAACCAGATTGACTGGTCTAGTTTATTACTCTGCCCTGAGAACTGCATTTATGGATTGGCAGTACGTTGTCACTTGTTCAATCCAAAGGAATCTCTTGTGTCCAGTAATACTTTCATAATTTCTTAATGGTTCAATGAACTTTCTCGCCAACTCCCTCAAACTGGGTGCATGCCATCAACCCCAAGTGCCTTAGTTGCATTTAGGCTAAGTTTTTTCTAATAAACAATCTTCTGTAATTTCAGTACCACCAATTTGTTTGCAAATGTAAAAAATCAGACATTTTTGCAAACAAATAAGTATAATAACAATGTGCAGTGTGTATAGAGAAATGTGAAAATAAATGTTACATTCCAGAGTGGATTTTTATATAGCTAGTACTATCATTAAATTAAATAAAAGATTAAAGTACTTTTATGACAGAGAAATAAGCAAATGCCTTTGTGGTTATTACATTTCAGGAAAATTAATTATTCATTATTATAATTTTTAAGAAATAATGCCTGTTCTGTGTTGCTCTACTAGAAATATTCTCTTTTTTTTTTTATCTAAATTATTAGTATGTTAGTATATTTAAGATGTATATTTAAGCTGTTTATCCCACTTTTTAATAAACCAAGCTCCTCCATTTAATAATAAAGCATACACCTGTCAGGGGCATGTCTTATTATAATGCTTTTCTTATTTCTTTTTTGGCAAATAAAGATTTTTTTTTTTTTAATACGGTAGAGCATCAGTTATCTGGAATAATTAATGTCAGACCTCTTCTGGATAATTGACCGTAAAGTAAAATTAAATAAATTCTGTTATAATGTATTAAGCTAAAAGAAAGACTAAATAGTGTGAAAAAACTTAATGTAATTAAAAAATTATTTTAAAAATGTTTGATTGTTTTTTTGTTTTGTTGTGACCTATTTTTTTTCTGATAAATCTCAAGTTCCTTCCTTAATAATATCAATCTGATTTTATCACATTCTTCCTGGTTTTCTGCCCATTTCAGTGCTGTTTCTTTTTGTTGACATTTTACCGTAAAAAAAAAAAAAATCCCTGAGAAAAATAATAAATCGCACAGTTTGGGGCCGATATTATTCTTACTGAATCTGGAGCTAAACTAAACATAATATGAAATGAAGAGAACAAAATATATCATGGAAAATTTGATTCACTTAAGCGAATGACTAAACGTTTCACCAGATATACAACGTAAAGAAAATGGACAGAAATACTCTCGTAGCGTAATAATCATTTGTCTCAAATACTACCTACTGTTAATAAAAAAAAAATAATAAAATAAAAAGAAAAATCAGCCCTATAATTATTCTGGATAACCAATGTTCTACTGTAGTTTCACTCTCAAACAGGTCTTATCCAGCACTCTTCATAAGAGATAGGCAAAAATTTATTTAAATAAGTATAATATACATTTTGTTTTCTTACTTGTAAGAAAACAAAATGTATATTATACTTCTAATTCCATACAGACACATGAAAGTACAGAGCTTAGCGTAATTGCAGATCACTCCTTTGTAATGTTGGGAGAGGAATCTGTGATTGTAGCTAGATTGACAATCCCTACTGTTTAGAATGAAAATGTTAGCAGATGCATGCAAAAAAATAATAATAAATAAATAAAAAAAAAAATCCTGTGTAGGAGAGCATAATATCCAAACCACAAGGACATCATTTGTGCCCTAATCCACTGTCATGATTATCTGCAAGTGTGTCACACATTGTAGTTGTCTGTAGTTTTTATACTATCAAATTAGATAGTATGAACCAGAGCTGTAATGCTGAATACGTTCTACGTTGATATCAATATTTGTAAAATAATAAGAGGAGTTTACCTCAATATAGTACGTAGATACTCTCCAGAAATTAAAACGAAAAACTTACATTAGAGTAATATAGTTTAAAAAATAATTAAAAATCAATTTAACGCAATTAAAAATAAGAAAATTAATTAAAAGGCAGTAAATTTTTTCGTTAAATTATTTTAATTAATTTTATTTTTAATTGCGTTAAATTGATTTTTAATTATTTTTAAAACTATTTGTTACTCTAATGTAAGTTTTTCGATATTTTTGTTTTAATTTCTGGAGAGTACCATACAGAAGTATTGTACATACTATATTGAGGTAAACTCCTCTTATTATTTTACAAATACTATCAAATTAAGTCATTTGAGAACCTGCTAATGAAAATTACATGCTGGGAAATTAAAAAAAAAAAAAAAAAGGGATACTAATTGTTATGGAGAGAATGTCTAAGTTTTAAATATAGCTAAGTTATATAGCATAATCAAGATGTGTAGCATACAGCATAATCTGGCCATGAAACTTCAGGTGTGCTGCTATATAAAATTAATAATACCTGTCCATTTGCTATTGCTCAACCACCTAGCAAACTGAAGTGTGCAAGGCAGAAGGCAAAATTGTTCTTATAATTACAGTAAGAGTTCTAGTGCTAATAAAAGAACTGTCTTTTTCTTACGTAAGTGTGAGGTGTTATAGGAAATGGACAAAAGCCATGCCGTAATTATATACATCAGCACACCTTTTTGATTTCAAGAATTCTGCACTTTATCTGGTTATGGTGCAGCTCTGCATAGCATATCTCTTAAATCAGTTAAAAGGACTTTTTTAACCTGTTCAAAAATTATTTTATTTTTTATTATTATTTTTTTTTTTTACAGAATGAGCAGTGCTGGATTATTGTTATTTATAATTCTTTATGAACTTTATGTGCATTTTCTGTTAAAGATGAAATTTAAAATTTTTAATCCTTTGTCATAGTTATTATACACCATATGAAAGTTAAAAATAGAAACCTGTTTCATCTTATTAGTTGTGTTTACAATATATATATATTATTATTTTTCAGAAAAAGTAACTTTATTTAGGCAACAGTTAGCTGAAGAAGAAAAAATAAGTAAAACAATCAAGAGAAATCCAAACAAGTAACAGATTTAGCTGCCTGCAGAACCAAAGCTATCATTTCAGTTTAAAGATGGTGTCTAGCACATGACTTCAGCAAGGCTAGAATAAATGCAACTGTGTTGCATTTGGAGGAAGCAGGCTTCATTACCTAGTAGCTGCAATGTAGCCTTTGAATACCATAAGTGGGCCATGTGCATCCAATTACTCCACACAGATATGCACCATTTTGTTTTTTCTGGAAAATGAACCAGAAGAGAAGTGAACAGAAAGGGCAGCTCCACTTGCAATGACTTGCTAAGAAAGTGATAGGAAATAGGAAGTGTACAGAAGTGATATCACTTATTTGTTCCCTTTTTTAGTGATTTACATAAATCAAATTGCATTATAAATAACTTTGAATTTTCTAAGTTCATGTTAATTTTATATTTAAAAAAAAAAAAAAAAAAAAAATCTGTAGTTGACGTTGTGACTGCAACCTGCATCAAAGCTTTGGATATCAGCTTGAAAAACTTCTATTCCAGAATTACTGTGAAGAGTAGTAGGGTTATGGAAGACGAATTTCATTTGAAGTCTAAAACATCATTCCTTAATTAATCAAGGCTTTTGGGACTGTGTATTCACCGAGTGGTTTAATGATTTACATAACACTTTCACAAAGATTAGTGTATATTAATACTTACAAGGAGGAAGATATTGTATATAATGCCTAATTTTGACTATGCCAAAATAAGGACAAAAAAAAAAAAAGGGTAAAAATGTGAAGAGTTTTCTCAACTTATTTTTATTTTTGCAATGAAAGTAGTTGCACAGCAGAGTTCATCCATTGTATTATAATTGGCATATAGCAATAATTTTTAAAAGCATTAGTGTGAAATTTTTTTTTCCTTCCCCCAATATGCACCTTTGTGTTTGCCCTCTACAATTTCGTGTGTGATAATCAAGCAGTTTTTTTTTTTTTTTTCTGAAAGTGGCTCACTACATTAGGGATGCTATTTGCTTAATATTGTGTAAACGTCTAACTAGTTTTTTTTTTTTTTTTTTTTTTTTTTACACCATCACAAAACTTCAGGACTATTATTTATATAAATATATATATATCACTTATTTTGTAAGAAGATTATTAATTTTTACTATCATTACTTACATGTTGTAGATGTTTAGAATGAGTGCCAACTTTACTCTGGTTGCTTAATTTGAGAAATGTCAAGTTTTGGGCTGTTTTTAAAACAGTGGGTAATGAGGAGTGAATTAATTTTAAATTGTACTGAATAAAGGTAACTGTGCTAATGTTCCTGAATTTCAGATATTTCTTTGAGTTCCTGACATGAATTTGAAAATATTCACAAAGTGTTTTTTTAAATCTTTTCATCAGAGATGTGTGAATATCTTAAATATGCTACATTTTATTATATTGATACAGTTATGCCTTATGTAAGCATTTCAGTCATTTAAAAACTCCAGTCTGCATTTCTGCACCTGAAGGAAAATTATGCTTTTTTAATTCAATATTCTCTTTACAAAGCTTTCACTAAGTTCCTTTCCCTTTATTATTTTTCATCTTAGTTTATTATAATTGTAAATATGCTACTAGTTTTGCAAACTTTTAGCTAATGATCTTTCAATTAAAAAAATGGTGGGGGGAGGCTACACAAACCCTCCCCCTTCTCTCTCTCTCTCTCCCTCACCAAATGTTATAAGATTAGATGTAGAAAGATCACTGCAATATCTTTATCATGGAAAACTATGTATAAAAAAAATATATATATATATATCACAATGATATACTTTAAATTAGTGAATCCCTCCTCCAAAATTGAACTGGTGGATTTAACAATTTAAAGTTGTCATGACGTAACATTCTCTCTTTTTAGCTGTACAGAGAAAAATGCAACAATGTATTTAGCAAAATAATGTTATAAGTACAAATATGCTTTTGAAAATGTACATCACTCACGTGCTTTTGCCTTTCCCTGACATGAAGTAAATAGTTTGTGAAAGCTACTTCATTGTTTTGGAAAAGCTCCTAGTAATTAGTTATGCTTTTGTTACTGTTGCATGGACTGGTTGGTTAAGCAACAATAATGAAAAAATCTTCAATTTTAAATAATTGGGAATGTGTTTTCATACAAATGAGTACAATAATAATTATGAACAATATGCACCCACCTACAAAAGCAACATTCACTAGTCCATAAGCTTTCAGCCAGAAACCACCACTACGTAAACATTTAATTAATTCGAGAGAGACAAATGAACTTTTGCATTTCTCTCAACTAGGTATAACAAATTTATTAACCATGCAATTGTCCTTGATAAATTTTTGCTTGCAACCGCGATGCAGATTTTACTACATCTGCACGTGTAAGCAATTATACATACATATCAAGAAAATGAATATGAAGGTTTTTTAAGGAAAAGGTGAAAGCATTTGGCTTGTTCATAATAATTAAGAATGATATAGAACTTGTTCTCAAAATTCTAACTTACAAATTTAATTTTATGTGTGGGCCAGAAAATAATAATTAGGGTTTGTTGACCTGACATGTATCTTCATTTTGTTTTTGTAACTATTGTGTAGGGATGGACATAAGCTCCAGGATTGCTTTGCAAACTTTAATCAAGTAATTCTGTGTAGATGCTGACATCTTCGTTACGTAAAATATCAATCTTGAAATGCCACTAAAATATACTAAGTTTAACAACCTCAGTAATCCATCTCTCATATTTTAACAATTCCGGTTTTAGCAATGCTTATAAAAATGAAACACTGTAAAAAGGCCTAATAATGCATCACTATTAACACTAAAGGATAAAGTTAAAATGTGAAGCAGTTTACATTTTTTAAATACACTGCTCTCTGTGGCAGTATTTCTATACTAAAAATGCAATGAACTGTAGGCATTTGATGATGATAATGACAAAGAATTGGAATGTTTGCCCGAGCTCACTTATCAGCAACTTTCTGTACTTTACCATTAGTCTAAAAATATTTTCTGACCAGAAATGGGGAACTGTATTTAAATAACCTGATATGGGCTATTAATTTAGTAAGTACAGTGCACATATTTTTAGCATATTCAATATACTTCTTTATAATACTTAAACTGCAAAAAGTTTAAAGATATATTGAGAGGAGAGTAACTTAACTGTATATGGTCCTTGTCAGGTTAATAACAACCTCCATTTACAGTCAGCACTATTCTAGATGAAAGAAAAATAACATGTATAGACCATTACCAGATAATTTCTTCATGACTTTCTTCCTGGCTTTTTACTTCATACACTTTGTTATTGCTGCCGGTAAGCTAATGTTCCCTCCGTAATAGTGGTATGCCGTTATATCTACTTTGAGAAGAAAAACATGGACATAATGTGCATTTCTTTTGGTGCCAAAATACTGCAGAAAGTGACATTAATTTAGGTAAAGTTTGCTTGATATTACAAAACTATACATTCAAAAGGTATTAGGCCTTTTTTTTGTCATCTCCTTTTTTGATAAGCATTGTTAAAACATATTTGCTCTGCTTTTTGCAACAGTGATCAAAAGTTATTCTATTTATAGATCTTTGGTGGTATTTATTTTCTATTCATACATATGTATATTCAGCTGAGTAGGTTTTTTTTTTTTTTAACCCTAGGAATTTTATGAGCGCCAACAACAAATGCTTAACATATGGAAGAAACAATTATTTCTTTTATAGAATATGTAAATAAATAAATGCGAACTGTCTGATATTTCTGGCACATTCTGTGTTATATTAGCCTACTCATACCAAAAATTAACTGAAAATTGCCGAATGCACTTTCGTAAGAATCTACATTTATCTTATTTAAAAGTTGAAAGATATACTTTATACAAAGAATAGCACAAATTTAAAAGCATAGTTTGTTGCATTTGATCCTCAGCTTCTTTGTAATTGCAAAACATTTAAAATTTTATTATTGTAATTTGTTTCCTCGGTTACAGAAATATACTGACTTATAAGATTTTGTCCAATTTCGAAACAGCTTAATATCAAACTGATTCTGAATTGGTTTTTTTTTTTTTTGGTAAGATATCTTTTTGTGATGAATAATATGTAATATTTAAATGTTTCATAAGCATAACTGTTTTTTCCATAACTGTCATATTAACTAAGAGTTTTAAGAGACTGCTTATGCAGATCAAATAGTCATAGCAGGGGGGGAAAAGCCTGTAATTATTTATTAGTGTTCTTTGTGGAAACATTTTTGTACATGGTGCAAACTTCGTTTCTACGAATATTAAATCCTGTGATGAAAATTTGCATTTAGTAAAATGTTTAGTAATTGAATTTAGTAAAAGGCAAAAATGAGCATATGCTGTTGTATTAAGATGGCTCAGAAAGGTTTCAATGATAGAAAATTAAAATGTGCCTTCAGGGGATTGGGTAGGTGTGTTTTTGAAGCCTTGACCTACAGTTTAAGTATATTATGATTGCAACAGTACACTGTATCACCACTCATGCAGATTTGATCTGTTTGCTTGGAACTTGTTTGAGTTAAGTGGATTATAATAGTGATCTGACTTACATTAAAGTTATGTCATTTGCTTAAGAAAGACTGAGAATAAAAGTGTCAATTTTAACTGCCACCTTAGTTCACAAAGCGAACAAAGTGCAAAGCCATTTAACGATCATTTTGAAGTTTAATACTTATGAGAACTGTGAATAAATTTTTAAAATAAAGTATAATTTGTGTGATTACTTAGCATTCTTTTTATTAATATTAAATTGGTTATCAATTCTGTTATTTGCTTTCCCAATCTTAAATTTTTCTTTAAATTCAAGTTTTTGAATTCCATAAAGACATGTTACTATACAGTATTATGTCTGATGTGTACTTCATACAAAATACTGATACAGACAGTAATTTTCAATATTTTGAAGTTTAAATTGGGATTTGAATGTCATGCTTGAGATGATTGTGAAAATTATTTTTGCAGGTTCTAAATATTAAAGTGAAATGCTATATTATGTACATGTTACAGAATGAATACAGAAAACTCCTGTTTTGATATTTTTTAGATTTCTTCCAGCCAGTTAAGGTTAACTGGTTATTTGCTAAGGTCCAGTTAACTTTTATTTAGGTTAAGTGGATCTTAGCAAATTGATAATAACTGGAGCTTAGCAGATTGTAGATGAACACGAACATCACTGAGATCTGAAGTGAGACCATGTATATTTATAAATAGGAAGTTTTTTGGGAATCGGTTTTTTTTTTTTTTTTTTTTAAAGATAAATCTATTTCATTTGGTGGGTTGGAATTTGTACAAACGGATGGAACTTTTCGATTAGATGTGACACACACAGCAAGTTATAAAATTATTTTATATCATATAATTTGCACCAGCTCCTTAACATAATATGGCCTCAATGTATACTCCCACATGCATGCTGTTGAAATTCCAGTCACAGGTGGCAGAGTAAAGGCAAGATTACATATTAGCTAAAATCTGAATACCCTAGAGCAGTGTTTCTCAATCTTTTTACTCTCGTGGCACATTTTCCAAAGAAGAAAAATTTCGCGGCACACCTACGTAGTCATAGAAGAAGAAATTTCTAAATTTCGCGGCACACTTGGAAAATTTTGAGGCACACTAATGTGACGCGGCACACCCTTTGAGAAACACTGCCCTAGAGCAATGGTTCCCAAATTGTGTGCCGTGGGATATTTTAAATTTTCGAGGGAAACACAGCAATACTCGACATCTGTCAGACACCATGCGAACTACTAGCTTGGTAGTTCACAGTTTCAACATTATTTATTAAGTTGTTTGGCCCTAACTACTTAATAAACAGAACTGTTAGGTATTTATTTTGGCCTAGGGGCACCATGAAAAAATTGAGACACTAAACCTCTGTCCTAGAGCATTAGGTTCAGATTGGTTGATTATTCCACTTTGTAATAAAGAGTAGTGTAGAGATCCCATTATTCAGAAGTTCTTGTTAATGTTTAGGTGTATATTTTCCATTTTATTTTTTGTTTTCTGAATCATTAGAAGTATCAAAAAAAAACTTAAGTAGGCGTGTCTACCTAATATGACCAGGCATTAATTGTGTCCAATCATTTTTAGCTTGTTCAGTGAAAATATCTTGAATTTTTATCATCCAGCTGGTATGCTAAAACCAAAATTTACAGATTCTTGGTGAATTTTATTCATTTTTTTTTTTTTTTGGAAAAAAAGTTTGTTAGTCTTGATATCCCAAAAAAAAAAAAAAACTGCAGCAAAATCTTAGGGTAGTCAAGTGGGTAAACAAAGCTCTATGGAAAATTAACATAGGAACGGGTGCTTTTTCACAAACATGGTGTCATCAAGAAGTTTTTTTTTTACAGTTTTACTTTTCCAACCAAAAATAATGTGAACAAAAAAAAAGTGAATACCATGCTACAGGAATCTTAAAATTTGCACTGGTGTAAATTCTAAAAGACATTCAAATTTAAAAGTACTGGTTTTTGGTGTACAAAATACACCTGGGGTTAATAGACAAATTGGGGGGAGGGACTCAAAATACTACAAGCTACTGCTGGGTGAACCCAATGGTTCTATAGTGCAAAATAATGAAAAAATATACTTAAAAGCCCAACATCCATCAATCTGGAAAGTTCATGCAACCAGCAGGTTGTAAAAAACAGTGTGGCAATAAAATTCCTGTACTGGTGCTGTGGCGGTCATGTTCAATGAATTTGAAAATAACGGAAATGGAATGTTGTAGTTCAACCTTCCTCCAACAGATAGTGATATGGAGATGGTTAAGTAGGCTGAGAGTTTGGAAGTAACCACCAGTTTTGCTAGTAGCAGTAACATTCTGTGTCATAATTTTGCAAAGGATCAACAAAAAAATATCAAATTTTTCTTTAAACTGGGAAAATCTGCATTTATGGTGATGAAACTTTAAGTCGTACCAGTGTTTTTTGAATGGTATAAGTGGTTCAAAGATGGATGAGACAATGCTTGTGATGACTTAAGAAGTGGGTGTCCATCTCGAAATGAGGACAGAGTTGCAAAAGTTTGGGAAATTGTGGCAAGAGATCGTAGTTTTACCCTCAGAACGATGGCTGATGAATTGGATATGATATAAGGAGATAATGAAGATTTAGGGAAAAGGAAGGTCTGTGCAAACTTTGTGTTGCACAGTCGCGTGGATGAGCAAAAGTAAAGAAGAGTTCATCCAGACTTGTCAAGACAATCCTAATTTCCTCAATTACATTGTTACTGGAGATGAATGTTAGGTGTTTCAGGATGAGCCAGAGCATGCTGTGGACTTCAAAATCATCACAAAGGCCAAAAAGGTTTTATTTACAGAAGTCTAGGATCAAAGCAATGTTCTTGTTTTTTGACAGTGTGTGATTCACAAGGAATTTATACCTGAAGGGGAGAAGGATTCTTATATTGAAGAACATTTCCTGGGTGAGGCCACAATTTCAAGAGACAGGCAGCTGGTTCTAGTTGCATCATAATGCCCCCATTCCACACTTGTGAAAGCATTTCTGATGAAACGTGGCATTGTACAGATCAACCATCCATCCTACTATTCTGATCTAGCATCAGCAGATTTCTTCCTCTTTCCCATGGTGAAAACTGCTCTCAAAAGAAAGATTTCGGGATGTTGAGGGCATAAGAAAAACGTACCCATGAAAATGAATATCATCTCTTTGGATACCTTTGCTGATTTGAACCTTTTCAGAAAATTTTAATGGTGTAATAAGTGCATTCAATCAGGTGGTGATTACTTGGAATAAAAATACTTCACGTTGTGTTATTTTTATTGCATCAGCCTGAGGAACTTTATTGCCGCACCTCATATATTAAAAAAAAAAAGTACAATTGTGCACCACCTATGTATCCAATAGCAAAGGAACAATTAAATAAACATTACAAAAATACATTAAATAAAACAATGCTTTTAAGTATAAAAGTCTGTCCTCTGCTATCCTTTTTCACACAGACACCACTATGACAGTATCAATTACTACCCCCCCCCCCCCAAAAAAAAAACACGAAAGGTAGGCATTAGAAACTTATATGAGGATGTGTATACCATAACTGGATATCATGACCAATATCAAGACCAATCCTCCATTGGTCATGATATCCAAAAAGGTAATGAAAAACGTGATGTGTTGTTAACCTCAAAACCGATACTGAATATTTGTAAGAGTAGAAAAAGATGAAAGTCATACTTGTAAAGGAGTATGTTCATGACTCTTCTCCAATTTCGGATGTAAAAACAGCAATACATTTTCAGTAATAAAGAATATTACTTTAAGCCAAAGAAAAACTCTGGTATATACATTGATGGAACCAAGAAGTTTAACTTCACATTGCAGCATTTCATTATACAGTGTAGGAACCTAGATGAGTAACACTCATCAGACCAATAAATTCATTCAATCAGCACCCTCATTTCCCATAGATACTGGGTCTTTTACTGTACTATTCATAGTCATCTTTGCATAATTTATTTAATAAAAAATCTTATTTTCATCTTTAGAAGCAATGAGATGACAGTTTTTTTTTTTTTTAAGTAAAAAAAACTTTTAAGAGCAAATATCAAGGATTAAAAATGCTTTCTGAAAAATACAATGAAAGCAAAACAGTTCACAATACAAATGAATATACATAAAATCCACAAAAAAATATGAAATGACTTGAAAAGCACTTTTTCAGCCTAAGAAATCAACTGAAAATTTTTTTTGAGAAATTAAATTTGATCCAGCATTATGAAGATGTAATACTCCACAAAGAAAAAATCTTTTGCAGAAGAATTTGGTTGAGCTGCACTCTTCAGTATCTTTCAATGGCATTTTGAAAGATTGCTCGATAACAATTAACTCCATTTAAAGTCATGGGATGTGTGTGTGTGTGGTTGAAATACCCTCAAGCTAATTTGCTACCCCTACCTGAGTGCATTTTTTATAAATTAGAACAATGTTCCATTGGTAGGGAGTTAATATAGTGGGTAAAAGGGTTAAATACTAGAAGACAAAAAGTGGCTATATCTGAATGCTTTTTAAGTGGACTGAGGTACCAGAGGGTTCGGTACTAGTCCCTTATTGTTTCTGACACTTTTGGTGTCAGAAACAATAAGGAAACAACAATTAAGCATTAAAAGTTTGATGTCAGCTTTCTAATGATGTGAAAGTTGAAATGATAGTTAATGAATAAATCAAAATTTGATGCATTGATGCTGATAAATATACAGATACAGGGTCATCAAAAAAGGTAGCAATAGCAGTGGCAAATGATACAAGAAAGCCAGCTTATACAGTATCAGCCAAATAGAAAAAAAAAAAAAAAAAAAATACCTATTCATTCACTTGAATAGTTTGTGTAATTCTCCCTTGAATTTAAGCTATAAACTTCCACAACAGGTGAAAGTTTGTTTCAACAATCAACCACCCATTAAATACAAACTTCCGCAAATTTATTCTGCAACTGTCGTTCCTCAATTTGAATTTGTGTCCCCCCCTTATTGTGGTGTGAGCAAGAGGAAGAATCCCAAAAGCACTGAGCTTGCTTAATCCATTCAAAGCCTTAAACACCTCAATCAGATCACTTTGCAGGTACCTAGTCTCCAGATGCTGCAATTTGCAGAACTGAAGTCTTTCTTGGTAAGAGCACCCTTTGTTCCACTCACCAATCTCGTTGCCCTTCTCTGTACTTGTTTCAGCAGCTCCACATCCTAAATTGAGGCCTCCATACTTGTATACACTCAAAATGTGACCTGACCATTGCCTTATATACAATGGGATAATCAACTCCTTATCCATGCTAGCAAAATTCCTGTATATCATTGACAAAATGCCAAGCTGTCCTGGCAGCCTCAGAGAACTTCATAGCTGACTGCACAATTACTCCCAGATCTTTTTCATTTTCCACTACCCACACATTTGTTACTTTGTTACCCTGGGGTAGCAGCAACATTTGCCCTTAATGTCACACTGCTCCAATTTATACAGCAGTATTTTATGTGCAACAATATCAAGCTTTCCTGAAATCCAAGTATATATCAAAATTATTTTTCGTATCCAGTTTGTGTATGGTGCTGGCATTTGTGATTTTGGTATCATTTAACATAAGACAAGAATCCATCATTCATATTTAGTGTGTGATCTCTGTGTATCAACTGTAGCTAGTGTTTCTTCAGAGATTCCCTCCATGATAGTTCTGACTTTATCTTTCACTACTTCAGTGAACCATGGATTATTTCTATAGCCCTTTCAGAATCTCAACAGAAAATGATCATATGTACTCAGATCCAACATGTATGGTAGCCAAGACCATCCAATCTCATATTGTGCAAGACTGATTAGAGATGATCTTATCAGTAAAAATGTAGTTCTTCAAGAAATTAACCATATTTTCCACATGGCCTTGCTCCATCTCATAAGAAAAATATTTCCATAACCTTTTCAGGAACAGAATTTCACATTATGCTTGTGCTGTACTGTAATAAAACTATCAATTTGATAAAAAAAAAAAAAAAAAAAACCTTTTCCCAGAAAAAATAAAATACTCTGCAGTGTGAAGAAGCTCAATAAATTTTCCCACTAGGGTACAGTGCTAACCCGGTAAAAATACCCCAGTATATTAGGTGTTTAATGACACAATTCACCAATGCCAGCTCAATGCAAAAATTAGTTATTCAAAACTAGACTTTTCTTGTTGATTCCACACCAGATAAAAACAAAAACATTTTCAAGTAGGCCTCTTCAACATTGTGGAAGATAGCGATTAATAATTATAACCACTGTGCTACCTGCAAGGGCTACATTGGATAATAGTAATTATGGATTATCTTTTTATCTAGAAAGCAACAACCCAAGGTAGTTTATAAAAAAAAAAAACTAACTTTACAAGCTGATGTGAATACCCCTTAACAGCAAACAGGCTGTTGGACAACACATTTTATCTCTGATATAACAAGAATTTTTTGTTGTAATTATTGGCATGAAAGTACTAAGAGTCTACAGTTTTGTTGGCTGTGAAACCTTGATATTAGACATTTGCATGGGAAGACACATCCAGCTATTTAAGACTGAAGGTTTGAGTACACTAATGGAAGATATTTTTTTTTCTTTTCACAGGGGTCACAAAAGGACGTACTTAAAGAAAGGGCACTTGTTAAATATAAAAATGTTTTTTTCAGCCAAAGAATAATTTGAGTTGTGGAATTAGCTGTTGGGGAAACGTGTCACTTGATTTTGTAGAAATGGAAATCTAAGTACAAGGAAGGGTTGAACAGGTACCTGAATGAAATCAGGCAAGAGGTTTTTCTTTGTTTTCTTTCTTTTTCTTTTTTTTTTTTTTTTAAGATAATGCTAAATAAGTCTGACTTCCATTTTTTTGCCTTTACTAATACTACAGGCATCATCTGGCCTGTGAATTATAGTACTTTTATGACAAATGTTTCAATATGCATGACTTAAATTATTGGAAAAATATAGTTGATTCAACAAACCAAAACATGAAGTTGACATGAAAACTTGGCGAGAAATATTGTTTGGTATTTTGTTAGTTTATGGTAATTTAAAATACGGTTGAACTTGGTTATAACGAGCACGGAAATAGATCACAGCTGTAATGAGCAAAATGCCATAATGATTTTGATTTATGCTCATTCCCATACTATCGCTCACTGTTATAATGAGTACTACATGGATATACTGTACAAATTTTGGTAACTAGCAAACATGTAAACATTCTTAATTGCCTCGGGTAGTCCAAAAAACCCACTTGGAATAGACAAAAATGAAAAGGGCGACAGCTTTTATGACCACCACCCACATCAGATTAGGGGGGGCCAGTTTATGACCTAACCTTGTCCTTTGTAGTGCATTGGCATTCCACTTTAATTTCTACGATTGCATTATATTTACAGATTGTCTTGTATTCACTGAACCATAAATTTATTTTGGGACTTCTAAGAATTTTGGAAACGATAATTGTTTGTATATAGGTCACTTTACTGTCATTTTAAAGTAAAATCAGTTAGAAATGAACCCTTCCTTCGGAAACATGTCTACTAACAAAAAGTCTCTCTCAATTTGCTAAAGAGTTGAAATTATTTACGAGTTAGAACATGGTGCAAAAAATGAAGTGTGTAAAAAGTTTTCTTTGTCCTCTTCAACAGTATTGACACTATGGAAGAATAAACATGTTTACGTATTGGCACTGGAAAAGAACATAACCAAAAAAAAAATTTAGAAAGTGTGAGGTTATAAACATCGACGAAGCATTGCTTCAATAGTTCCCTACACAAATAAGTGCTGGATTTTCAATAGATGGCCTGATCTTGAAGGCTCAAGTGGAAAAATTTGCTAAACAATTTGGACGTGATGATTTTATATGTAACAATGGTTGGCTGGATCGATTTAAAAACCAAATACAGGCATATTAATACAAATAATATATAGGTATATTATTACTAATATTATTAACTTTTTTTTTCTCTCTCTAATAATCTATCTTTTTATCAAGTTATTGAGAATTTAAAAAAAAAAATAGGTAGATTTAACTCATCACTGATATAGTGAGTAATGGTTATAACGAGGAAATTTTGTTGGTCCCTTGATGCTAAACCAAGTTCGACTGTACATCTACCTGCCTGCAGAGTGGGGTGGACATCGAGCCTATTAATGGATCCCAAAAATATATTGAAAAGTGTTTTTGTTAATTTACTGTATATGACAAGTTTTAACTTCCAGTTACTTCTTTAGCATTATTCACTTTTTTTTTTGGCTCTTTTTTTTTTTTTTTTTTTTTTAAGTGAATAGAAATCTGCAACTTTACTGATGACAGCAATGCTGTGGGTTACTGAGTTAATTGTATGTGGATAGGTGCAAATATTGCAAGTTCTAGCCCATATACTACCATGAAAAAAGATACATGGCTCACTGCTAAGTGTTTGCTGTTATTATTATTTATTTATTATCATTAGCTATATGGTGCAAGGAAGCCTGAGGCTTTTGCTGCACCAGCCAAAAAAAAAAAAAAAAAAATCCTGAGAGAGTCAGAAGTAGAAGGGAATTGCCAAGAAAGAGAAGGATGATGACATCCAGCTCAGGACCCTGGGTGTGCCAAGCCCATACCAGATATGAGCCTATGGGGTTCTTATGCCAGCTTAATAAATACATTTCCATTTGTATTGAATATAAATGAAAATTTATTTATTGGTTTAGGTATTTTGTGTTTTAAACATATTTTGCCACTATCTTCCAAGATATCCTTCACCATATAAAGGAAAAGGGGGGATGCAGCTCAGTGGACTGCATTGATAAATACATTACTAGTAATATATACTCTTTCAAAATAAATGTTCTGTTTCTATTATGTAGAAAAATGATGAAAACTTGTAATCTGAACAATAACTTTCATGTAAAAAAAACCCAAGTTAAAAAAAAATTAAAGCAGTGATGCATAGTATATTTGTATATAAAAAAAAAAAAGAAGTAACAACAGCAGAGGTTTATTGAATTAAAAATAAATTTGATACAAGTGCAAAATAATTTACAATGGTCTTATTTTATACACATCAATTTACTGCAAGCTTGTGAGTAATAACACAAATACCTGAGTCTTCAAAACAGAGGCATCCTTTATGGGACATCCTCAGATTGATCTATCAGTAAGGGATGAGATGACTCAGAATGTGTTGGGTTGCCTCTCCTTTCACGCTGCCTAGAATGAAGACCTGGTACAGATGTCAACTGTGTAGGTTGTGGAAGAATATCTTCATCCATAGCAATAGTCACGCTACAATAAACAATTCAGAGCATTTGTGAATAATATTTCTTTCAACAATATTCTATATACAATGCTAAAGAAAATTTTCTTTCAAAGCTGAAAGCTTCCACACCTATGAAAGGAAGGTGCTATACATTTGATATCCCCAGAAATATAACAGTTGGCAATTACTATCTTTACATGTTACCTTGTATGTATTGTTTGAGAAAGAGTAAAGATACCATCAGCATTTGGTTTACTCAACCCTTTTAAAGCATTAAACACTTCAATTAGGTTACCAAACAGATGCCTAGTTTACACAACCTGCAATTTAGAGCATCCCAGAAAAGTCTTACTATAAAAAAGTAACTTTTTGGTAAAATACCCTTTTTAATTAAAAAATCCCTGCAGTTACTCTCTAAATTACATTAACAGGTAAGCCCTTCTAACTAATTTAGAGAGTAACTAGAGATTTTTCATAAACTATCTCTATTTATTAATTTAAGTTTATAACAAAAAGTGTAATTTTTTTTTTATGAAAACCCCAAACATGAGAGGTATTAGAACCTATAGTACTTAGTACCGTGCTTGGGTTAATTATACCCAAGCACGGTACCCACAATAATTATACTACAATTGTATATGTAAAGGAGTAGCCGGGTGGGTAAAGCGCCTGCCTGGCAACCCAAAGGTTGCAGGTTCAAGTACTGCAAAACCCTTGGGAAGTGCATTATGGCCACAGAAGCCGATGCGCCAATAACTACCAAAGAAAGGAAAAAAAGTAAAGGAGTATAATATAATTAGAATATGTTGTATTGTAAATAATCACATATCATTATCAAATTGAAAACTTGTAGTACCATTTCTCAAACAATGTTCTCTCCCCCACAGGTCTGAAGATGGGAAACAGTGAGTTCCCAAAACATAGCCATAAAAAGTTTAAGTGTTTGGCATTGAAGTGGTTCAATTCCTTTATCATTTCGATAATAAATTAATTACTCTACCACATGATATAATAGTGTGGTGTCTATAATTCATTAACATAAGTATCCATTAAATTTTTAAGTTGACTTTTCTCAACATCACTTCAAAACTTAGAATTATGAAGACAAATCAACTATATTCCTGTTTATACTTTGCATGACCACTAGGTCAGAGGAGTTTACAATTTTGACAATAAATACAATTGTTAGCTGTATTTAACAGTCACAAGAGCTTGAACCACAGTCCACTCAAATGGTCATCCATTACTGCACTCTTTCAGTTGACCACTTAGCTACAACATCGCCTTCTGTTCCCTGAAGAGATGGCCATTGTCCTATGATATTAACCTTAGTACCCTAGCAGACTGCCCTGGCCTATTCCACCCATCCTTATTACACAATATATTCCCTACATAATACAATACTGAACTCATATACTGTATATTAATATGGTTATTTAAATTAGTCTCTTAAGTTCATTACACATGTACTCTTATGCAACAATGAACTTGAACAAAAAAAATAAAAGAGCAATCAATACTCATTAAAGTATACCTTCCAATTCGGCAAGCACCAGCTGTTGGCTGTGCCGTGCTGCTGGAACTCATTTCCCTCGCATCAGAACCTGAGCTTTCACGCAGCGCATTCTCTGTTTCAGATGTGTGCCTTTCTTCGCTAGAAAGCAGTGAATTAGGCCGATCATCTTCAATATCATCTGCACTATCTACTATATGGACATTCCAATTATGTTTTTTCCACCTCTGCCAAACCAGGTAATGGTATCTGAAGAAATTAATTGTTTATATTGTAAATAGTCTCAATAAATGTTGCATTTTTTTCACTAAAATTTGATAAAAAAAATACTATAAATATATAAATCCATTTTTAATCAATGACATTAATATTATGATCATCTAGCTTCAGTAAGATTTAAACCAACTAATATTAAAATACTTGAAAGAGAATAATGTATAGTGTTGCTTGTCAAGCGTCCTCCCAACTCTGCATAGTATACTCCAGTGGTTTCCAAACTTTATGTTACTACGCTCCCTTTTAAAAAAATCTAATCTTGGTGCCTCCCCCCCTTTATTTCATAAAATAATACAGACATTTTTAAATGGTAAAAAATGAAAAAAACATAATTGACAGAATAATAACAAGGTTTTATTATATATATCCATTTTTAAATTAATTTGTTTTTAATGCGATGGATGTGCTTGTTTATTAGCACAAAGTTTATCAAATCTAGGTGTCATTGAGGAGAGTGCTACTCGTAGCTCTTTTTCTACTACTACATGGGCTTGATATTTGGATTTCATTGCAGCTAATGCAGAAAATTCCATTTCGCATAAATATGATGTTACGAATGGCAGCAGTACTTGCATTGCTTTGCTTGACAAAGTATTATATTCTTCACTTCGATTCAACCAAAACTGAACTAGCGTTTCACTCTGAAATTTTTGTTTCAATGAAGTATCGCATGATAATTCTATCAATTTTTTCTTTTCAATAGTTGTCAATCCAAATTCATCATCTTGTTCATCGACAAATGGATTCTGTATCCACGCAAACTTTGTAAAATCAAGATCTTCGAAATAATGTGAAAAGTGCATTAGCAAACCATCCAAGTTCAGTAAATAGATTTTTGTTTGCTTCAATATTAACTCTAGCGCAGAAATCATTTAAAAATGGAAACATGTCGAACTTATTTTTTTGTAAATTTGATTTCCATAGCTCCAATTTTTTTATGAATGCTTTCACTTTGTCTTTTTGAATCAGTGAATGCATTTGTGGTCCTTGCATTGATTTATTCAAAACACTCAATTTTCCAAAAATTTCAACCAAATAGGCAAGTTTAACAATAAAGTTATCATTCCTAAATAAATTTGCTTCTTCATTATGATTTTCATCAAGAAAAATTGCAATCTCTTCTTTTTAGTTCAAACACCCTTTGAATCACTTTTGCACAAGATAGCCAGCGCATTTCACAATAGTATAGAAGTGAGGTATAATTAGCTTCCATATCTTCACACAGCTTTGCAAACAACCTAACTTTTAAAGGACTGTTTTTTATGTAGTTTATAACTTTTGTAACTTTTGTAAAAATGTTAAGTTCCTCGCTCATATTTTTTGACACAAGAGCTGCTCTGTGAAGCATGCAGTGCATCCAGATAACTTCGGGTGCTTTATTTTTAACTAATGCTTGAAGACCTGCCTTGTGTCCTGACATTGACTGTGCTCCATCAGTACAGAGTCCAATGCAGTTATTCCACTTTATGCTGTTCTCATCAAAAAAAGTGTCAATTATATTAAAAATTTCATTGTATGTGGCCTTTCCAGGAATGGGGTTGCAAAATAATATATCTTTCATTATATTAGTTTCTGAAACATATCGAACATATGCAATTAAATGAGCATCTTTAGTTACATCAGTTGCCTCATCTACTTGTATGGTGAATTTCGAAGTATGCAGTCAAGAAACTAACTGATCGCAAAGATCTTCAGATATGGTAACTGATGATGTTACCAACAGCAAATTCAAAATGGGAAGCATTCAAAGAACTTATCTTGGAAGCTACTAGGCTTTACATACCAACTAAGAAATATTGTTCAAGGTTTAGGCCAAAATGGATGTCAGATGAAGTAATGAGGCATATGGCAGAGAAGAAAAATACATGGGATACTTACAAATTAACACATGACACAGAAGCCTATGATATATACAAGTTGATATGCAACCAAGTTACAAAGGAGGTTAGGCAGGCGAAGGCAGATTACGAGAAATCCTTGGCAAGGGATGCAAAGAAAAACAGCAAAGAGTTCTTTACTTATGTAAACTCTAGAAGGAAGGGGATGAATCAGATTGGTCCACTTGATATTGATGAGTCAACTGTTGATGATCCTGCTCAGGTAGCTAACAAACTAAATGAATATTTTACATCGACATTCACACATGAGGAGTTATTCAGCAAGGGGAATGCCAGAGGTGTATTCAACTCTAGCAGTAAGCTACAGAATCTTGAAATAACTGGGAGTAAAGTGGAGGAGAAACTGTTGAAGATAAACACAAGAAAGGCACCTGGGGTGGATGGGATCTATCCAGTTATATTAAAGGAGGCAGCAAAGGAAGTAAGCAAACCCTTAGCCATAATTATGAGAGCTTCCTTGGACTCAGGGGAGGTACCCATAGACTGGAAATGTGCAAATGTGACCCCAATTCACAAAGGAGGATCAAAGGCTGACACAAGTAATTATAGACCTGTGAGCTTAACTTCTGTTCCAGGAAAATTAATGGAGGCACTGGTTAAAGAAGCACTGCAGGATCATTTAGACAAGACTTCAGTTATAGCTCAGACACAGCATGGTTTTGTTAAGGGGAAGTCTTGCCTGACCAACTTGATTGGATACTATGATGCAGTCACAAAAGAACTGGATGCAGGGAATAACTTTGATATTATATACTTGTATCTTAGAAAGGCTTTTGATACTGTTGCACATGGAAGACTGCGACACAAATTGGAGCAGTGTGACATTGGAGGCAAATTGCTGCTATGGATAAAGGGGTGGTTGAGGGGGAGAAGACAGAGAATGGTAATCAATGGACACTGCTCATCGTGGACTAATGTTATTAGTGGAGTCCCTCAGGGCTCAGTGTTGGGTCCATTATTGTTTTCTGTATTTATAAATGATATTGATGATGGTATATCAAGCTTAATGTCCAAGTTTGCAGACGATACAAAGGTTGGCAGGGTTGTCAAGGACACTACTGACACTATGCTGCTGCAACAGGATCTGGAAAGGTTGAGCAGATGGGCTGAGAGGTGGCAAATGAAGTTTAACATTGACAAATGTAAAGTACTACACATGGGAAACAGCAACCCCAGAGCAACGTATCAACTCTGTGGTACTACACTCACAGTGGTAGAGAATGAAAGGGACTTGGGGGTGGTTGTGCAGGCAGATATGAAGTTCTCTGAGCAGTGCAGACAGGCTGCAAGAGTAGCTCATGGAGTATTGTCAATGATATACAGGAATTTTTCCAGCAGGGATAAGGAGGTGATTATTCCATTGTATAAGGCAATGGTCAGGCCACACCTAGAGTACTGTATACAGGTCTGGAGGCCTCATTTCAAGAAGGATGTAGAGCTGCTGGAACGAGTACAGAGAAGGGCAACAAGATTAGTGAATGGAACAAAGGGGTGCTCTTACGAAGAAAGGCTTAAGTTTTGCAAATTACAGTGTCTGGAGACTAGGCACCAGCGAGGTGATCTGATAGAGGTGTATAAAGCCTTGAATGGTTTAAGCATGCTCAATGCTGATGGGATTCTTCCTCTAGCTCAGAAAAATCACCTGAGAGGGCATAAATTCAAATTGAGGAAAGACAGATGTAGGATAGACGTGCGGAAATTTGCCTTTAGCCAGCGGGTGGTTGGTTGGTGGAACAGACTTCCATCCCTTGTGGTGGAGGTTGATAGCCTAAATAAGTTTAAGGCTCAGCTGGACAGGTATTTTGAACGAACAGAGGGGTGAAGTGGAAGTGGTTTTTTTTTTTCGTTTTTTTTTTGGCTGATGCTGCATAAGCTTGCTTTCTTGCATCAAATGCCTCTACTAATGCTAATGCTAATATATCATCGATTCTTCTGCCAACTGTATTATCAGCAAGTGGTATTTGTCGCAACTCTTTCGCATATCATTCGCCTAACATTATTTTAACCATATCAATAACTGCTGGCAAAACTGGAGTTTCTCCTATTATGAGTGGTTTTTACATTTCGCGATTCTGCAAGAAACTTGGTACAACGCTAGCAATGCATTTGATGGAACAGAAACTATTTTTTTGAACGTTTGCTTTTGTTTATTAAACTCATCTAATTTTCTTTGAAAGAATTCTATGGGCTTACCAATGTATTCAGAATGCATAGTTTTAAGGTGCCGTTTTAATTTGCCTGGTCTCATACTATCTGCAGCCAAAACCTTCGTACAAAACAAACACATTGGTTTTTCCAAGCCATCTATAATAACACTTGTGAATCCTAATGATAAATAGGATGAATCGTATTTTCTTGTCTTGGAAGTTCTACCTCCTTGTTCCCTGTTGCTTGTATTCCAACTACCTTTACTTGTATCATCATCAGTATCTTCATTATTAGTGGATTTTCTCTTGTAACCAGTCAAAAATTTATCCATTCGTCTAAAAATATTAGGATTAAATTTATATTCTTAAAAAATACAACTTCTAAATTACTAATGATTATTATCAGTAAGTAATCACGCCAAAAACAATAAAAAACAATCGCACACCGCTGAAACCATATTTTCAACCATGCAGCTAAGGCTATACTATGCAATCTACCTATATATATCATACATAGTACACACTAAATTATATATATTACATTACATCATATCAATCATAATTCATCAATCCATTTCAGCAAAATATATATTTTTTTCCAAATAAATGTTTATCTCATGTTTATACTGAAGTTAGAGTGAGATAGGTGGCGGTAAATTCTTTAAAAAATAGGTTATAAAATTTAATGTTATGTTATGAAAGTTTATTTATATGTATATATTTTTTTATTTATACTGTATATGCTATGTTATGAAAATTACATTTCTGTTAAACTTTTCGCACCTCCTTTTGCACTAATCCGTGCCTCCCAGTTTGGAAATCGCTGGTATACTCTGATGCTAAAACTTCACATAGTGAAGTTTTAGCATCTACACTAAAACTTCACATAGTGAAGTTTTAGTGTAGTCTGCATATAGTGTTGGGTTGTGTTTGTCTGTTCTGTTGTTCCTCTGATTATTTAGTGTACCTTTGTGTATTTGACCTCCATGGTATAAGGATGTCACCCCCAAGGAGATAGGCCATGTGTGGTATGGAGTAAAGAAGTCTCTGGCTGGGGTAAACCCTGGACATTGCCTGAGCTTGCCAGAGAGGGCTCCAAAGTTAAAAAAAAAAAAAAAAAAAAACACACACTGGAAAGTGAAAAAGAGAGTGGTGGAGGAGAACAGGTGAAAATAAAGAAGGTGGATGAAAAAAACTTCCCACCTGGAAATACTTTCCCCTGTGGAAGGACCCCATCCTCCACAGGGGAGAATTAAGAGCACGAAAATATTTGTGATGGTAGAGTCCATTGGGCAAAAAGTCTGGGATGAGAGGTGGGGAAGGGAGACAAGGATTGTAAGGGATTAAAGTCATAGGGACAGGGTGCCCTATGTGGGGGGGGGGAGGATATCATACTCTGGATATGTAGTGCTTCTCTGTTAGTAATCCCACACCAGTCAGGCCAACTGAAGCCAGTTGTCACAATAAAAAACTCATACATCAACTGTTTAAATTGAATTAAGAAAATTTTAATACTGTAAAATAAAATATAGTACAGACAATCTATTTACAATAAATATAAAACTTAAAATGGATTAAAATAAATATATAAAACAATTAAAATATAGGATAAAAGCGCTAAAACTAGACTGTAGCTTTCGGAAGCATCCGCTTCTTTTCTCAACAGTAATTTAAAACTTACACAACACATCCTTAAACAGCAGTCACGGCACTTCCACATGTGGTTCAACCGGCGCATGGGCGGTACTTCCTTCATGCATATTAGAACCGGAAATGGCTTGGGAGCACGAAAAGCAAAACCGTTCATCCGTACTGTTGATCACAGCCTCAAAGAGAGGATGGGTATGCATACGCATACCCCTGTCTCTGTTAATAGTATTATTGTCTGATGAACAGATTCGCAAGCTCTCGAGCCACTTGCAGTTCCAAAACCCATGTGCCCGGTCAACGATGACCGCATCCTCTGGGGAGATCTGGTGCTGCTTCTCCCAAAAATGTTCAGCCACAGCAGACTTTCCATAATCTGCAGCTTTTATGGCATTCATGTGTTCCCCCAGACGATCCTTAAATCGCCGCCTAGTTTCACCCACATAACACTCGCCACAATCCGGGCACTTTATCACATATACGACTACTGAAATCATTCATCGTTATGGGATCCTTAACCTGGGACACCACTGTGTGCAACCTACGCCCTGGCAGCTGCACACAGCGTGTCTGGCATTCACAAAGCACTCTGGTTATACGCTCAGTAAGGCCTGGATAGTAGGGAATGTATGTGGTGGCAACTGGCACAAACGGTTCACTTTGCCTGGGCATCACCCCTCTTATATATTTGTCCATGACCCTCTGGGGGTAGCTGCATTTCTTAAGGTCTGCTGTGACTCGTCTAATTTCCTTTTCTCTATCCTTAGAGGTACTGCAGTGGGACTCTACCCTATCTAATAATGACTTAGCGACGCTGTTCTTATGTTGCATAGTTTGCGCCGAACTATAGTGAGTGTATTGGCTCCGGCACATAGGTTTTTTAAACACTGTTATTTTAAGCCTAAGTGCTGTTCTAGAGACCAATACATCTAGAAATGCGAGGGTACCAGCTGCTTCCACCTCTGAGGTGAACTGGATAAATTGGGAGAAGCTGTTAAGCAAATAAAGTACTTCATCCTCTCTCTCCCCTTCTGAATAATGGTGAACGTGTCATCTACATATCTTTTCCATTTGCGCATGAGGAACTCTAACCCATCGAAGATGCTGTTTTCCAGTTCCTCCATGGCCAAATTCGCTACTATGGCGCTAATGGGAGAACCCATGGCTGTGCCATGAACCTGCTTATACATAACTCCTTGGTACACCATAGTGGTGCTAGAAAGGCAAAGTTGCACACCGGAGCAAATATCCTCCACATTTCAAGGAGACCTACTACTTAAAGTATCATCTCTTTCTAAAGCCATTCTTACACACTGCACCCCATGTGAAATGGGAATGCATTTGTTGCACCTCATTGATATTAAAGAACTTCCTTCAATACCTGGTGAGTATGGGCTTGGCAAACCCAGGATCCTGAGCTGGATTATCATCATTCTTCTCTTCTTGCTTTCTTGGTGATTCCCTTATACTTCCGACACTCTCTCTCTCTCTCAGGGTAATGTGGGAATTTTTTTTTTTTTTTTTTTTTTTTTTTGGCTGGTGCAGCATAAGCCTCAGGCTTCCTTGCACCATATGGCTAATAATAATAATAATAATAATAATAATAATTTCAAGAACATAGGATTTACTGGCTCGTAAAATAATCCTTCTATTAAACTGTAACTAGTCACAGGAGAATTTGAAATTCCTCTGTGCACGCAAAAATTTGAAAAATCAGCAAAAATTATTTCAAAATTGTTCATTTTTTTATGCCACTTATATTTTCAATCTTTTCTGAACACCACAGTGAAAAATCCATGTTCTATATTAAAAATGTATACAGGGTGGGCCAAAAGTAGGTATACAGTACTGATCGGGTCATGGTATTTTTATTTTATTTTTATTTTTCATTATTATTTCTTTTTAGTTTACAGGTAATAAGAAGGATATTTTAACATTGGTGCTAACCAGAATTTGTGTGTCACAGTGTCGGGGACAGGTTCCAGGAATGTTGCAATGTTGATGGAGGAATTTTGAACACCTAAGAGACTAAACATGACCCGATCAGTACTGTATACCTACTTTTGGCCCACCCTGTATTTTTAATTAATTTTTGAAAATATAACTTCCTTTAGACCTGTCGGCAAGCAAATGAAAATTTAAAAACTGTGCTCTTCAGGGTACACTTTCATTAGATGAGAGCGTGTCAGTAATGGGAGTGCTTGCTATGTGAAGCATGCACGTCAACAGTGTGATTCCAGAAAACATCAATATCATGAAGCCAGAGAGTGTTACCTATTGTAAGAAAGTGCATGGTAATAAATGGCATGAATGATATTTAATGGAAATATAAATGGCATGACATGAATAACTGTTAATGACAATCAACATGTGTATATAATTAGGTTTAACTTAATCGTGAATTTTTTCTAATTGTGTGATAATTAACAGACATTTCCAGAATTTTATGCAGAGAATTCAGAGAAAACATTTTCAAAAACAGCTAGGAGTTTCAGCTGTGTGGATGGAGTAGATGAAGCACTAATTGCTGAAATATTTTCGCTGTTGAATCAACCCTGCATGACTGATTCTGGGTTAAAGAAAACCAATCGAGTATCAAGTAATGGCAGAGCTTTGAGTGTCATCAGCAACTTATGTATCCAATCATGTCACTTTTTCAAATTAAGTTATGCTTGCAGTTTTTCTTATTTTAATTAATTTATAGCATCAGAAAGTATTGCTATTGCTTAAAAATTTTGTGTATAAGAATTAGTAGCTTAAAATAAATATTCACATGAATTATGCTGCAGTAATATGAGTTTTGAATCTTAAACACCCACAGCATTAAAAAAATTCTCAAAAATAAATACTACTACTACTACATGATGAATATATATATATATAATAACAATATTTTTTAATAACTGTAAAAAGTATAATTACTAAGGTCTCCACAACGTAAACCAGATGTTAAACAACAGTGCACTCCCCATAAAGTTTTAAAGGCAAAAAATGATCAAGTTTATTGAAACAAGCTTGGAAAGAAAACTTTATACAGAAAATGTTCCAATAACCCAACCATTCAGAGACTAATTTAATGATGTTTCGAAATCCTTGTGAATCATTATAAAGTCTAAAGTACAGAGCCAACTGCCCATTATCAGCATTTACATCATATTGCAGAACTCACAAAAATTAAATAATCCTGAACTGCACTATTGTTTAATCAGTGTTGTTTAATATCTTATTAGAATTACTTAATTCGTAGGCTTGTCTTTCTACCAAGAAATCAGAAACCAGAGAAATATACAAAAACCAGAAAACTGGACAATATGACAAAGGTTTAAAAAAAATGATGTATTTGTTGTGTTCAGATAGCACTAACTAGAAAAAAACAATAGTTAGCCCAAAGCCACCTAAATGGTATGCCCTGAATCATAAACATTTTTCTGCAACCAGCTGGTTTATGCCAGCTCTGAGCACATCCAAGATCACCTCCCATGATCCTTTGAACAATCTCCTTTCCCAACTCCATTTTTCTTTGTTATGAAACGGAAATGACGTCATTTCCACATTGCAAAATCGTGACAAATTGATTTTACTACCGTCCAAAGTTTAGTAGGTTTTGTTCAAAAAACAATAAGTATTTCTAAATTATCATGCTGTAAACCTTTTAAAGAATGGGATGCCACCAGCATTCCATGTTCCCACTTGCAAAATGGAAGTCATCTACTGCTGGTTATATGACAGTTATCGAAACAGTCGAGCAGTTTGTACAAGTTAACTACTTCTTATGAGGAGTTACACACAACTTGATGACAAAGCACTGTGCATGTTGAGATAGGTAATTAAAGTTATCAGTGAGCCTGTAACTAGCATCATGATAGACATTTTGTTTAAAATTTTTGATTATTTATCATAAGTCAAGAATCACAAGATACAAAGATTGATAGGATCTTCTCTCCAGAGCAGGAAAGGATAACCAACTACTCTAGTCTTTGGTTAAGAATGTAAAGAAAAGTAGCAAAGAATTCTTTGCTTATATTTACACTAGAAGGAAAGGGAAGGGAAGGGATGAATTACATCTGTTGTTTGTTTGTTATTTGGTTTTTAGGAGCATTAGCAACTAAGGCCATATTGCTCCGGGATATGCGGTAGTCATTCCCTGACCTTTCCGCATCCTCCGTATTTGGTGGTGACGGGCTCGAACCGCGGTCTAATCAAGAAGCGTGTGCTACGCACTGCTCCTCCTTCCCACCTGGCTACGGAGGTGCCAATGAATGAATGAATGAATGAATTACATTGGTCCACTAGATACAATTAGCATAACTACTGATGACACTGTTTGGATAACTGACAAAATGATTATTTACCATATTAATTCATAAGTGAAGAAATTTATAGGGATGTGGATACTAGAAGCATACCAAATTCTAACTGGGAACCAAATGATTTTGTGATAAATGAGAGGTGTTTATCACAAAGAAATGAAAGAGAAATTGTTGAAGCTAAAAGTAAATAAGGCACCTGGAGCTGATGAAATTATCTAATTGCATTAAAAGAAGTAAGCAAACTTTAGGCATGATTATGAGACCTTCCTAGGACCAATTTATTATATAATCCTGTCCTCTTAATCAGTGTTTTAGAAGGTATCATGTTCTCTTGTACATCTGCAATCCTACATTATGAAAAAATAATAATAAAAAAATAATATTTTCATTAGCAACTAATTATCATATTTATACTTATAAAAGAAGCGTAGTACTCCAATGGTATTATAATTTTGACTTGCATTGATACTGACTTACCTGACAGAGAGGCCTATCCATACAGCATAAGCAAGAACAAGAAATACAGCAAGTGCAATTAGCGCTGCAGTTTCCCAAGTTGTTGATCTCAGATGATGATAATGAATTGCTCCTTGAACACATAACCAAAAGCTTGCCAGACCAAGGGGTGTTAAGATGAGAAAACAGATCAAGTCTCCTAAGAAGTTTCGGCGATCAGCCCTTGTATCAGGATTTCGACACCAGTCCCAGAAACTCTATACACAAAATAAATATATTACAAGTGAAATTCACAAATATCTACATCCTTATTCAGAATTTTCTGAATTCTTGTACCAGAAGAATACCAGATTCTGAATTCAATATTCTGAATTTTACTCCTTTATCCATGATGCTTTTAAACTACAGGCTATGCTCGATAATTGGATTTAGTTATTATTTTATTATTAATTTGTCTAGTTTTTAATTTTTCTCAGAAATAAAATTTTAATTATATCAGGAAATTTATATTCAGTCTTATGGTGACAATCAGTACTAGTCACTTGTTGATAATCACCCTCAGAGGTCTGCCATCCCCAATTCCTCCAATATTTTGGGCCCTAGTTAGCCCCCAGTATAATGTCATAAAGGATTCCCATACCTATTATTGGCGCCTCCGTAGCCAGGTGGGCAGGAGCAGCAGTGCATAGCACACGTTTCTTGATTAGACCGGGGTTCGAGCCCGTGAACACCAAATACGGAGGATGTGGAAAGGTCAGTGAATGACCACCGCATATCCCCGGAGCAATATGGCCTTAGTTGCTAATGCTCCTAAAAACCAAATAACAACAACAACATACCTATTATTTATATTTTTTCTTTATTTTTCCTACTCTTCTGGTACATTAAATAGAGCATTTATTTATTTATTTATTTATTTACTTTCAAGGATAAAATGACACAGTTCAGTTCTCAGCTGTGGTAAACAGTGCAATTAACATCACACTTTTTTGGTTTTAAATTTAATTTAGTTTGGAACAGGACTCAGAGTAGATGACAGAATGCCATTCCAGTTTGTTCGTCATTTGTGTCAGTAATACTGTGTGTGTGTGTGTATGCATTAACTGCCTTTTGCATGTATTATCCTGACAAGTCTTCCATTTCATAAAATTTGATTTCAAGCCTCAGTTTGAAATAATTCTGTTTCTGTGGGTTGTATTCCAAGATGCTGATGAAGGATACAAAAATATTTCAAATTAGGAGCCAGGTCTGTATGAATACATCAATTATAAGTTTGCTTAATGTTAATTATACAGTGGCAAGAACAAATCTCTGAAGTCATATAGCTGTTTAATTGGGTTATTTATGATTTTTCTTATAAAATTATCAAGTAAGGAGAATTTACATCTTTCACTTACTTTGCAAGTGAAAGACATGAATTTATTAGCATATTTATTCACTTTAATTTGGGATGATAAAAAATTATTTTATTTCTTTTTATCATTCTAAGAATGCAAAAAAGACAAATGTATTTTTACATGGTTTAGTTTTCTCATAAGTAGCTAGCTTTCAATTATTGACAAGTTTCTATGTATTACTATACTTTCAAATAAACAGTGTTTTTTTTTTTTTTTTTCTTTTAGCATTAGTAGAGGCATTTGATGCAAGAAAGCAAGCTTATGCAGCATCAGCCAAAAAAAAAAAAAAAAAAAACCCACTTCCACTTCACCCCTCTGTTCGTTCAAAATACCTGTCCAGCTGAGCCTTAAACTTATTTAGGCTATCAACCTCCACCACAAGGGATGGCAGTCTGTTCCACCAACCAACCACCCGCTGGCTAAAGGCAAATTTCCGCACGTCTATCCTACATCTGTCTTTCCTCAATTTGAATTTATGCCCTCTCAGGTGATTTTTCTGAGCTAGAGGAAGAATCCCATCAGCATTGAGCATGCTTAAACCATTCAAGGCTTTATACACCTCTATCAGATCACCTCGCTGGTGCCTAGTTTCCAGACACTGTAATTTGCAAAACTTAAGCCTTTCCTCGTAAGAGCACCCCTTTGTTCCATTCACTAATCTTGTTGCCCTTCTCTGTACTCGTTCCAGCAGCTCTACATCCTTCTTGAAATGAGGCCTCCAGACCTGTATACAGTACTCTAGGTGTGGCCTGACCATTGCGTTATACAATGGAATAATCACCTCCTTATCCCTGCTGGAAAAATTCCTGTATATCATTGACAATACGCCATGAGCTACTCTTGCAGCCCGTCTGCACTGCTCAGAGAACTTCATATCTGCCTGCACAATCACCCCCAAGTCCCTTTCATTCTCTACCACTGTCAGTGTAGTACCACAGAGTTGATACGTTGCCCTGGGGTTGCTGTTTCCCATGTGTAGTACTTTACATTTGTCAATGTTAAACTTCATTTGCCACCTCTCAGCCCATCTGCTCAACTTTCCAGATCCTGTTGCAGCAGTGTAGTGTCAGTAGTGTCCTTGACAACCCTGCCAACCTTTGTATCATCTGCAAACTTGGACATTAAGCTTGATATACCATCATCAATATCATTTATAAATACAGAAAACAATAATGGACCCAACACTGAGCCCTGAGGGACTCCACTAATAACATTAGTCCACGATGAGCAGTGTCCATTGATTACCACTCTCTGTCTTCTCCCACTCAACCACCCCTTTATCCATAGCAGCAATTTGCCTCCAATGTCACACTGCTCCAATTTGTGTAGCAGTCTTCCATGTGCAACAGTATCAAAAGCCTTTCTAAGATCCAAGTATATAATATCAAAGTTATTCCCTGCATCCAGTTCTTTTGTGACTGCATCATAGTATCCAATCAAGTTGGTCAGGCAAGACTTCCCCTTAACAAAACCATGCTGTGTCTGAGCTATAACTGAAGTCTTGTCTAAATGATCCTGCAGTGCTTCTTTAACCAGTGCCTCCATTAATTTTCCTGGAACAGAAGTTAAGCTCACAGGTCTATAGTTACTTGTGTCAGCCTTTGATCCTCCTTTGTGAATTGGGGTCACATTTGCACATTTCCAGTCTATGGGTACCTCCCCTGAGTCCAAGGAAGCTCTCATAATTATGGCTAAGGGTTTGCTTACTTCCTTTGCTGCCTCCTTTAATATAACTGGATAGATCCCATCCACCCCGGGTGCCTTTCTTGTGTTTATCTTCAACAGTTTCTCCTCCACTTTACTCCCAGTTATTTCAAGATTCTGTAGCTTACTGCTAGAGTTGAATACACCTCTGGCATTCCCCTTGCTGAATAACTCCTCATGTGTGAATGTCGATGCAAAATATTCATTTAGTTTGTTAGCTACCTGAGCAGGATCATCAACAATTGACCCATCAATATCAAGTGGACCAATCTGATTCATCCCCTTCCTTCTAGAGTTTACATAAGTAAAGAACTCTTGGCTGTTTTTCTTTGCATCCCTTGCCAAGGATTTCTCGTAATCTGCCTTCGCCTGCCTAACCTCCTTTGTAACTTGGTTGCATATCAACTTGTATCTATCATAGGCTTCTGTGTCATGTGTTAATTTGTAAGTATCCCATGCATTTTTCTTCTCTGCCATATGCCTCATTAGTTCATCTGACATCCATTTTGGCCTAAACCTTGAACAATATTTCTTAGTTGGTATGTAAAGCCTAGTAGCTACCAAGATATGTTCTTTGAATGCTTCCCATTTTGAATTTGCTGTTGGTAACATCATCAGTTGGTCCCACTGTATAGAATTTAAATACTGTCTCAGTCCATCGTAGTCGCCTTTACGGAAGCAATAACCCTTCCCTTTACCCCTAATGGTAGTTACCTCTTTCAGTAAATCCCACTTCAGCACACTGTGATCACTGCCACCTAGTGGTTCATTTATCTGCAGATTCTTAATGCATGAAGAATCACTGCTGATAATCAAATCAAGAGTATTACTCCCTCTAGTTGCCTCCTGAACATGCTGATGTAGAAAACAATCATCCAATAAATCCACAAAAGCCCTGCTAGTGTGTGAGTAACCAGCCCCCAAATTCCAGTCAATATCTGGGAAATTAAAATCTCCCATTATAAGACTCTCTGATTTACTGGCCCACTCTATTTCCCTGTACAGTTCCTTATTATACTCATCAGAGTCATTAGGCCTATAGCACACTCCTACTCTCAATTTTGATCTCCCAATGCTTATGTCACACCAAACTGACTCAACACTGCACTGTCCAGCGATGTCGACTGGCTTCACTTCCTTGGTTTCTATGTGTTTCTTAACTAATAGCATAACCCCTCCCCCCTTCTTATCCTGTCTATCCTTTCTGTAGACGTTGTACTCCCCAAATTGCAGTTCTGCATCCCTTATATCTGTGTGACACCACGTCTCTGATATCCCAACAATATCTGCCTTTGATGTTTTGAGCAATACCTCAAATTCATCAAATTTATTTACTAAACTCCTAGCATTGGTGTACACGCAAGTATACCTGCACCTGTTTCTATTCTTAGCTACCCTAACACAACCCATGTGTTTATTTGTACCGCAATGGCTCCCAGCAGTCTCTGAAATACCATGCATCTTGTTTTTCAGGCTTCTGCTCATTCTAATAGAAGCAGTGCAAGAATCTCTTTCACCTCTGCCAATGGCTACTGTCAATCTATTGGTCTTTGTCTCCCCCCAAGCTAGCAGTTTTCCGACCCACCTAACACTGCCTCGATAGCATCAGCAAATATTCTTGCACCCTTTCTATTTAAGTGTATCCCATCCCTGTAGAAGCAATCTCTCCTGTTAACAAGTACAGTCCAGGCTGAAAAAAATTCTACCCCTTGAGCCTTGCACAATCTTTCCAGGGCCGAATTGATCGACAAGGCTCTCATCATATACTCCCTCCTATCGTGTCTAGGCAGAATTGCAGACACTTTCAAATTCAACCCTAATTCTCGGCTTTTGTTCAACAGTGACCTGTACTTGTTAAGTAATTCTGCCGGTCCTACTCTTAATATTATTAGTGCCAACATGTACAACTATATCACCTTTTGTGCCCTTAAAAGATGATTATTTTTCATCAATAAGAAGATGTTTATTTTTCAAATAAACAATTTAAAAGAGAATGTCACTACTCTGATAAGGGAACTGTTAACCATGTCAAAACCTCATCTGAAAATTTGCTTATTTATGGATCACATCAATATATACAGTACTCTTTAAAATCGGGCTCCCTTAGGGATTAAGAGGTACCAAATATTAATTTTCCTGGATTTTAAAGATGTATACCTAGTAACAGAGCAGTTTCAGAGGAGCACATTTCAATAAATATTAAGCATAAACAACCAAACTTATTTACAGCTGTAAATATTTATGATTCATCTTGTCCTCTCTTCTATTTTTATGGGTAGCAGTATTTAAACTGCATGGATAATGCAATGGCCTTAATTCTCACAGCAGAACAAACTTGGCTTTTTAAAAACTTGTCTTGGTATTGCACTATTTTCAACAGATAGTTTTTACTATATTACAACTCTGAAAACTGATTTTGTATACCACATGGCAGTTACACCAAATAACTTTACAACTGTTTGTAATGTACATTTTTCTGTGATTTGCCACTAGAGATCAGCTGCTATCTAATGAAAGCCCAGTCAGTCCTGAAACAGGCTGTAATAGCAGTAACATCTTTTAAACAAATGGCCAACTAACCTTCTGTTTGAAAGTAGTGCAATACCAGAGCAACTCATTGCAAAGGCAAGTTTGTTCTGATATGAGAATTAAGATCATTACAATATCTAAATCCTGCTGCCTGCAAAAACAGATTAAAGGACAAGGAAAGAAATTACACTCTGTTTTTGCGTGGAGTTCTCAGAAATGTAATTAGTGATACAAGTGCATAATTGCTTTCTTAAAATTTTTAGATTATAAAATGTCTGTTTTTATTTAAAATGCATGGAATTTTATTTTTATGTAAAATTTTACAGAATTCTGGATTTTACAGAATTTTCTGTACTCCTATGCAAAATTTTAGCATTAGCATTAGTAGAGGCATATGATGCAAGAAAGCAAGCTTATGCAGCATCAGCAAAAAAAAAAAAAAAAACCTCCAATTTCACCCCTCCGTTCATTCCAAGTACCTGTCCAGCTCAGCCTTAAATTTATTTAGGCTATCAACTTCCACAAAAAAGGATGGAAGTCTGTTCCACCAACCAACCACCCGCTGGCTAAACGCGAATTTCCACACATCTATCCTACATCTATCTTTCCTCAATTTGAATTTATGCCCTCTGAAATGATTATTCTGAGCAAGAGGAAGAATTCCATCAGCATTGCACATGCTCAAACCATTCAAGGCTTTATACACCTCAGTCAGATCACCTCGCAGGTGCCTAGTCTCCAGACACTGTAATTTGCAAAATTTAAGCCTTTCTTCATAAGAGCAACCCTTTGTTCCATTCACTAATCTTGTTGCCCTTCTCTGTACTCGTTCCAACAGCTCTAATCCTTCTTGGAATGAGGCCTCCAGACCTGTATACGGTACTCAAGGTGTGGCCTGACCATTGCCTTATACAAGGGGATAATCACCTCCTTATCCCTGCTAGAAACATTCCTGTATATCATTGACAAGAAACTATGAGCTACTCTTGTAGACCGTCTGCACTGCTCAGAAAACTTCATATCTGCCTGCACAATTACCCCCAGGTCCTTTTCGTTCTCTACCACTGTCAGTGTAGTACCACAGAGGTGATACATCACTCTGGGGTTGCTGCTTCCCATATGTAGTAATTTACATTTGTCAATGTTAAACTTCATTTGCCACCTCTCAGCCCATCTGCTCAACTTTTCTAGATCCTGTTGCAGCAGGGTACTGTCATTAGTGTTCTTAACAACCCTGCCAACCTTCGTATCATCTGCAACCTTGGACATTAAGCTTGATATACCATCATCAACATCATTTATAAATACAGAAAACAACAATGGACCCAATACTGAACCCTGAGGGACTCCACTAATAACATTAGTCCACGATGAGCAGTGTCCATTGATTACAACTCTGTCTTCTCCCACTCAACCATCCCTTTATCCATAGCAGCAATTTGCCTCCAGTGCCACACTGCTCCAATTTGTGCAGCAGTCTTCCATGTGCAACAGTATCAAAAGCCTTTCTAAGATCCAAATATATGATATCAAAGTTATTCCCTGCATCCAGTTCCTTTGTGACCACATCATAGTATCCAATCAAATTGGTCAGGAAAGACTTTCCCTTAACAAAACCATGCTGTGTCCGAGCTATAACTGAAGTCTTGTCTAGATGATCCTGCAGTGCTTCTTTTTTTTTTTTTTTTTATGTAAAAAAAAAAAAAACTTTAACCAGTGCCTCCATTAATTTTCCTGGAACAAAAGTTAAGCTAACAGGTCTATAATTACTTGTGTTGCCCTTTGATCCTCCTTTGTGATGGAGTCACATTTGCACATCTCCACTCCACGGGTACCTCCCCTGAGTCCAAACAAGCTCTCATAATTATGGCTAAGGGTTTGCTTACTTCCTTTGCTGCCTCCTTTAATGTAACTGGATAGATTCCGTCCACCCCAGGTGCTTTTTTTATGTTTATCTTCAACAATTTCTCCTCCACTTTGCTCTCAGTTATTACAAAATCATCTGCCAGAGTTTAATTCACCTCTGGCATTCCCCTCCCTGAATAACTGCTCATGGGTGAATGTAGACAAAATACTCATTTAGTTTCTTAGCCACCTGAGCAGGATCATCAACAGTTGAACCATCAATATCCAGTGGACCAATCTGATTCATCCCTTTCCTTCTAGAGTTTACATAGGTAAAGAACTCTTTGTTGTTTTCTTTGCATCCTTTGCCAAGGATTTCTCATAATCTGCCTTTGCCTGCCTAATCTCCTTTGTGACTTGGTTATAGACCAGCTTATATCTATCATAGGCTTCCATGTCTCCCATTAATTTATATGTATCCCCTGCATTTTTCTTCTCTGCCACATGTCTCATTAGTTCATCTGACATCCATTTAGACCTAAACCTTGAACAATATTTCTTAGTTAGTATGTAAAGCCTAGTAACTTCCAAGATAAATTCTTTGAATGCTTCCAGTTTTGAATTTGCTGTTTGTAACATCATCAGTTGGTCCTACCATATAGAATTTAAATACTGTCTCAGACCACAGTAGTCACCTTTACGAAAGCAAAAACCCTTCCCTTTACCCCTGATGGTAGTTACCTCTTTGAGAAAATCCCACTTCAGCACACTGTGATCACTGCCACCTAGTGGTTCCTTTATCTGCAGATTCTTAATGCATGAAGAATCACTACTGATAATCAGATCAAGAGTATTACTCCCTCTAGTTGCCTCCCGAACATGCTGATGTAGAAAACAATCATCCAATAAATCCATAAAACCTTGCTAGTGTGTGAGTGACAAACCCACAAATTCCAGTCAATATCTGGGAAATTAAAATCCCCCATTATAAGACTCTCTGATTTACTGGCCCACTAATTCCCTGTACAGTCCTTTATTATACTCATTAGAGTCATTAGGCCTATAACTCACATCTGGTGAGTATGGGCTTGGCACACCCAGGGCCCCGAGCTGGATATCATCATTCTTCTCTTTCTTGGTGATTCCTTTCTACTTCTCTCTCTCTGTCTCTCAGGGTAACTCGGGAATTTTTTTTTTTTTTTTTTTTGGCTGGTGCAGCACAAGCCTGAGGCTTCCTTGCACCATATGGTCAATAATAATAATAATAATAATAACACACTGCTACTCTAAATTTTGATCTCCCAATGCTTATGTCACACCAAACTGACTTGACACAGCACTGTTCAGCGATGTCGACTGGCTTCACTTCCTTGGATTTTATGTGTTTCTTAACTAATAGTATAACCCCTCCTCCCTTCCTATCTTGTCTATCCTTCCTGTACACATTGCTCCCCAAATTCCAGTTCTGCATTCTTTATATCTGTGTGACACCACGTCTCTGATATCCCCACAATATCTGCCTTTGATGTTCTGAGCAATACCTCAAATTCATCAAATTTATTTACCAAACTCCTAGCATTGGTGTATATGTAAGTATACATGCACCTGTTCCTATTCTTAGCTACCCTAACACAACCCATGTGTTTACTTGTACTGCAATGACTCCCAGCAGTCTATGAAATACCCTGCACCTTGTTTTCCAGGCTGCTGCTCATTCCAATAGAAGCAGTGCAAGAATCGCTTTCACCTCTGCCAGTGGCTACTGTTAATCTATTAGTCCTTGTATCCCTCCAAGCTAACTGTTTTCCAACCCACCTAACACTGCCTCGATAGCATCAGCAAATATTCTTGCACCCTTTCTATTTAAGTGTATCCCATCACTGTAGAAGCAGTCTCTCCTGTTAACAAGTACAGACCAGGCTGAAAAAAACTTCTACCCTTTGAGCCTTGCACAATCTTTCCCGAGCCGAATTGATCGACAAGGCTCTCATCATATACTCCCTCCTATCATGTCTGGGCAGAATTGCAGACACTTTCACATTCAACCCTAATTCACGGCTTTTTTTCAACAGTGATCTGTACATGTTAAATAATTCTGCCGGTCTCCTACTCTTAGCTGCCAATACCAACTGTAAATATTCACAAACTAGTTAGGTAATGTTTACAATGCATTACATTTCAGATACCTTCAATTTGTTTTCTTAAATTAATTGAATTTTCATTCTCTAATTAATAAATATGAAAAGTGAGTAATTAACTTGTTGCCAGTTAATTTCTAATTAACTAACTAATAATATACAAAAATAATGGTTTTTACCTTAGTGCACATGGCACAACATTCACTCAACCTTTTATAATGTACTTTATTTCCTCCTGGATTTTAATAAAAATTGAAATGCAACACATATTTCATACTGTTGATCTGACTAAATACATTAAACAAATAGCCATATATACAGTAACTCAATCATAGTGTGCAGTCAATACTTTTGTAATGTACTTTACTTATTACTTCTTAGATTTTAATAACAATTGAAATATAACATATATTTTGCATCTCTACTTTGATTAGTATATATATTAGTATATAGTAATAACTCATGATTTAGATGTTTAGTAAAATAGTAATAGTAATAGTATTTGCCATGTAGTGCAAGGAAGCCACAGGGTTTTGCTGCACTGGCAAAAAAAAAAAGTAGATAAGAAAATACAAATTATATACTTCTCTCCTCACACATGTAACTATCCAGTTGATCTTTGCATTTATTCAAACTGTCACCCTCAACTACCTGTGAGTGCAACTTGTTCCAGCAATCAGTGACTTGCTGAATAAAAGAAAACTTCCTACAATCGATTCTAAACCTCAACCCCTGTAATTTGAATTTATAACCCTAGTTCTGGAATTCTTTATAACAGTGAGAATTCCATCTACATTCATTTTACTAATCCCTCTCAGAGCCTTTTAAACTTCAATCGGATCACCTCTGAGGTAACTGGTTGCCAGGTTGCCAAACTCTGTAGCCCACATAATCAGAGTCTTTCCTCATACAGTCATCCTTCTGCCAATCGCACTATTCAAGTTGTCCATCTTTGGATCCCTTTCAAAAATCTCATTCTCTTTTTTCAGATGTCTTTTTTCCATACTTGAACACAGTATTCCAAATGTGGTCTTACAATTGCCTTATACAGTGGGATTATGCCTGCCCTGTCTCTACAGGATAACATTCAATAAATCATCGATAGGACACCATGGGCTTTCATGGCTGCCTGTTTACACTGTTCAGAAAACTTCATATTTTTCCCGTATTGTAATTTCCAGATCCCTTTCCTTCTCCACTGATTTTAAATCAACCCTACCAAGCGTATAATTTATTTGTGAGTTGCTATTCCCCAAGAAGAGACCTTGATTTAACAGCATTGAAACATAGCTGCCATTTCTCTGACCATCTTTGAAGTCTGTTCAAGTCATCCTGAATGCGCACTGCTTGACACTGATCATTAACAGCTCTGCCATTATTTACATCACCTGTAAATTTTGACATCGTGTCTTCTATCCCTTCGATGTCATTTATGAAAATGAGAAACAACCAACCCTTGAGGGACCCTACACCTGAAGTTACACCAATTTGAAGAATATTCATTAATCACAACCCTTGCCTTCTGCCCTGCAGCTATCCAGAAATCTATGTAGAATCTTACCAGTACAGTAATCCCAACTTGTTCAAGCTTATACAGTAACCTCTCGTGAGGGATTGAGTCAAATGCTTTGCTAAAATCCAATGAACTATGCCAAAATTGTTCCCTAAATCAGTAACTGTATTAAAATAGCCTACTAAGTTGGTTAAGCATGATTTTCCCTTAACAGAGCCATACTGTGTATCTTTCAGAATGCCATTCTAAATGGCCCCTAGGTTGCACTCTTAATCATTGCCTCGAAGATTTTTTCTACCAGTGAAGTCAGACTAATCAGTCTGTAGTTACCAATTCCACTTTTATGTATTGGCGATTATATTGGTACTTTTCTAATCCAAAGGAATCTCCCCAGAATCCAAAGATGCCCTCATAATTAACCTTGATGGTTCGATACCCCCCCCACATTCTCCCTCAAAACTACAGGGTATATGCCATCAACTCCAGGAGCCCTACTTTCCTTTATGCTCAAAAGTTTTTATAATAAACAATCATCTATAAATACGACATCACTAATTTCATATGGCTCAGCCCCACTCGCACAGTCTCTTCTCCGCATGAGGGTTTTTGTCAGTAAAGATCGTAAATGACAATAAATAAGTTGGGCAAGGTACATAGTGCATTACATTTCAGGCCTGTTCAAATTCTTAAATTAATTACATGTTTTTCTTTTTCTGTTATTAATAAAAGTAAACAACTAACTTTCATGTGACCAAATAATTACTAATTGATTAATAATATCTCACAACCTAATACTCAACATTTTGCAATACTCTAATCACAATATGTGAAATGCAGCAGCAAATATTTCAAACTCTGCAACAAATTTATTTCTTTATTTCGTCCTAGATTTTAATAACAATTGAAATATGACACATATTTACTGTTGTGTTTAATATAATAAGTAAATGGTAATAATTCAAATAATTCCTATCTATATTTTAGTAAACTAATAACAGAATATGAGCTTTCCAAAGAGCACCTTTTATATGGTAACTGAGAACATTTTGTTTTGTGCATCTGTCATATTGCCCATTCTTCTTCCAATCAGTGCATGGCAACAAACATAATATCCAGTGCTTCAGCTACAACATACAATATATGGATAGCCTATGATACATTTATGCAAAAGAAAAGAAATAATCACTATATTTTTATTTGTCCAATTTTAATAATATTTGGGATGACTTGATAGATCTTCCTAAAAAAAAGTAAAATACTAAATTTTATTAAATTCCATTCACTAAGAGTCGAGTTATTACAAACAGACAGACACAGTGAAGCCAATAAGCACTTATTTTTCTAGAGTATTTTTACGTGTGTTTGCATATAGTAGGGTGCCTCCGTAGCCAGGTGGGAAGGAGCAGCAGCAGTGCGTAGCACACGCTTCTTGATTAGACTGGGGTTCGAGCCCGTCACCACCAAATACGGAGGATGCGGAAAGGTCAGGGAATGACCACCGCACATCCCGGAGCAATATGGCCTTAGTTGCTAATGTTCCTAAAAACCAAATAACAACAATAACATATAGTAGAATGTCGATTATCCGAATGTCAATTATCTGAACTGCCAATTATACAAACATTGAGGGACCCTACTCCTGAAGGGAGTAGGGTCCCTCATACACCAAAAGAAAATTACAGTATCTACTTTTAGTGCACTGGTTGTTATGCTGAAATATTACTCCTGCCGCTTAATAAATTCATTTCCAATTATTTATTCAAAGATATATGCAGTATAGCATAGAAATACACTTGATTTGTCTTTACAAGAGTTAAAAATCAAATGTTGGCTTTAGCTACTGTGTGGACCCAGGACAGTTCCCCGTGACCTTGATGCTTCATTGTCTGTTGTACTGTTGACCATCTGAAAAAGGAATGGCATAAAATTTGGGGTGCTGCCTAATAGACGGTTACATGTGTAAGATTTCAATGAAGACATAGCTGAGATTGTAACTTTATTTCAAGGGATTCCGGAGTGTGAGCAAGATGATGCAGAGGCATGGTTAAACAACAATGCGGATGATCCTGGTTATCGTTAACTGAAGAAGAAATTGTTACATTAGTCCAGGATGAAGAATATGCTGACTTTAACCAAGGTGATTCTGATGACAAAGAGGAAGCAGGGAGGCCTTCACCGTGCTAGAAACTGCAATGCGCTAGCCAGGTGGGTAAAGTGCCTGCCTGGCAACCCAAAGGTCGCGGGTTTGAATCCCGCCTCGGGCTTGGATCAGAGTAAAAAAATGCAAAAACTTTGCATTTTTTTATTCTGTGGCCATATTGCATTATGGCCACAGAAGCCGATGTGCCAACAACTAACAAAAAAAAGAAACTGCAATGGCATGGTCTGAGCAACATTCTGAATGCAGTTCTATGGAGATACTGCTTTTAAAGAGGATGAGAAATCTTGCTGTGAAAAAAAGGCAATCTCGCATGATTCAAAGAAAAATTCAGGATTACATATTTTAAAAAATAAAACTTCCCAAGATTCATTATACTCTCATTTGTGTGGAATTACTTGTGTTTGTTTATTTCTGTTTATATAAAAAAAAAGTGTGATCTATAGTGTGATTATCCGAACTATTTGATTAACTGAATCAACCTTGGTCCCAATTAATTCGGATGATTAACGTTCTACAGTATATGCAAACATGCCTAAAAATCAAGCTCCTTTAAAATAATGTTTCATAGACATGAGCTGGGAAGATTTCCTTTCTGCACATCCACCTTTATCCAGTTCATTCCTCCAATGAGCACACAGTAAGACATAATGCTTTAGGTGCAATCTGATGCTTCAGCTACAATATACAGTGCATATATGGAAAGTCTATGGGATGCGTATGAAAAACAAAAATAATTTCTGGTTTCTGTTTGTCTGATTTCAATAAAATTTTGGGGTGATTTAAAAAATTTTTTTTAAAAGAGCAAAAAAAAAAAATTTCATGAAATTTTTCACTGAGTCGAGTTCATGTCTACATGTTACATGAAAACAGACTGGTGGAAATGGACAAGGTAAAGGAAATAGGTGCTTTTTGCATATGAAAATGCCTAAATTTTCATATGCATAAAGCATATTTATGAATTTAATTTAATTTATATTTATGAATAAAGGAACCTATTTTTTCCCAAAGTAACTAAGGCTATGAGAAATCAGTACATATTCTGTCTGTATACAGAAATAAGGAGGAATTTACCTCAATGCTTCACTACAACCCCTCCTAAATTCATTCAGATGTAAAATTATTACTCAGTGGCTTCCTTCCCTCACAGACATATGAATGGTCCAATGTATCCGTGATCGATAATCAAGATCTCCCAACCCGGCCACTAACACATTAAATCTCCACCACATAACCCTGAGAGTTAGAAGATATCTTGTCTAATATTAAAATCATTAAAACCAATAAACGATTTATTTTAATGATTTAATAAAATCATTAAAACCAATCAATAAACCAATGAGGAAGAGAAGTTATTCAAAATTGGGTTGAATTATTTTAGCTAATTTAAAAAGTTTAATTTTTATACACAGCGATCATTTATTGGTTTTAATGATTTTAATATTAGACAAGATGTCTTCTGACTCTCGGGGTTATGTGGTGGTGGTTTGATGTGTTGGTGGTCGGGTTGGGAGATCGTGACTGTCGATCATGGATACGTTGGACCATTCATATGTCTGTGAGGGAAGGAAGCCATTGAGTAATAATTTTATGTCTGAATGAATTTAGGAGGGGGTTGTAGTGAAATATTCTACAAAAAAAGCATTGATGTAAATTCCTCTTTATTTCTGTATATTAATATAAATGTAGACCTCATTGAGCTTTATAGCTGTTTTATTTATCCTATATTCGGTCTGTAAGTTTTATGGTCAATTCTGTAGTTGGTTTGCCTATTTTGCTGAATGAAAAAACCCAAGTTTGTAAAAGAGGCAAGAGGCAGAATATGTACAGACAGTTTAAAGTGGAAACAAATTTTTGCTTTATAAAATAAGATAATTTACATATAAAGAAATATCAAACATACATGTGAGTCACCCACACCTTGTTTCTCCACAATAACTGTTAAAATTGCAAATTCACAACATGCATTTGAATTTCTGTCAACTGAAATTCAAATCAGATTTTTTTTTTTTTTCCCAAGATAATTTCACATGGCATTGGCAGCAAAAATTCTGCACAGTAGTATCATTTGACATGATGTACAAACAGAAAAACGTTTGTGGATGAAGTTTCAACATGACAAAGCTGACAGTTCCATTGTGGGATCTGTTTCAGTGTTGACCATCTTATCAGATACTTACTTGACCCAGTTGGTTTAACCATAATTTCTTCTGTTAAAATTTTTAAATCTGGTTAATTTAAAAATAATAATAATAATATATGCTCTAAAAGAAACATACCCGGGGTTTCCTGACAGTAATAAACTGGAACTGACAAATCTCACACTGTTCGCAGTCACGGGATCCTAACCATCGCTCCAAACAGCTTTTGTGAACATAGCCAACTGATCCTACAATAAATATTAAAGACGAGTGTAACTTTCAAATATCTCACAGTATGTATTTTTAAATATCAACACTTCAGCACATTACTATTTAAAAAAAAAGCATATGGTGGAAAAATATTCTGAATGTTCTTAAACAAGCGCAGACCCTTCTGGCTAGCACAGTTGGTAGATCCACCGTCCTCCCCACACTGGGTGAAAAAAGATCTGAGTTCAAATCCCATCAAAGACAAAAGGAATTTTCATGGACATTTTTCATAATGTAGCTGAGTTAGTCAGTCTCATGTGAGGATAGCATGGTTTTTTCCTCCAGGAAACTTGGGTTTTTTGCCAAGCAATTCGACCACAGAACACATGCAATGTACAGACATACATTGTGCTGCCTTGAACTTCCTTTAGCCTTCAAAGGAGCCTCAATTCGTCTAGGCATAGATTGAACAAGATGCTGAAAACATTGCGCAGGAATAGAGTACCATGAAGACATGAGTGTGTCACGCAGTTCCTTGAGATTCGATGGAGATGTACACCTGCAACAAACAGCCCTTTCCAGCTCATCCCAAAGATGTTCAATAGGATTGAGATCCAGGGACTGAGCGGGCCACTGCAGCAAAGAAATGTTCCTGGAACCATTCTATAGTGATTCGGGCTTTGTGCACCGGTGCATTATCCTACTGGAAGTAACCATCTGACTGGGGGTTTTTTGCCAAGCAATTCGACCACAGAACACATGCAATGTACAGACATACATTGTGCTGCCTTGAACCCTTTCCAGCTCATCCCAAAGATGTTCAATGGGATTGAGATCCAGGGACTGAACGGGCCACTGCAGCAAAGAAAAGTCATTGTCATGTTCCTGGAACCATTCTATAGTGATTCGGGCTTTGTGCACCGGTGCATTATCCTACTGGAAGTAACCATCTGACTGGGGATAAACTGTCAACATTAACGGATGCACTTGGTCAGCAACGATGTTTAGGTACGATGTGGCATTCAGACGTGAATCTATGGGTATCAATGGACCCAATGTGTGCCAAGAAAACATTCCCCACACCATGACATTGCCCCCACCACCTTGCACAGTAGTCGTCAGACATGACGGATCCATGGATTCATGTGTTTTCGGCAAATTCTGAGCTTTCCATCAACATGATGCACCAGGAACTTCGACTCGTCAGACCAAGCAACTTTTGCAATCCTCGATAGTCCAGTGCTGGTATTACTGTGCCCACAGGAGGCGTGCTCTCTTGTTCTTCATTGATAACAAATGTATGCGATATGGCCGTCGGCTGTTGTAGCACATTCGCGACAAAATGTGACTAGTGGTCCATTGCGATATTTTGTTCTGCACCACGGCTGTATTCTAACGTGACGTGCAACATTATGGCCCGTCTGTTTGCTTGCACAATTCTAGCCATCCTCCTCTGACCTCTCTTTCTCTCATCAACAAGCGATTTTCTTCCACAGGAGTGCCATTGAGAGGATGTTTTCTGTTCGTTGCACCATTCTCGATACCCCCTTGAAACTGTGGTGCGTTAAAAGTTCAAGAGAACTGCTGTTTCAGAGATGCTTTGTCCAGCACGTCTTGCACCTACTACCATGTCACATTTGAAGTCCGTTAGATCACTCGTTTTACCCCATTCTTGCTACGGTTTATATGCTTAACTGATACTAGAAAGGTTGTTCTGCTGCATTTATATCCACAACTGTGGTCGTGTGACTTGCAACGTTGTGGGAAAAACCATTTGTGTGCACAGCAGGAGTGGGTGTAGCCAATAAAGTGGCAGCACAGTGTATATACAGCACAATATAGCCTAAGTTGCTGATTCGCCTAAAACCCTACAACAACAACAACAACAAAGCAAGGGGAATATTTTATAATTTGAATGATTCCAATTTAGTGTCACATATTAAATAATTTAATAATAGTATGAGAAGTTTAGAATTGTTATATTATTCTGATATAAGAATAATATAAGAATTTATAGAAATGTACAAGCTGTCTGCAACATTTTTAAAGAATTTTTAGGTAAGGAATTTTTTAGCTTTTACATTACCTATTTTTTGCACAAACTATATACAGTACTGAACATATTTTCAATTTTTTAAATACATATTAAATGAGTTAGTCAATGTAAGCAATGCATTACATTCAAGTGCATTAACAAATAGAATAGTAATGTAATAATATTTCATGATTTATAAAAAACGATCAAAAAACCTCAAATTATATTATGAAAAGCATTTCGTTTTTGCACATTCTCCATAATCCCCTTGATTCCTCCAATCAGAGCGGCAAAAAACATGATATGGTGCTTCAGCTACAATATACCATATATGGGTAGCCTATGCGATATGTTTAAAGTAACAGCAACAGTATGATTTCTATTGGTCCAATTTCAATGAAATTTGGGAAGGCTCGATAAATTGTTTCAAACGAGCCAAATTACGTATACATTTAATGAAAATCCATCCACTAAGATTCGAGTTATTACATGCTGGCGGACGAGCAAAGAAATAATGATTTCCAATTTCTGTTAGTCTGGTTTTAATGAAATTTGATTACTCTAAAGGTCTCTCTAACATAGCTTAGTATGAAATTTCATGCCCTCAGGGTAACACAGTTGGCAGAATTGCCTTCCTCCACGCACAGCGTACAAAAGACATGAGTCCGAATCCGTCAATAACGCGATGAATTTTTATGGGCCTTTTTCACAACGTGGCTGAGTTAGTCGGTCTCAGGCGAGGGTAACATGGTTTTTACCTCCAGAAAATATGGTTTTTCGTCCCGAAAAACCATATTTATGAACACACAATTTACTGAGAACATTTTACAAACACATTTTACATTTCACAATTTACAAACATATTACACTGAACAAAACGGCCTCCCTAGTCGAGTGGTCAGGAGTTGGAGTGCAGCAGCACATACCCTTTGAGTAGATCGGGGTTGATTGCTAAATACGATCGATCTGCCAACCCGCACTGGACCAGCATGGCAGATTATGGTTGGTCCATTTTCCCTCAATGAATTTTTTTTTTTTTTTTGGTAGTTGTTGGCGCATAGGCTTGTGGCCATAATGCACCTCCCAAGGTTTTTGCAGTACTTTGATCCAAGCCCGAGGCGGGAATCGAACCCGCGACCTTTGGGTTGCCAGGCAGGTACTTTACCCACCCGGCTAGCCCGGTCGGCCCTCAATGAATTGTTGAGGAGGATTGAGATGTGCAGTGGATTGAGAATGTGTACCTTTTTTGTTTTTTCCACTGAACAACAGATTTTGGGTCATATCTTGTTACGGGCATGAAAGTAAGTTTATTCTATAGATTTCGGGGTGCTAAACACGAAAATAGTGCTTAAAATGGCAGATTGGCTCTTGTTTTTCGAAAAAAGTAATTATTTATACAAGGTTTTTTTTTTTTTTTTTATATGGAAGTAAGATGTAGCTACGAACATACCTGTATGAAACACGGGACCTTTTCGCCTTTCGCTTGTATTCAGCTTCGGGAGCATCCTTTCCACCATCAAACAATAATCGACTAACATGGCCACACTCCATTTTCTACTGAATCTTTGTTCCATCGTTGCGATGTCTTGATGGAAGCATTCACCATGCTCATCGCTGACGGCACCACAGTTTGGCGAGAAGAAATTCAGGTGTGAGTGCAAGAAATGCACCTTCATTTTGCACCCCAGTTTTTCATAAAAAGTAATGAGATCTTCCACAAGCTGCCTGAGATTGACATTTCCCAGAAAACCAGTCGAAACATTTCGAAAGGCTTTCCGTGCTGATTTTTCTCTATCACTAAGGCCACATTTGAACTGTTCATCTTTGAAAAGTTGCCTTATTTGTGGAGCAATGAAAACGCCTGCTTTAATCTTCTTTGTACTAAGTCTTAGGAATTTCTCTTGCAAGTATGTGAATGCTGAACCGCTGACTTCCAAATCACATAATTTTTCATGATCCCCAGTATGATGTGGAGTGGTGAAAGCAAAACTTTATTTGGATCTACCAGAGGTTCAAATGCTACGTCCTTCATTCCAGGTGTTACAATGATTTTGGTTGAGGCCAACTCCTCTTCTCATAGTACATATCCTTGGCACGACTATCCCACTCGCAGAGAAAGCAACAATACTTAGTGTAACCGTTTTGTAGTCCTAATAAAATGGCAATTACCTTTAAATCACCACATATCTGCCACTCATACTTCTGATAGTGTACACCTAAGAGGATGTTCTCCATGTTTGAGTATATTTCTTTTTTGTGGAGATGCATACGCAAGAGGTATTGAAGGCAGCATATTTCCATTGTGTAATAACACAGCCTTAAGGCTAACCTTTTTGGAAACGTCTATAAATATTCGCCATTCTTTGGGAACATGCCTCATGTTCATTGCTGCCGTTAGACTATCAACATCCTTACAAAGAGTGAGTTCACCTTCTGTTTGATAGAATTTATCAGTCTTTATTTCGAGTACGAAATGTTGCCACTTTCACAGAAAGAAGATTTCACTGTTGTAGCCTCGAGGCCGAAAGTTCTGCCTTATTCTTCAGCGGTTCGAGATCCCTCATGAGGTCATTAAGCTCACTTTCTGTGATGTGGTTCAGAACGATAAAGGTTTAGGCAAAATATTTTGCCAAGAGCCGTAGTTGATAATGTAGAGTAACTCGCTAATATCAAACCCCAACTGTAATTCGAAAGCAAGAGCTAATCGACAACACCAGCAGCATAAAATTAGTCAAGATTGGGTATTTTTGTTTTCGTTACATTTTATGTGTTGACCAGTGTTATATACGGCGCAATACAGCCTAAGTTGCTAATGCACCTTAAACCCTACAACAACGTATAATCAACATCTAAAATTTCATAAAAATTCATCCACTAGGAGTCGAATTATTACATGCAGGAAAAAAGAAATAATAATCGCTGGATTTTTATTGACTCGATTTTAATGAAATTTCAGATGGCATGACAATTTTTTCTAAAAGAGCTAAATTTAAAAGATTATGAAAATCCATTTTATCAGGAATCGGATTATTACATGCGGACTGACGGACGGCCACGGTAAAGATAATTAGCGCACTACGCAGATATGCTAACTCACCTAAAAGCAATCCTGAAATACATGAATCAAAATAACAAAAGATTACCCTCCTTATTAATAATGAAACAAATCACATGCCAAAAACGTATGTAATAATTAGATTAAAATTTTACCCGTTCACCTAACATAACCGGTTCAGACTTGATCAGGGATAATCTACACCCTTAAGATAATTTGACACAACTTGAAATTCAACCCGCGCTATTATGTTAGAAAGAACTATACAATAATATTGAGCAATTGTGCAAATATGGGAGAAGTCTTAGCGTATCCTCTTGGACATACTTGTATTTATATTTCAGTCAGCACCTCGAAGAGAAACAGAAAGAGGCTCAATTATTCACCTTGTTAAAGGATTGGAGGACGGTCTCCACTGCTTTTACTTAGCATTTCTTTTATCAAATACAGTATCCCAAATCGTGCTGGAACATGAAAGGACCAATCCCAGAGAACTGGCAAAGCGTAGGCATCAAAGGATTCGTTTGATATTTGGAGTTCTAAAAAAGAGCTTTCCAAATAACGAAATCAGGGTAGTGAGAGAAATCAGGTTAGTAAGAACGCTTTAAATAAAATCAATATTGGATCAATGCTTTTTATTTAAAGAAACTCAATACGTGGGAAAGTGTCTCCACAACATGAGACCGAAGCACCACATACAGAAAGGGGATATTGCCGACATGTACAATGAGTTAATGAACTCGGCAATGCATGCAGCACGCGATGCATTTATGCAATGTGGCGAAGCAATCTCTGCAGGGATATAGAACGAAATGGGAAGAAAAATAAAGAGTAATGTGCCCATCTGCACTGTGATGTCGTAAGATTTTCATTGTGACTTAAATACAAAGCGCTCTCTGCGAAACTAGTCTGACCATCGTTTGAATACGTTTTCAATAATCGTCGATCATTTGAATAAGCTTTACGATAGTGACAATAAATGGCATATTTGCTCCAAATGCTCAACACTGTTTGGAGACTTCAAACCAATTTTTGATAACAGGAAGGAGATACTGTATTTCCAATACTGCCTGAACCACCCACCCTATTATACGCACTGATCATTTTGTTCCGATTAGAACACTACGTGTTCATTATAACTGAGGTCATACCAGCCAGTCTAATAAGCTACTAAATGTTCTCTTCAAAACAAAGATTGGTTAGGACATTCGAGATGTCGATGTCCTCACAAGAGCCAAATCCCATATGCCGCACCAGGTTGGCATTTGATAAATACCAATCAAACATGTTATTGTTATTCAAATTGAATATGGCTGTACAAACAAGTAAATATGCAAAAAATGCAACAAAAATCTTCATAACAAACTCTTCAGTTCCAGAAGAAGAATTCGGAATTATTTTTTTACTATTTTCCAAATAATGGAAATCAGTCATATGAAATCGTAAGACCTTTAAACAAAAAAAAAATTATGGATCTTTTTCACAACGTGGCTGAGTTGGTCTCAGGCGAGGGTAGCATGCTTTTTTCTCCCAGAAACTCGAGTTTACTGGCTGTGTTTCTCCCAGAAACACAGCCAGCAAAAAATAAATAAATAAAATAATTTTTTTTAAAATATATAAAGTTTTTTCAGAACGTTTGTCACGTTCTGAAAAAAATTACAGGAAGCTAAATCTGAGTATGGCGAATGGGCCACAGTGACGGTGTGCTTCACAAGAAACGCTGAATGGAAAGTACCAAGTGTGCAGGGATATTGTCATGATGCAATCGCAAATCCCACTTTTTCTCTAGTTTTCTCAGAACAGTACTGCTACCAATTTCACTAACAACTTTGCTGATAATTAAACGTCCATCACGCCTTATCAGATCACGAACACAAACGATTGAATCATTGACTTTCGAAGTTGAGGAGGCCAGAGAGAGGATAATCTTTGACGGATAAGTAGCACTCTTTAAACTTTGTGAACCACTGAAAAGTCTTCAAATGACATATAGCATTTTCTCCGAATTCGCTGCTCGGTAAAATTACTCATTTTAATATGCAAGTTAATTCAGAGTGACACATACACGAGTCACTAAACATGTGACAAGTCGCAATTCGCTACGACACTACAATTTAAAGATACACAGTCGCCGAAATTTTTTGATCACACCTCGTATTCCAAATTTTATTAATTTTTATTTATTTATCTGGTTTATACCATAAACAGTACAATAATACGCAAAATTAGCAGCTAATTTATTAGACGATGCCCTTTAATAAATAACAGTTGTTGGTAGAGATCTATCAATATCTTAAAATCACAATTAACTGAACAACTTCATCAAGAAACAAGTTCTCTGCAGTATGTGCTTAAAATAATAATATTTGGTCACCTTAAATTTTTTTGCGAAATATACCTACAGGCTCCTTGCCTGATAACCCAGCATACTGAGCTACAAAAAATGGATTTGATAAAAATTCTTCAGGGAATCATGGGAAAGCACTGATCCTAGGAACGTATTCATGTCTGCATTGTAGTTATTTAAGTTATCATATTTAATATTCACAAGATTGTTTATTAAACTGTCTTGTATATACTGTCGTGAAAAAAAAATAATAACCGAAAAATGCTTATATAAGTTTAAATAACTTTACACGTGTTCTATTAGAACACCTGTAAAACGAATAACGTGGATAAATCTGATTCCTACCTTTGCATTTGCAAGGAGATAAAAGACTTTCCTGGCTTGATCCTCTAAAACAAATGCGACAAGTTGGTCTCTCACCAGTGGCATTTTCTATTTTGTCCGCGATGTTATTAGATCTGAGTACGGGAAACCTGACTAAAAAAGACGAGCTATCCGCTGATCCAGTTTGATCATTAGATTGAAAGGAATGAGATGATTCGGTTAGTGGTTCATTACTATTGATATGAGATGAGGATACACCGTCCATTGAGTCAGTTTGGACAAATTTTGCTTTACATACCTGCGGACAGCTCGTTTTAAAAAATGAGCATTAAGCCTAGTTAAATATGTAAAAAAAGTAATAAAACGCAACGCCTATTTCTAAAGAAACGCATTCGAACGTCATTCGCATATGATGTATAAGTACGTGGGCCTGAGTGAATGCCTGAAGTTTAAAAATGACAGGTTCGTGCAACTATGTGACGTCACTTTTCATATCTTCGAACTGTAAACATGTGTAAAATCTGAATGTGGAAACCACATGGATAATTCTACGTACGTAAGGAAAGGAAGAGGAAATTTTAACTTGTGTTCATTTAGACGGAAATCTATTGCCATTTTTTTTTTTTTTAGATAGAATAATGAATTATATTTGCTTGCAATGGAAGAAATAATGGATACGATTTAGGCTTAGATTTAGTATATACTGTACATGAAACATGAAATGCTTCCTAGTATAAAATTTAAAACCAAATTGCGACAAAAACATCGTTATATGCAGTTATCAACAAAGTATATTATGAAAGTATAAACTTACCAGTAAATAAAAGAAACTGCGATGAATAATAAGGTATAGTGTAATAAATACACCTCAAGCAGACGTTTCCTTATAAACATAAACACAAATTAAATACAGCGCCTAACAGAAATTTCCCAAAATTCAGAGTCACCAAGCGGTGTATATTAAAAGTTCATTTTATATATAAAATAATATAATATAACGTACGTATAAATAATGGATGGTATTACACTGGTTGGCATCAATTTCCTTCCTGAAATAATTTCCACGTATTCTCGTAGGAAATATGTACACAACTCAGATATGTGTTCTAAAAGTTCTCATCGCCATCAGTTTAGGTTAGCAACCGAAAACCAAAACCTGTCGTTGGTTTAACTATCTTAATTATCTTTTCATCTATTTTATCTATTTACAGTGAAACTTCTCCTAACGGACACCTCTCGTTAATGGACATCTCTCTACAACGGACATTTTCAAATTCCCCAACTCACCTCCATTGGTTTTAACGTGTTTGCAGCTTCTGTCTAGCGGACATTCTCTGTAACGGACGCGGACAGGCAATCTGCACTGTTTCGTTTAGATTAGCACTTAATTTGATCTCCCCATAACGGACAGCGGGCGAGCTCACGGCCCTTTTTCTAGGAACGTTTCTTCCACGTATTGCCTCAATCGTGTGTTTATTTTCTATTTCCAATTCTCTGAATTTTATCAAGGTTTACGTCGCGGTTCTAAACCCTTTTCCAAGAATTTTAAGGCACGTGTAAAACTTCTGATGAATTCGGTGTGCGCAGGGAGGGGGGGGGAATATGGTCGGCCTTTCGTCTTTTCAGTTTCAGTTTTCAGTTTTGTTCAGTGTCGTGTGAAGTGCACAATGTCTTCTCGTAAACATTTAACTTTAAAAGATAGTCGAACTCATTAATGCGTATGATCGGCAATAAAATAGTGTTCGCAATCTCGCTGTAAAATTCAAAATCGGGAAGACGCAGGTAAGCGACATCCTAAAGAAAAAAAATGAACTGCTCAAACAATTTTGGCAACACGTAAATGATCAGGTTCAAAAATCATTCCCGAAAACTGTTGGACTTCAAATTTGTCGCGCACGTGCTAAAAAAATTCCCATTAATGGGCCTATTATTAAGGGAAAGGCTTTGTAGGTTGCGAAATCTATGGAAGTAAATGAGTTCTGTGGGATGGCTAGACAAGTTCAAAACTCGGCATAAAATTTCTTGGAAAACCGTAAGTGGTGAAGGTGGATCTGTTGATACTGGGGTTGTAACAGTGTGGACCGTCAAATTGGAAGAGTTATGTCGTGATTTTGAAGCTAAGGATATTTACAACTGTGACGAAACAGAGTTGTTTTTTTAAACCTCTTCCTGAAAACACAATGAGTCTAAAAAACGAAAATGCCAGGGCGGAAAAATTTATAAGGAACGCTTGACTGTACTATTGTGTACAAATATGCTGGGAGACTTTGAACAACCTCTTGTTATAGGAAACCCACAAAATCCTCGTTGTTTCAAGGGCATAAAGTTGAATCTTTTGGATGTTGACTGGAAGTCTAATAAAAAAGCGTGGATGACACGAGATATCATAAGCGAATGGATAAGTCACTTTAACCAAAACATGATTCATCAAAACAGAAAAATTATTCTTTTCATGGATAATGCTGCATCTCACCTTCACATTGAATTTTCCAACATTCAAATAATTTTTCTGCCACCAAACACATCTGCAGAGTGTCAGCCGTTGGATTAAGGGATAATAAAAAATTTTAAACTTCACTACAGAAAACGTGTTTTAAGACATCTCATTGCAAACATGAACGATGTAACATGTGCGAGTGACCTTGCAAAGAAAATCAGCATCCTAGATGCGATTCAATGGATTTTTTCCTCTTCAGTAAACGCAATTAGAAAACAAACTGTCGTGAACTGTTTTGTAAAGTCTGGCTTCTCAAACGCAAAAATTGAAGTTGTGAACAGCAATGTGGAGTACCAAGAAGAACAAGAACTTCAACATCTATTGATAATGTACGATACTTCCGCTACAAGTGACCCTGGCTACAAAGATATAGACTCAAACCTCAGTACAGAAGATGGTGCTCTAAATATCAACGACATTATCATCGATATTTTTCAAGAAGTTCCTCATGAGGATGAAGAAATGGAAGGAGGTCATTCTGTCGAAGAACATATTAACGACGAACCACCGATGAAAATAGAAGAAGCACTCATACAAATCAATCGTTTAAAAATGTTTTTCGCCGCTGAAGAAGATACTGAAGGACTTTCGTTGGTTTCTTCACTCCAAACAAATGTTGAAAACAAAATTATCAGCCGGAAGAAGGTGCAGAAGAAAATAAGTGATTACTGTATGTATTTTACTTAAGATAAAGTCATAATATGCATAGCACAATTGTATGTATATTATTTACAAAAATATTGTGCAAAATCTCTGTATAATTTAATTTAATTTTACATTAAACGTTTAACGATTTTTCTTTCTTTTTTTTTTTTCTCCCTCAGACTTCTTGTTAGCGGACACTTCTCTCTAACGGACACATTTTCGTTCCCCGTGGCTGTCCGTTAAAGGGAAGTTTCACTTATTATTTTCTTCCTAGAATATTCTGAAGATTTCTATAGCATTTGGGAGCTTTCTACAACATTCGAGAATGTTCCGGAACGTTCTCGAATAGCATAATGTGCTAAAGAGAAGGTCGGTACGTTTCTGGAAGGTTCTAGAACTTTCGACGGAGTTCTCGATAAACATTGTGGGCCTTCTAGAAACTTCTCTACATATACGAATGGGTTCGGCACAAAGCAAGCATTTTCGTATTTCAAAAAAGTGTATGTGTTTCAGAAAGCGAGTGGGGAACAAAGTGAACAAGCGTTTTAGTAAATTAGTGTTTGTAAACAAGTGTTGTGTACATTAGTCTAAATCGTTAACTGTGTTTAAATTAGAAATAAAAATCTACAATTTCTTAATTGTGTTCTTATGTGCTTCAACCGTACATGAAATATGTCGCGTTCTTGCCAAAATAAGCCTGATAGTTTTTTCTACATTTCCGGAGAAGTGTGAAAAGCCTATGAACTCTATTTTGGATGTAAGATCGGAGATCAAGATAAAGTATGGGCTCCAAATATTTCCCGTACCTCATAAGAAGAAGAAGAAGAACTCTTTTTTATATACAGAAGGCACATTGCTGTATACAACTCCCTTCACGGTTACAAGCCAGGGTTTTACATAAAAGAAATTACAACATAATAAAGACACAAAAAAAAAAAAAAAAAACATTATGACTCCGGAAAGGTTTGAACACTGGGCTGATGGATCCATGGCAGTGATGAATAGGTCTCCGGGTGCAGGTTTTAATGTCCTCTGACGTGGTCCTGGGAAGGAAGTCGACCGAGTACTTTCTGCCTATATTCCTTGTCGACTGCGAATTTGTAGAGGTCGCCGTCCAAGGACAGTGTGTCTTGCAGCATTTGCACAGGTAAGGTGTATTTAGTGTCAGACGGCACCGGGGGTTTCCCCCCATCTCCGCGTAGTTTTCATTGTGGGTGTACCAGTTCACTGGAAATGCCAGAGATTTAAAAGTGTATGGATATTGTATATGTGTAGTGCCGTGTACCGTTGTTCATCTGGTCGTTTAGCCGCTGGACCCCCTGCTGAGGCCCAACGTTGCCCCACCTTTGCTCCGTGGAGGCAGACCAGGAACCCAGTAGGCTTAAGTTACTCTGGCAGGTCCTGCCACCTAATTTCCCGAGATTTCAGTGGCTAGGACCTAAAAAAAAAAAAAAGAAATTTTTATTGTATTTATATTGCATGCATATATGCGTGCATACAAGCACATATATACACACATGCACATATGTACAGCATACATGTGCCAACGTCAATCGTGGGGTTGACGTCACTTGAGTTGGGTGCATATATGCGTGCATACAAGTACATATATACACACATGCACATATGTACACACAACGTGCATACACATACCAAAGTCAATCGTGGGGTTGACGTCGCTTGAGTTGGGCCAGAACGTGGGTGAAAATATTTTGGATGTATTTAAATTTAGGTGTGTGGGGCTTCGCTAGCGTGAAGATAGAGAGGGGAGGAGGCTGAAGACTGGGGGAGAAAGACAGAAGTATGGAGCCAATAGGGAAAACAGCCCCAAGTTTCAGTGTGGCATGCCCCACTAGAGTAGAAATGAGGGGGAGCGACCAGAGAATCGTCTTCCCGGGGGAGTAGGGTTTAAAGGTGAAGGGGCTAGGGTGCCTTCTTCAGCCTGCCGTGAGGCTTTGAGCTAGGCTGCAGTTTGTTGTTTGTTGTCTCTATTCTTGTCCACTTGATTCAGATTGGGACACTCATGAGGCAATCCCTGTCCTTTTTTTTTTTTTTTTTTTTTCCGTTGATTCTCTTTTCTTCCACAGTTTTCTTTTCCAGGAGTTGTCTCTGTCTTATGCGATTTATGTTACTGTACTATCAGTCTCGGTGTATGGCGATTAACACCCTTCTCCTTGTGAAGAGGTCCTGTGCATACTGGGAGAGCGGGCTGTACTCCTCTTCCGTGTCAATGAAATGATGTTCAAGTCCTTTGGGGAGGTAATAGATTTTCGTGATGAGGGTGCATCTGAGGTCTTCGTATTGTGGGCAGTCGTAAAGCAGGTGGTCCCAGCTTTCGACCTCCCCGCACGTGCAATTTAGGTCATCGACGAGGCAGAAGCTGAACAGTTTCTGGTTGAAGGGTCCATGTCCTGTGAGTAACGAGGTCAGGTGCAAGCCCGGGAAGAACCAGCCCGGTTGCCTTGGGTATATTTTGTTCAGTTCTGGAAAGAATTTACAAGTGATCTCGTCCTTTGTCGTCTCTGTCCATCTTTGTTGCCACTCCTGAAGGAGGTAGGTCTGTAGCCGTGCTCCTTCCGTTTTTTGACTGCTTGCTGGGTTGATTGTGAAGTCCTGATGATTTGCGGCCACTCCCTTTGAGTGCAGGTAGAGCAGTCCTGCTTTCGCAGCTTCTAAATCCAGGGGTAGCGCTCCAGCAAGCACCTGCAGTGCAGGTGTGCTTACCGTGCGGCAAGCTCGTATGGTTGTCAATAGGATGGTCCGATGTGTCATATCCAGGATTTTCTTGTTGGTTACCAGTGATGTTTTGGTGTACCATACTGCAGCTGCATAGATTATTGCTGGGATGAAGGTTGACTTATAATATAGCATTAGGGTTCGTTTTTTCAGTCCCCAATCCTTCCTCGTAATCCTAGCCACTAGGGCTGAGTATCTTCTTATTTTCATTTGCACGGGTAGGAACCGATCAGATAGCTTTAACCGGTTTGGATGGCCTGTAATGGCCGGTAATGGCCTGTAGGATTGGATTACTCCTAAGGCTTGGGACCGGGATCCTCCAACCGCAGTTAGCCCAGAAATCTGGTACTGAAATAATGCCGACCATCATTTTGATGGCAAAGACCTGCCTCCAGTCTTATGTTGAGAGCTGCCGCCATCTGGGTGGTCCTTGGTGCAGGGGGAAGCCGAAATTTCCATATGGCCCACTTCAGTAGCCAGAATTCCCCCGCGAAAATCCATCTCAGATGGGTCGTAGCAGTTGAAGTCCAGACTTCGGCGCCATAGAGTATGACCGGATAAACGCATGTCTTAATATATCTGCACCCAACAGCCTGGTCACGGACGTGCATAAGTTATGATCAGACTGTATGTTGCTTATAGGGTTTTGATTAGCCACACAATTTGCTGACTCAAAGGCATTAACAGGCTGGCTTAGAGGTAGTCACAAATCGATTCCATTTGCTGTTCCGGTGATGTGGTGGAAATCTCGAGACTGCATAAACGATTGTTTCTTTGACAGACATGACCAATATTTCTGGCTTTCTGGGAAATCCAAGCATAAAGTATAGTATCCCAACATACCTTCTGCCTAAGGCCTCCTCCTTAAAATGATTCAATGTCAGTGCCAAAGCCACAAGAAACTTATGGATTTGACTCTGATTCGGGATCGGAATCAGACAATTTTTAGCGTACAGAGATTTGGGATGCAACATGTCGTTAAAGCTTCATTGCCTACAATCCCACTCAGACTTTTTTTCAGAAAACTTGGGAGCGGTCTCCGATGAACACGATGAAAGGTTTCACCAAGATATTTCTCAAATGGAAAAAATATAGCAGGGAAAATAGAGTACAAATATGTTGGCAGACTACTGTTGGAATCTCTTAAGGGAGACAATGGACGATTATAAAAGGCAAAAAACAACAAAATAAGTGTTTTGTTATCAGATAAACATTTTTGTAAATAGAATAAGATTAATAAACCTATTGTTTAATATTTAACACCGTATGTAACATTTTCTTAAAATATAGTATATGAAAACGTTTTTTTACTAGGAACTTAGTTTTTGACTTTAATCCCTTCTCCCTCAAAGTTTGTGGGTGTTATAGCAATAAGATTGCCATATTGAATTCAACAAAGTAAAATATAGAAGAATCACCCTGAATTTTTACAGGGGCGAAAAAAGTGTTTTTTTTTCCCGACGAGTGTTATTACGTAACATTTGTTACAGAAGTCAGAACTATAGTTGACAACTCCCGAAAATGATTTTTATGGACATAATGAAAAAAATTTATTTACCAAATTTTTCACCGATATATTTTTGCGTAATATTAATATTACGCATATTAAATTAATATTACACATAAAATTAATATCAATATTACGCATATGGACATAAGCGGCTCAAGTCCATAAAGTTTAATGCCAAAAAGTACTAAAAACAAACGATATAAAGGCCTCGTTAATTCGTGGTAGTACTCATGAATTTTAGACACATTGAATATAATGTAAACTAGACGTGACAGAACTGCAGAAATCCTGGAAGTTGTGGAAACATAGTGGAAGGGAAAGGACTCAATCATGCGTACTACACATTTCAAACGGGATGTGTTGGTTATCCTGGTCAAAACATATCGAGTTACATAGGACTTGGAATAAGAAACTAAAATTTCAATAATTAGCTAAGGTAAGACTTGGTTAATAATATGTAAAACATAACAAGCTAAATACTAAATTATGATGAATGAATGAATGAATATTACAGAATAAATTATATTTAGTCTGCTATAATCATTCGATTATCATTATTCATTCATTCTATGATATTTATTTATTTTATTTACTGTACATAAAATTCACTACTGCCTTCGTTATCAAAGCCAAATAGCTTCTTTTTTTTTTGGCAAAACAAGATTATATAGTTTCTGTCACCAGTATCGGTTAAATATGTGTATAAATAAGAAATGGGAGAAGTTTTGCATACAGTGATAAACTCAAAGATAGGGGCAACTATTCTCACAGACTTCATCAACTTTGATGCGCCTTCTACAGGACTTCAGAATCCACTGAACTACACCGAATAATAATGTGGAAAGCGGTCCGGAATGATTTGGACTAATTTGAAATTTAGCCCTCCTCCCCTTTAAATACATCCTCTGGACATCCTTTTGCACCACCGCTTGAAGATAACAGTCAGCTGGATCACTAGCATTGTTTTTGCGTGGATGGTTTCATGTTAATAACATCTTAATAGCTTGCTACATTCGCACAATTTATGCATCCAAAACTTGAAGCTTTCCGGTACATTTTATTTAACTGTGATTATCACTTTGTACCTCAGTAATATATATGAATAAGTCTTATGCGAACAAAACTTCAAACATTACTGCGTGAGATCACTTTAAACGGGGTCACACAGTTGACAAAATATATCAGCATGTACATTTGAGTTTCTCCGTGAATTACAAATATGCTTAAATACCAATGGAGAAAACGTTCCCCAGTGAGTCTAAATATAAGGCGTGTTCGCACTTGAGAATTCTTCTGTAACGTAACAGTTTAAAATCACATTTAATGCTGAAGGTGCTACCTTATACCAAATGCTTTAGTGTGGACTCTGGTCGGTTAGTTTTTGTATAAGTTTAGGCGCATCAGCAACTTAGGCCATTTTGTGCCGTATATAATGTCTCTTTATTGCGTATGGTATGTGGTCGATTTGGTCTTTTCTGGAGGAAAACCCCGAGTTTCGGGGAGAAATAAACTATGCTACCCTCCTCTGAGACCGGCTAACTCAGCCATGTTGCGATAAAGACCCATAGAAATTCCTAGCGTCACTGACGGGATTCTAAATCGGATCTTTTCCACCCGGTGTGGGGAAGAGAGCAATTCCACTTGTGCTACCCACAAGGAAAATGTGGATTTTAGATTAGTACTTATTTATGTATACCATAACTGCAATTAACGCTTATTTATTCTTATAATTAGAGAAATGCAGAGGTTAGTTAAATTTTAAAAGGAAACTTGACTTCTTTGAAATACATTTATTGTTACGTCATATGCTATAATCGCATGCTGCATGCTAATAGTATTTCGCACTCTATTTGTTTATTTATTTCAAATTTTAGAAGTAGGTGTCGCTGCTATAATTACGAGTGATACGGATATACATCGTTAATCGTTATGCTTGTGAAATCAAAATTTTTATGGAGGATAAGTTCATGAATCCTGAATCCTCGTATTTCTACAGTAGCGATTCTGTCAACAATCATAATAATATAGCAAAAAATGAGGTAAATAATTATCGCCCTTGGTATAGTCTTCCGGTTAAATTCAGCAGTAATAACAGTAAAGAAAACCAGGCAGCACACAGACTTCGATCTGCTGAAAAAGAAGATCAAGCAAATCTTATACCATTTTCCACAGGCAACGGTAAGAATCATAAAAATACAGCCGCTTCCATTTATTAATCCTCTGTTTTTTTATTTAAGAAAGAAGGAAGTATTTACAATATAAATATTGCAAGTAACCCTATTCGAAATCTCATGACGTGGCTCCGATCGAGCATAGCAAATTTCTAAACCTCGTATTCCCGCAAAACTCATTAGCCTATAGGAAACTGAATACATCGATTATTATGATTTTTAAATGAGGACATACGGGATATTTCCTTTGTCAAATACATTATGCTCGATCGGGGTAGACAGACAATATACATACAATATTAATACTGTATATAATTTTTATTATCTTGTTAAGTTAAAATGTAACAAGAATCGGAAGTGGAAAGGAAATTAAAATTTAAATAAAATATTGAGTGACAAGTTCGAACTTTTCTTTCTTTCTGTTCTTGTTCTTCAGCTATTTAATCAATTTTTGATTGGCTGCAATAATAGCATTGATTGCATGCAAAATAGCATTAATTGAATTGAAACAAGTAACGAATAATAATATCAATTAAAGACAGGGATATAGATAACTATTTATCCCTTTAACCATGTATAGTAATATGTTAATAACCTGATTTTTATTTGAGTACGTTTCAGGTTTCCATCAAAGTGAACATGGTGATTTCAACCACAGAGCATTTTTATTTTTATGATGTACACTACCCTATCATTAATATCCGGACACCCATTCATGGATGGGGAAACAGGTCCAATGCAAGCAACACTTCACAGAACCTGCTATAAATATGCACATTGGGCTTCGAACAGACAATTGCAAAAGTGGGCATACAAGATGACACGTTCAACAGAATTACTTCAACAGTTCAACAGAATTGATCACTTCAACAAATCCTAGACGCCGATTGACATAATAACAAAATTCTTTAATAAATTAACTGGTATACATTTTTGATTATCTGCACAGATAACAAGAGGAATCTTACAAAACATTGACTATACAAGTGACCAATCACAAAAATACAAAGTTCAGCTACAAAGTAACCATTAATGACAAAATATCTGAACGGGGAATTAATCTTAATAAAAAAAAAAGACTACAAATTAAACATAATATAAAATGACATCGGCATACTAGGACCAGCACTTGCACATCCATCCTTTACATACAGTAAGATAGGCCAAGATATCATCTCGATATGCCTTGTAAATCGACCATAGGTCCAAGTCAAGTTGAGCTAGTCGAGAGTGTCCAAAATCACATTTGGGAAGTGTTTACTGAAACTCTGTAGCCTCTGGAGCCTTCAGCACAAAAAAGGGGATACTGCGGAGGTGTCTTCCTGGCAAACGCCAACCAACCATGTTCCGGATGTTCATATGATCATGCTTAGATGAACACAGATAAAGGAATGCCTTTATTTTCCACACATGGTCTCTGTGGACTGCGGGCGTGTAGTAGTAGAAGTAGTGGCATGTGATGCAAGAAAGCAAGTGTATGAGCTTATGCAGCATCAGCAAAAAAAAAAAAAAAATCACACCATTCCCTCCAAATAATGCCTGTCCAGTTGCTCCTTAAATTTATTTAACCTATCAACTTCCACGACAACAGATGGAAGTTTGTTCAGGCAATTAACCACCCACTGGCTAAAGGCAAATTTCCGCACATCTATTTTACATCTGTCTTTTCTTAATTTGAATTTATGCCCCCTTAGGTTCAAAATCTGAAAACGTGGAAGAATCCCATCAGAATTCAGCGTGCTCAACCCATTCAAGGCCTTATATACCTCAATCAGATCACCGCGCAGGTGCCTAGTCTCCAGCCACTGCAATTTGCAGACCTTAAGCCTCTCTTGTTAAGAGGAACCCTTCATTCCCCTCACCAATCTTGTTGCCCTTCTCTGTACACGCTCAAGCAAATCTACATCCTTCCTAAAATGAGGCCTCCAGACCTGTACGCAGTACTCAAGGCGTGGCCTGACCATTGCCTTATACAGAGGGACAATCACCTCCTTTTCCCTGCTAGCAAAATTCTTATATATCATTGACAAAACCCCATGACCTGACCTGGCAGCCTGTCTGCATTGCTCAGAGAACTTCATATCTGACTGCAGAATTACTCCCAGGTCTTTTTCATTTTCTACCACCTTAAGTGTAGTACCACACAGTTGGTACGTTTCTCTGGGGTTGCTTCTACCCATATGCAGTACTTTGCATTTGTCAAGGTTACACTCCAGTTGCCACTTCTTAGCCCATCTGCCCAAATTATCTAGATCCTGTTGCAGTAGCACACTGCCATTACTGTCATTAACAATCCACCCTGTCAACCTTTGTATCATCTGCAAACTTCGACACTAAGCCTGATATACCTTCATCAATATCATTGATAAATATACAAAACAACAGAGGAACCAACACCGAACCCTGTGGGACTCCACTAATAACATTAGTCCACGAAGAACAGCACCCATTAATTACCACCCTCTGTCTTCTCCCACTCAACCATCCTTTTATCCATTGTAGCAACTTACCCTTAATACCATTCTTCTCCAATTTGTACAATAATCTTTCATGCGCAACAGTGTCAAAAGCTTTCCTGAAATCCAAAGATATGATATCAAATTTATTTTTTGTATCCAGTTCCTTTGTAACCACATCACAATAACCTACCAAATTTGTCAGACAAGACTTTCCCTTAACAAACCCATGCTGTGTCTGAATTATTGCTGCAGTCTTGTCTAGATGATCCTGCAATGCATCTTTAACCAGTGACGCCATTATTTTACCCGAACAGAAGTTAAACTAACTGATCTGTTAGTTTAACTTCTGATCTAATTACTCGTGTCACCCTTCGATTCCCCTTTGTGAATTGGGGATACCTTTGTGAATTGGGAATACATCTCCAGTCAGTGGGGACCTCCCCTGAGTCCAAGGATGCTCTCATAAGTATGGGTAAGGTTTTTGCTTAGTTGCTTAGCCGCCTCCTTTAATATAACTGGATAGATCCCATCCACCGAATGTGCCTTTCTTATGTTTAACTTCAACAATTCTCCTCCACTTTGCTCTCAGATATTACAAAATCATTAAGTATCCGGCTACAATTTGATAACCTTCTGCCATTTTCAAACCTTAATAACTCCTCATGTGTGAATGTAGATGCAAAATACTCATTCATGAGTGTGGAAAATTCAGTTTGTTTTCTATCTGAGCAGGATCATCAACAGTCGAACCATCGATATCAAGTGGACCAATCAGATTCATCTGCTTCCTTTTAGAGTTTATAAGTAAAGAAATCCTTGCTGTTTTTTTAGCATCTTTTGCCAAAGATTTCTCGTAATCTGCCTTCGCCTGCCTAACCTCCTTTGTGACCTGATTACAGACTAGCTTATATCTGCCATAGGTTTCTGAGTCACTTGATAATTTATATGCATCCCATGCATTTTTCTTCTCTGTCACGAGTCTCATTAGTTTATTTGATAACAATTTAGGCCTAAACCTTGAACAATATTTCTTAATAGGTGTGAAACTTTTAGTAGCTTCCATGATTAATTCCTTGAATGCTTCCCACTTAGAATTTACTGTTGGTAACATCGTCAGTTGATTCCACTGTACAGAATTTAAAAACTGTCTGAAACCACTGTACTCACCTTTACGGAAGCAAAAACCCTTTTCTTTACCCCTGATGGGAAAGGAAAGGGTCTGGTGAGATCACTCGTTGGCCCACTTCAGCACCCAGAATTCTAGACCCCATAATTTCTTGAGGTTGGTGGGAGGTGCAGCCGACCAAACTTCTACTACATAGGAGATCATGCTACTGAAGTACATTTCGAGGTATTTCCTGATTATTTGTTTTTTGTGAGTTCTGCAGAGCGCGAATCCTGGACTGTAGAGCAGTGGAAAACAGGCATATGGACAGACAAGTCGAAGTTCGCAATCTACCAGTCTGAAGGTCGTTCCTGGGTGTGGCGAATGCCAGGGGGAACAGTTCCTTTCTGATTGTATCCTCCAACAATGTAGTATGGTGGAAGCAGTGTCATGGTATGGGGCCGTTTCATGGTTTGGCTTGGGCCCATTAGTCGTTATCGACAAAACCACGAATGCTGTGCAATACCAGGACAGCCTGCACAATTATGCACTTCCAACGTTATGGAAATACTTCGGGAAAGTCCCATACCTGTATCAGCAAGACAACGCGCCATGCTCTACTGCTTGGGTCGTAAGAGAGTGGTTTGAGGACATGAGTGTGGAAAAGTTGGATTGGCCAGCCCAGAGTGCTATCTGAACTATCGAGCATCTTTGGGATGTACTGGATCGTCCGGTACGTGCACGTCGAGATGGCCCAAAGAATAAGGCCGAACTAGTGGCTGCGTTAAAGGCTGAGTGGAGGAACATATCACCTATTTATAAAAAGCTGGTTGAGAATATTCCGCGAAGATTGAAAGCCGTCATAAAAGCGAAAGGTTTCAGCACAAAATATTAAATGACACAATAACAGCTTGTTTTTTTTTTTTTTTTTTGTCTAAAGGCAGGTGTCCGGATATTAATTACAGGGCAGTGTATTTTATCAATTTCCAAAAAGCAAAATAAAAAATAGTTTGAGCTTTTGTCTAATCACAATCTAAATTTTATTGTCTTAAATGCAGTCCTGTTTGCAATAATGTAAAATATTTCTCCCTCTCCCTTTTCACGTACTCCAGGATCTAACCTTTCATCGCTTGTAATTTTTCGCTGTATGTATTATATATGAGCATATTGCGATATATGTAATATGTCTGTAAACTGCGTGTGTTCTGTGGTCGATATGGTTCTCTGGACGAAAACCAGAGTTTCTGAGATAAAAACTCATGATACCTTCGCCTGAGACTAACTCACCCACTTGTGAAAAAGGCTCATAAAAATACTTGTAAAGTGTAAAGTGTAAAGTGTGTTTAGGGTCAAGCGGCACCAGGGGTTTCCCCCATCTCCGCATAGTTTACATTGTGGGTGAACCAGTTGACTGGAAATTCCAGAGATTTAAAAGTGTATGGATATTGTACATGTGTAGCGTTGTGTACCGTTGTTCTTCTGGTCGTTTAGCCGCCAGACCCCTACTGAGGCCCGACGTTGCCCCACTTTCGCCCCGTGGAGGCAGACCAGGTACCCACTAGTATATAGTTCACTCTGGCAGGTCCTGCCACCTAATTTCCTGAGATTTCAGTGGCTAGGACCTTAAAAAAAATAAAAAAATAAAAAAATGATCGCATACGCGTCGCGGGAAGCGCTTGGGAGAAGTCCAGAATGTTCGGCGACATTAATTTAGATTGGTCACTTTAGATTGTGTGGGGCGTGTTCACGTTGCTGTCAGATAGAGTGGGGAGAAGGCTGAAGACGGGGGGGGGAGATAGATAGAAGTATGGAGCCGAAAGGGAAGGCAACTCCAGTTTACAGTGGGGCATGCCCATGCCCCACCAGAGGGAAAAAGGGATGGAAGAAGGGAGAGGAGACAGCAAAACCATCTCCTCCCCCTCCCACGCAGGGAGAGGGAAAAATAGTAGGCCAGTCAAGGGGACTGGCCCAGATTGCCAATAGGGTATGGATGCAAGAGGCCACAGGCCAGGTGCCGAGGCAACAGGGTTGTGCCATCCGCGAACCCAGCGAGGGTGTTTCCATCCAAGGTTTTGGTCTAGGTTTGGTAGTGATTTATGTAAGTTCTGGTTACGTATTCACTCATGGGATACAAGTCCCGTCCGTTGTTCAGCGAGTTTGGCCTCTTCGGTGGTGACTCCGTCCATAGATCGGCAAGTAGGAAATCCGGACAGTCAGCCAGGATTTTGGTGGCGGTCCATGCAGGTTATGTCATTCGTTGGTTCAGTTCTCTCATGGGATCAATGTCCCGTCCATGGATCAATATTCAGTTTCAGTATGTATACTGTTTTATTCTGGTTGTTCTGGGTTTGGTGGCATAGGTAGAGTCTGTCGTCTTGCAAATAAGCACTGTGCAAAGTTAGTGAGGGCATTGTAGGTTGCCTCGTCTTCTAGTAGGCGGTGCTCTTGGTTTTTAGGGTTGAAGCGGACTCGTGTGATGAAGTGACCCCCGAAGATCTTCATACAACTCACACTCGTGCAGCAGGTGGTCCCAGGTTTCAAGGGAGCCACACGCACATGCTGGGTTATCTGTTAGTCCGAAGAGGTTAAGCTTATAGCGGATGGCTCCATGTCCAGTGAGAAGGTAGGTGACATGGAGACCAGGGCAGAGCCATGTGGGATATTTTGGGTATACTCGTTGCAAGTTTGGGAGGAACCTTCGGGTGACATCTCCTTTGTCAGACATCGTCCAGCGTTGTTGCCATATTGATGTTAAGTAGGTTTGCAGCCTGTACTTCTTAGCTTTACAATTATTTGCCGGGTTCGTGGTGTGGTCCTGGAAGGTTGTGGCTTTGCCGCGTCTGAGTTGCTGAAGCAACTCAGAATGGCCAGAAGAAGATCAAGAGGGAGAGCACTGATCACTTGTAGTGCGTGGGTAGAGACTGTCTTGCATGCTCGGGTGAGGGTCAATAGGATGGGTCTATGTATAATATCCAATCGTCTGCGGTTTACAACTGTTGAGTCTTTGTGGAACCAGACGCCGGAGGCGTATGTGATTGCTGGAATAATGGCTGCTTTATAAAGGATCGCAAGGGTGCGCCTTTTTAGGCCCCAGTCGCGACGTGTGACTCTCGCAAGCATGCCAGCATATTTTTTCATCTTAGCCTGTATATATTTTAGGTGTGGGGTGAAAGATAGATTACGGTCCAGGATAACACCCAGGTACTTTAGTTCTGTGGCTAGCTGAATTGTTCTATTGTTGATTCTTGTTTGCGGCGGTCTAGTTGGGGTTAGGTAGCCCTTAAGTAAGATGGATTTGGTCTTGGTGGCCGATATGGTGAGTCGATGCCTTTCCGTCCATTCTCGCAGTGTGGTACTTACTAACGGGCCATGGCCCATTCAAGGCAAAATTGAACATGCTGGGTATAACGGAGGAGCTAACTTGCACCTGTGGTGAGCCTGAAACATGGAATCATATAATGCACGACTGTGAGTGCTATGAGGAACACAGAAGCCTGCTAATAACTAAAATACAGTACATACCAAAAAATAAAGAACACCATCTCTTGGACACAGAAGACGACTACGCAGCTTTCAGCCAATTTGCACGAGAAGTCTTCGACCGAAGAAGAACGGAAATTGCCATCCCCAATGAATGAAAGTAAATTACATGCTCGAAGAAAATCGACCACCCCACAAGACTGCAAAGAGTAAGAGGAAATCAAAATGAGCGTGGAAGAAGACAACCCCGCCCAAAGTGAGGCCATAAATGGATCAAAGGACCCAACAGGACCCTACAAAGATCAAGAAAATAGCAAAGTGACAAGGAACCTGGTCAGACACAGCCATAGGAACTAACCGACGAAGATGAGTATATGCAAACAAACCAAGTGACAAAAAGCCCGGACTGGACATAAATGCAGGAACTACTTGCATTACACCGTATGGCGGTCTGAATAGGACTCCCTAGTCCTATTCACCTTTAATTCCCAATCCCCAGGCAGGGGAGAGACGGTTTCCTGTTTCCCCCCTGCCACTGTCTTACCTATTCCTGGCAGAGCGGGGAGGGGACAGTTTGCTGTCCCCTTCCCCCCTGCCACCCTATTTCTTCCCTCTGGTGGGGCATGGGCATGCCCCACTGTAAACTGGAGTTGCCTTCCTTTCGGCTCCATATTTCTGTCTATCTGCCCCCCCAGTCTTCAGCCTTCACCCCACTCTATCTGACAGCAACGTGAACATGCCCCAGACAATCTAAAATCATCAATCTAAATTAATTTTGCCCAACATTTTGGACTTCTAGCGCTCCCCGCGACGCGGACGCGATTTTTTTTTTTTTTTTTTTTTTTTTTTTTTTTAGGTCCTAGCCACTGAAATCTCAGGAAATTAGGTGGCAGGACCTGCCAGAGTGAATTATATACTAGTGAGTACCTGGTCTGCCTCCACGGGGCGAAAGTGGGACAACGTCGGGCCTCAGTAGGGGTCTGGCGGCTAAATGACCAGATGAACAACGGTACAAGGCATCACACATATACAAAGTCCATACACTTTTGAATCTCTGGCTTTTCCAGTCATCTGGTTCACCCACAATGTAAACTACGCAGAGATGGGGGAAACCCCTGGTGCCGCTTGACCCTAAACACACTTTACACTTTACACTTTACACTCTCCCCGCTTCTCTACCTCTGATGGGGCATGGGCCTGCCCCACTGCTTTTGGGGCAGTGGGGCAGGCCCATGCAGACTCTATTGTCCCCATACTTCTGGCTTTTCCCCCCAGTCTTTAGTCTCCCTCCCCTACTCTGTCTATACACCAGCGAACGTCCCACACAATGTTAAAAATTAAAATATGTCCAAATTCAAGCCGCGCACGCAAAACTCTTTCGGCTTAAACCTTTTTCAGCGATTATTTTATTTTTTTATTTATTTATTTTTTTTTTTAAGGCCCTAGCCACTGAAATCTCAGGAAACTAGGTGGCAGGGCCTGCCAGAGTAAAATATCAACTACTGGGTACCTGGTCTGCCTCGACGAGGCTAAGTGTGGACAACGTTGGGGCCCAGCAGGGGTCTAGCGGCTAAATGGCCAGAAGAACAACAATACACAACACTACACTTACAAAATCCATACACTTTTAAATCTCTGGTCTTTACAGTGAACTGTTACACCTACAATGAAAGCAACGCTGAGTTGGGGGAAACCTCCGGTGCCGCTAGACACGAATACACTTTACACTTTACACTTTTTTCTCGCAGTGTGGTTACTGCTGCATTCGCGAGGGTTTCTAGTTGGGCTCTTGAATCTGCAGTAAGGGTTAGGGACAGGTCGTCTGCATATGCCAATGCCTGTACGCCCCCTAAGTCGAGGGAGAGGAACTCGTCCAGTACACAGTTCCACAGGAGAGGTCCTAAGACAGAGCCCTGCGGGCATCCCCGGTGTATTTGTCGGTCAACCTTGCAATAGGGGGGCCTGTACCAGGACCCGTCGGTTGGTCAAATAGCTTCTTACGCAATCATAGAGGTTTGTCGGCAGTTGGGCAGCCCTGAGTCTTGCGAGGACGCTCGCAAGGGCGTCGAACGCCCCCGCAAAGTCAATAGAGATGAGGAGAAAGTATTTTTGTCGACAGCTCTCCGCCATGTTAAGGATGGATTCAAGTGCGTCGACGGTGGAATTTCCTGGCTTAAATCCAAATTGTTTGTTGGCTGTTAAGCTATCAGTGGTATAGTGCACTTCAATCCTCTGTCTGAGCAGCTGCTCCAGTACTTTGCTGAGCACAGACAGTAGGGCAATTGGTCGATAGGAGTCTGGTTTATGCTGTGGTTTGGATGGATTTTTTAGGATCACTTTGATGTTTGCCACTTTCCAGTCGAGAGGGAAACAGCCTGAATGGAGACAGTGGTTGTAAAGGTCCAGGAGCAGGTCTGGGGTGTATTCAGCCACTTTCCTAACCAGCTCTGGCTCAAGCATATCTAGCCCTGGAGTTTTCCTATTTCTTATCTTGCTTATGGCAGTTTGTAGTTCTGGGTGGGTAAAAGGCTCCTCCGTTCTGGGGGATTTGTATACTTCATTGGCCTGGCATAGCAGTTGCTGTTCAGGAGTGTTGTTGCCTTCGAAAAGACCTGAGTTTTAATCCCCTCGTGATTATACCAATTGTGCTTCCCGCCAGGGTAGCATTGCTTTTCTCCAAGCATCTAAAGTGTTATACCGCTATGTCCACCGCTGAGGAAACGGAGCTATGAGTCAGGGAGCCCAATTATTGGTTTAGTATGGTTGTTAAAAATCACGTGGGAGCCATTTCTGCAATCTGATGGGGATCCAGAAGTTGTAGTTTCACCACTACTTCTCTCTTTCATCTTGTGAAAATATGTTCTATTCCCAATGCCCTTAGAATTTAAAGTACTGTGTCGACAAAGAAACGTAATTTCTAAGATCTGCGTTACATCTGATTGGTATAGTATGCGGACCATGAAAGCTGACTGAAACCAACGCTGGGCATATCATTCTCTAAAGTATTGGAAATGATTATACATATAGCCTTTAACAATACAATTAATATTTCTTGGAATTCAAATTTAAATGGCATAATTTCTTATGTTAGGTTCGGTTAATAATTGCCATATACTGGATTGACACTGAATATGGAGAACTGTTAGCCGAATCATAACAGAATTCTTTACCTGTACTACCAAGCACAGTTAAGAACTGCCCACTGTTTTCTACTAAAAGTTTTCAAGATTTTGCTGTCTTTTATTAGGAACCAATCAAGCATTGAAAAATACATTACATTAAAACTCGCCAGCTTAACATATGGGAAGGGAATCATTCAAGTTTTGATTTTTAACCAAGGACCTGTATGAGATATTTCATTCGAAAAATAGATCGGGACCCCGTTATAAGAGACACCATAAAAGAACACAGCATTAGTAAAAAATCATAGAATGAAAATTAGAGTATTTGAATAACACCATCATGGTGTTATACAAAGAGTTCATGGAAATCTGTGAAATTTGATTTTCATCATACTCACTACGTTGCCTATGCGTTAATATAAACTTCAAATATAAACTTCAAGTAAATAATCAAATATACAACTCAATGTTTTGTTGGACCTTTATGGGTCTGAACTACAGCTTGAATGCAACATGCTGTAGATTCAACTAGTGGCTGTCATAGGTTCCACTAGTAGCACACCTAGTGTGGAGACTATGTTGTGAAGGCGAACAAGAAAACTAACTGAGTTTACCATTACGATCATCCATCCACTTTCGAATAAACCTAGCGCAAAGTCTGCTGATATATCTTGAAGTGAAGAATTGCTGAATGTACACTGGTGTTCAAAGAAAGTGCAACACCCCTTAAAATTGTAATTGTCGTCCGAAAGTACATAGAAATATTTCTTATAGATTGCATCAGATAATATTGACACGCGTAGGTGATGACGTAATATTCCATCAGCTGTTACTTTCAGCTATATAAGCACGTTCTGCAAGAGTTGCACTCATTCCTTGCTTGTGTCAGGATGGCGAGTTACGTGCAATTGATGTCACGAAGAAAGAGTGCTAATGTTGCTTTACGTGAGGAAGGATGTTCTTCCCGTCATGTTGCTTATAGAGTGTCTTGTAATCAGTCGACAGTGAGTAGATTTCTTTCCAAACTCAAGAATACTGGTTCTATTGATAGGAAAAAAGGAACCGGACGCAAACGAGTCTCCACGCCAAAACAGGGCCGCGTTTTGAAGCGCTTATGCCTTAAAAACTGTAAAGCTTCTTCGCCTGAGCTGAAAAGAGAATGGGAAGAATATACAGGAGTGGTAGCAAGTGCAATAACAGTCAGAAGACGCCTCTTCAAAAATGGACTTGTAGCCCATCGTCCTAAGAAGAAGCCCCTCCTCATACAAAAAAATGAAAATGGCCCGATTAATTTGGTGTAAGGAGCATGTCAAATGGACGCCCGAGCAGTTGAAGTCAGTTATTTTCTCAGATGAGAAGAAATTCAACCTGCATGGCTCTGATGGGAGACAAACGACTCGCCATAGACGTGGTGAAGAATACCATCCAGACTGTACTGTGTCTACAGTGAAATTCCCTACCAGCCAAACGATATGGGGGTGAATTTCGTATCGCGGAGTAGGTCACCTGCAGTTTATAAAAGGTTCCGTAAATGTCAATGGATACCTGGCTATATTGGAAGGCAAATTGCTGCCAACCATTAGAGGCCATTTCAACCTGCCAAGTAACTGCATCTTTCAGGACGACTCTGCTCCTTGTCATCGGGCGAAAAGTGTAAGTAGGCACTTCTGTAGTTACTTTAGCTTCATTTCTCCATTAGAGGTTCGACAGTAATGTGTTTACATTTGTTACAGGTAAAAAAAAAATGGTTGGAAGAACGGTCCATTACAACTCTTGGCTGGCCAGGAAACAGCCCGAACCTGAATCCTATAGAGAACTGTTGGCATCGTGTGGAATCTGCAGTTGCCAGAAAGAAACCAAAGACCCTTCGTAAACTTCATAATTCGTGTTTAGAACCACGAACTATCAGTTGATTATCTTCAGAAATTGATCTTATCAATGCCTCGATGGTGTGCTGCTATCATTAAGGCCAGAGGCGGTCCAACTAAATATTAGTTTGCTCCTGGTGAACTTTTCATTTTGTTTTCCATTTAAAATGATAAACAGAAGCAAATTGAGGGCTTCTGAAAACATTTCAGCCATAATTGTCGTGTTTACCAAAACTGTTGTATAAAGATTGCAAATGCTCATTTTGGAATATTTTGAAAGCACCTGTCAAATATTACTTAACTTTGCCTTAACTATTAATAAATATCTTCTGTTTATATTTCTATTTGTGGTGCTAGTCATTAATGCAACATACCATCGCGAAAAAGGGTTAGAAATGTGAAATTCCTAGGTGATGCACTTTCTTTGAACACCAGTGTATATCTGATAAATTTTTTGTATTTTTTTTTTTTTTTTTTTTTTTCATCTTTTAAGACGCATCAGTGGGCCCACTTTATATCACGAGAGCATTCTCGGGAGGTCCATCGACTGGGAAGTGTATATATCAGGGGATAGCACCACACAATGGTTATTGAGAATAATTCTCTTATCGTAAAATTAAGGTTTAATTCTTTGATCAAATACAGGCATCGATTCTTTGACATTACTCATTTCTTTATCATTATTATTATCAATCTTATCCGTTTCTTTCCACGAAGGGAACTACCCAGTGACGTAGCAAGGTTTAGGCGCTATTTACATTGTGGGGCACAACTTGAATTTATTTGGCTGACAGTTAACTGTCAGCCTTAACTACCAACGAGGGTAACTTGTTACAGCTATCAACGATTCGCTGGCTAAAAGAAAACTTCTTGCATTCTAATCTAAACCTCAAGCCCTGTAAATCTGAATTTATGATCCCTATTACTGGAATTGCTTAGAACAATGAAATTTTCACCTTCATTCATTTTACTAATCCCTCTCAGAACATTATAAACCTCAATCAAGGACTGTAGCTGTGCAAATGTATCTCCAATTTACAATGGAGGATCTAAGGGTGACAGAAGTAATTACAGACTTGTTAGTTTAACTTCTGGTTCCGGGAAAATAATAGAATCACTGGTTAAAGATGCATTGCAGGATCATCTAGACAAGACTGCAGTAATAATTCAGACACAGCATGGTTTCTTAAGAGAACGTCTTGTCTCACAAATTTGATTGGATACCATTAGCATTAGTAGAGGCATTTGATGCAAGAAAGCAAGCTTATGCAGCATCAGCCAAAACAAAAAAAAAAAACCCACTTCCACTTCACCCCTCTGTTCGTTCAAAATACCTGTCCAGCTGAGCCTTAAACTTATTTAGGCTATCAACCTCCACCACAAGGGATGGCAGTCTGTTCCACCAACCAACCACCCGCTGGCTAAAGGCAAATTTCCGCACGTCTATCCTACATCTGTCTTTCCTCAATTTGAATTTATGCCCTCTCAGGTGATTTTTCTGAGCTAGAGGAAGAATCCCATCAGCATTGAGCATGCTTAAACCATTCAAGGCTTTATACACCTCTATCAGATCACCTCGCTGGTGCCTAGTCTCCAGACACTGTAATTTGCAAAACTTAAGCCTTTCTTCGTAAGAGCACCCCTTTGTTCCATTCACTAATCTTGTTGCCCTTCTCTGTACTCGTTCCAGCAGCTCTACATCCTTCTTGAAATGAGGCCTCCAGACCTGTATACAGTACTCTAGGTGTGGCCTGACCATTGCCTTATACAATGGAATAATCACCTCCTTATCCCTGCTGGAAAAATTCCTGTATATCATTGACAATACTCCATGAGCTACTCTTGCAGCCCGTCTGCACTGCGCAGAGAACTTCATATCTGCCTGCACAATCACCCCCAAGTCCCTTTCATTCTCTACCACTGTGAGTGTAGTACCACAGAGTTGATACGTTGCTCTGGGGTTGCTGTTTCCCATGTGTAGTACTTTACATTTGTCAATGTTAAACTTCATTTGCCACCTCTCAGCCCATCTGCTCAACCTTTCCAGATCCTGTTGCAGCAGCATAGTGTCAGTAGTGTCCTTGACAACCCTGCCAACCTTTGTATCATCTGCAAACTTGGACATTAAGCTTGATATACCATCATCAATATCATTTATAAATACAGAAAACAATAATGGACCCAACACTGAGCCCTGAGGGACTCCACTAATAACATTAGTCCACGATGAGCAGTGTCCATTGATTACCACTCTCTGTCTTCTCCCCCTCAACCACCCCTTTATCCATAGCAGCAATTTGCCTCCAATGTCACACTGCTCCAATTTGTGTAGCAGTCTTCCATGTGCAACAGTATCAAAAGCCTTTCTAAGATCCAAGTATATAATATCAAAGTTATTCCCTGCATCCAGTTCTTTTGTGACTGCATCATAGTATCCAATCACGTTGGTCAGGCAAGACTTCCCCTTAACAAAACCATGCTGTGTCTGAGCTATAACTGAAGTCTTGTCTAAATGATCCTGCAGTGCTTCTTTAACCAGTGCCTCCATTAATTTTCCTGGAACAGAAGTTAAGCTCACAGGTCTATAATTACTTGTGTCAGCCTTTGATCCTCCTTTGTGAATTGGGGTCACATTTGCACATTTCCAGTCTATGGGTACCTCTCCTGAGTCCAAGGAAGCTCTCATAATTATGGCTAAGGGTTTGCTTACTTCCTTTGCTGCCTCCTTTAATATAACTGGATAGATCCCATCCACCCCGGGTGCCTTTCTTGTGTTTATCTTCAACAGTTTCTCCTCCACTTTACTCCCAGTTATTTCAAGATTCTGTAGCTGACTGCTAGAGTTGAATACACCTCTGGCATTCCCCTCGCTGAATAACTCCTCATGTGTGAATGTCGATGCAAAATATTCATTTAGTTTGTTAGCTACCTGAGCAGGATCATCAACAGTTGACCCATCAATATCAAGTGGACCAATCTGATTCATCCCCTTCCTTCTAGAGTTTACATAAGTAAAGAACTCTCTGCTGTTTTTCTTTGCATCCCTTGCCAAGGATTTCTCGTAATCTGCCTTCGCCTGCCTAACCTCCTTTGTAACTTGGTTGCATATCAACTTGTATCTATCATAGGCTTCTGTGTCATGTGTTAATTTGTAAGTATCCCATGCATTTTTCTTCTCTGCCATATGCCTCATTAGTTCATCTGACATCCATTTTGGCCTAAACCTTGAACAATATTTCTTAGTTGGTATGTAAAGCCTAGTAGCTTCCAAGATAAGTTCTTTGAATGCTTCCCATTTTGAATTTGCTGTTGGTAACATCATCAGTTGGTCCCACTGTATAGAATTTAAATACTGTCTCAGTCCATCGTAGTCGCCTTTACGGAAGCAGTAACCCTTCCCTTTACCCCTAATGGTAGTTACCTCTTTCAGTAACTCCCACTTCAGCACACTGTGATCACTGCCACCTAGTGGTTCATTTATCTGCAGATTCTTAATGCATGAAGAATCACTGCTGATAATCAAATCAAGAGTATTACTCCCTCTAGTTGCCTCCCGAACATGCTGATGTAGAAAACAATCATCCAATAAATCCACAAAAGCCCTGCTAGTGTGTGAGTAACCAGCCCCCAAATTCCAGTCAATATCTGGGAAATTAAAATCTCCCATTATAAGACTCTCTGATTTACTGGCCCACTCTATTTCCCTGTACAGTTCCTTATTATACTCATCAGAGTCATTAGGCCTATAGCACACTCCTACTCTCACTTTTGATCTCCCAATGCTTATGTCGCACCAAACTGACTCAACACTGCACTGTCCAGCGATGTCGACTGGCTTCACTTCCTTGGTTTTTATGTGTTTCTTAACTAATAGCATAACCCCTCCCCCCTTCCTATCCTGTCTATCCTTTCTGTAGACGTTGTACTCCCCAAATTGCAGTTCTGCATCCCTTATATCTGTGTGACACCACGTCTCTGATATCCCAACAATATCTGCCTTTGATGTTTTGAGCAATACCTCAAATTCATCAAATTTATTTACTAAACTCCTAGCATTGGTGTACACGCAAGTATACCTGCACCTGTTTCTATTCTTAGCTACCCTAACACAACCCATGTGTTTACTTGTACCGCAATGGCTCCCAGCAGTCTCTGAAATACCATGCATCTTGTTTTTCAGGCTTCTGCTCATTCTAATAGAAGCAGTGCAAGAATCTCTTTCACCTCTGCCAGTGGCTACTGTCAATCTATTGGTCTTTGTCTCCCCCCAAGCTAGCAGTTTTCCGACCCACCTAACACTGCCTCGATAGCATCAGCAAATATTCTTGCACCCTTTCTATTTAAGTGTATCCCATCCCTGTAGAAGCAATCTCTCCTGTTAACAAGTACAGTCCAGGCTGAAAAAAATTCTACCCCTTGAGCCTTGCACAATCTTTCCAGGGCCGAATTGATCGACAAGGCTCTCATCATATACTCCCTCCTATCGTGTCTGGGCAGAATTGCAGACACTTTCAAATTCAACCCTAATTCTCGGCTTTTGTTCAACAGTGACCTGTACTTGTTAAGTAATTCTGCCGGTCTCCTACTCTTAATATTATTAGTGCCAACGTGTACAACTACATCACCTTTTGTGCCCTTAAAAGATGATATTCGCTCTACAACGTCATCAACCTTTGCCCCTGGCAGACATACCCTGGTCCTGTTCCACCTATCTTTTTTACAAAGCATGTTCCCCGTTTCCCTGACAATAAAGTCACCAACAACTACTAGTTCCTTCGGGACCATGATGTGGTTACAAAGGAACTGGACGCAAAAAAATAATTTTGATATCATATACCTGGATTTCAGGAAAGTTTTTGACACTGTTGCGCATGGAAGACTACTGTACAAATTGGAGCAGTATGGTATTAAGGGTAAATTGTGGTTGAGTGGGAGAAGACAGATAGTGGTAATCAGTGAACGCTGCTTTCGTGGACCAGTGTTATTAGTGAAGTCCCCCAAGGTTCGGGTGTTGGGCCCGGTGTTGTTTTGTGTATTTATCAATGATATTGATGAAGAGACAGAGGAGATCAGGCTTAATGTCGAAGTTTGCAGATGATACAAAGGTTGGCAGGGTTGTTAATGACAGTAATGGCAGTGCACTACTGCAACAGAATCTAGAATATTTGGGCAAATGGGCTGAGAAGTGGCAATTGAAGTTTAACATTGACAAATACAAAGTACTGCATATGGGTAGAGGTAACCCCAGAGAAACTTACCGACTATGTGGTATTACACTTAGGGTTGTAGAAAATGAAAAAGACCTGGGGGTATTTGTACAGTCAGATATGAAATTTTCTGAGCAGTGCAGACAGGCTGCCAGAGCAGATCATGGGGTATTGTTAATGATATACAGGAATTTTGCTAGTAGGGAAAAGGAGGTGATTATTCCTTTGTATATGGCAATGGTCAGGCCACGCCTTGAGTACTGTATACAGGTCTGGAGGCCTCATTTTAGGAAGGATGTAGCACTGTTGGAAGAAGTACAGAGAAGGACAACATGATTGGTGAGGGGAATGAAGGGATCCTCTTACCAAGAGAGGCTCAAGTGCTGCAAATTGCAGCGTCTGGAGACTAGACACCTGCGAGGTGATCTGATTGAGGTGTATGAGGCCTTGAATGGGTTGAGCACGCTGAATTCTGATGGGATTCTTGCCCTTGCTCAGATTCTGAACCTAAGGCGACATATATTCAAAGAAAGTTGATTGCTGTAACAAACTTCCATCTGTTGTTGTGGAAATTAATAGCTTCAATAAATTCAAGGAGGAACTGGACAAACGTTTAGAGGGAATGAATGTGTGAAATGTTTTTTTTTTTTTTTTTTGGCTGATGCTACATAAGCTTGCTTTCTTGCATCAGATGCCTTGATTACTACTACCTCTAAGGTTGCCAAGCTCTGTAGCCCACATAATCGGAATCTTTCCTCATACGGTCATCCTTCGGCCGATCTCACCTTTTCAAGAAGCTCGATATCTTTTTGGAGATGAGGTCTCAATACTTGAACACAGTATTCCAAATGTGGTCTTAGAATTGCTTTATACAATGATATGATCTCGCTATCTCTACAGGATAGCGTTCGATAAATCATTGATAGGATACCATGGGCTTTCCTGGTTGCCTGTTTGCACTGATCAGAAATATTTACACAACTGTTAATGAATACATAACACTACCAATCCGTAGCTTAACGTTTGCTAACATTATTTTTCTCAAAGAAGGAAATTTAACTATATCAATTTCACTCTAAATATAATGTTTATACAGTATATGCAGTTTATACAGTTATGACACTAAAGATTATAATGGTTCCCCCTCTTCTGCTAAATAATAATTTAGATGCAACCATTTTCAGGAGTACCCGAATGTGAGTGTGGAAATGATTTAAAGCAAATGATGGAAGGAAATAGCGACGGAGAAGACCAAAATATCGTTGCAAATACCTACCAAAATATCCCTGCAAATATGGAAGTGGCTGACAACACAAATCAGGTTTGTTTTTCATTTTATTTAATATCGTACGTTTTTTATTATCTCTAAACATATTATTTGCTATTATAATACAAAATTATTAAAATCTTCATCGTACTTGTTTATGACTGTTCTTGTTCTTTCATGTTTATTTTACCTTTTTTTTTTTAATCATGAGTTACGTACTGCGCATGTGCCAGGATGCCACTGTTTGAATAAATGCAATCATCAAGTTTTTTGTGTACTGACACTTTTGCAAGGTCTCTCTCAAATACACACAAAACGTATGTCTGCTGATCTTTCAAAAATGCAATACCAAAAACACCTCTCCTACAGTGCCGGACCAAGGTATTTTAGCGCCCCGGGCAGAAAGATATTTTAGCGCCTCTTTCACTAAGGATATATATAAATTTGTAAAATTTGGAGCCCCTTAAAGAATGGCGCCTCGGGCAAGGGCCCTGCTAGTCCGTGCCTTAATCTGGCACTGCCCTCCTACTAACAATATGTACACAGGCCCTTCGTTTCCTTTACATACCAACTGTCTGCGCGGAAGCACAGTGGTATCGTCACCGTCCTCCCCACACCGGATGGAAAAGGCCCGGGTTCGAATCCTGTCGATGATGCGAGGAACTTTAATGGGCTTTTTTCACTCCGTGGCTGAGTTAGTCGGTCTCAGACGTAGATAGCAAGGTTTTTTCCCCAGAAACTGGGGTTTTTCGTCCAGCAAACAGACAAATCGACCATAGAACACATGCAATTAACAGACATAAGACACAACACGGCAGATGAATTTAATTATTCGCGTGGCCTAAATATAATATAATAGTTTTTTTACATACCAACTGACAGCGCGTGCTCGAACTAGTCGCCTGTCTGTGTACACCCGTACATGTGCACGCATGCACAAACATGGAATGCGCGCGGACAGTGCATCCTTCGGTAGATGTTTCAAAAGTTTCAAAATTATATACACTGTCCAGTCACAACATTATGACCACTCCCGCATTTTAGCAATCGGGCGTTCTTCCCCATCCGAGGCACACGTGTTTTGGTGAAAACCTGTAAATGATCGACTTGGGCAAGGAACGTGATCTGACGAAATTTGAAAAAGAGACGGTTATCGGGTACCGGTTGAAGAGAAGCAATATTATGGAAACTGCGAATCATGTCGGCTGTTTGCGGAGTGTTGTAGTGAAGGTTTCCCACTGGTGGACAGGTAGTATACAGAGCAGTAGTCGCCGAATCACTGGCTGGTCGCCTACGCCTCATCTATGGCCGTGGTGAACTTCGGCTGTCCCGCCTTGTGCAAACCGAGGAACGGAAAACGGCAGATAAACTGACCATGGACTTTGCCCACTCGGTAGCACAGCGGCTTTTTGCACTTCACAGCTTAATTAGTCGGTCTCGGGCGCTGATAGTAAAGTTTTTTCCTCCGGTAATTCGGATTTTTCGTCCATCAAAACAGGTAACACGACCAAAGAACACACGTATATATGAAGATATTACAAATGGGCAAATGAGTCGTTCTCGAGTTATCTTAATATAATTTCGACCATGGACTTTAACCAGAGGACGACCAGCGTTGCGTCCATGATCGCGATCCAACGAAGCATCTTACATAAGGGCCACGGAGTAGGCGCCTGGTCAAGGTACCCATGCTTACGGACACTCATTGCAACGACGCCTAAATTTAGCACATAAACATCGTCGTTGGACTATTGACGACTAGAAAAAAAAATGCCTTTTCCGATGAATCAAGTTTTCTGCTATGCTGTGGACGGTAAATGGAGGGTACAGCAACAAACTGCAGGTACGAATCACTCCGATGTCTTGGTCCAAGAGAAATAGGCAGGTAATGGTAGTATTTTGGTATGGGAATGCTTACCTGGGAATCTCTTGGAGCCCCTCATATCCTTAGACTGCACACTGAATGCTTTAAAAACTACTTTTTAATTGGGCTGATTAGGTACAGCCCTTCATAGTGACTATTTCCGGATGGTACAGTTGAGTTCCACAAGGATAATGAGCTCTCCCACGTTGCATATATTGTTCGACAGTGGTTCGCCGAACAAAAAAGTGACATCCAGGTGCTACCTTGGCCCACTGAATTCGCCGAATATGAATCCCATGGAACATCTCTGGGATAACGCAGGTCGACAGATCCGGCGTTTGGATCCTCCACTACATACCATCGCAGATCTATAGAACGCAATCTTGGCAACATGGTACAACATACCTCCTACAAAATCAGAGGCCTTACAGTATGCATGCCTCGACGTATGGTAGCGGTACTGGTGGCAAGAGAAGGATATGACCACTATTATGTAGGTGGCCATTAGTTTTGAATGGACAGTGTATATACAACGTGTGTCAAGTGTAAAGTATGTTGATGTCAAATGGCACCAGGGTCCCTCCCCCGTGTCCGCGTTGCTTTCATTGTAGGTGAGCCAGTTCACTGGGAAGGCCAGAGATTTAAAAGTGTATGGATATTGTAAATGTGTAATGTCATGTACCGTTGTTTCTCTGGCCATTTAGCCGCTGTACCCTTACTGAGGCCCAACGTTTCCCGCACTTCGTCCCGTGGAGGCAGACCAGGTACACCAGTATTTTAAGTAAGTACTCTGGCAGGTCCTGCCGCCTACTTTTCTGAGATTTCAGCGGCTAGGACCTAAAAAAAAATTATCGATTGCGTTGAGGTGTCGCTTGAAATGAATAGGCCCGAGTTTGGGCGAAACTGTAAATTTGGACGAGATTAGATTTGATGTGTGGGGCGTTCGCTTGTGTGCAGATAGAGGGGAGGTGGAAGATTGGGGGGTAAAGGCAGAAGAATGGGGACATTATATACAACGTGTGGTAATAATGTTCTATGACTGGTGCAATAAAAAGAACACAAAGTGAAGGGGCTTTAAATGGTTTTATTTTTATTCAAAGTAATCACCACCTGATTAAATTCACTTATTACACTGTTTAAAATGTTTCTAAAAAAAGTCAGCGAAGGCGTTCAGTTCGGCGGTTACGTTTTTCTTTATGCCCTCAATATCCTGAAATCTCTTTCCTTTTATGGCAGTTTTCACCTTGGAAAAGAGGAAGAAGTCCACTGGTGCTAGCTCGGGAGAGTAGGTTGGATGGTTGATCTGTACAATGCCATGTTTTGTCAGAAATGTCTTCACAACAAGTGCAGAATGGGCAGGAGCATTGCCAGGCAACAAGAACCAGCTGCTTTTCTCTCGAAATTGTGAACGCACCCGGGAAATGCGCTTCAATAGTCTTTGAAGCACCTGTACATAGAACTCAGCATTGACTCTCCCCACTCTTGAAACTCCACTGTTGAACTAGCATTTGGGAGCCGCCTTACATAAGATACTATACATACATATGCCTAAACATATGTCTGCGCTTGTAGCACAGTGGTATCGTCACCGTCCTCCCAACACCTGGCAGAAAAGGCCCGGGTTCGAATCTCGTCGATGACGCGAGGAACTTTAATGCGCTTTATTCACTGCGGGGTTGAGTTAGTCTGTGTCAGGCGTAGATAGCAAGGCTTTACTCCGGAAAAAATAGGGTTTTTCATCCAGGAAAACAGGCAAATCGACCAGAGAACACGCAATTTACAGACACAATACACATGGGTAGTTGAAGTAACTTTCTAAGTGACCCTAATATAATATAATAGTTTTATGCGTAAACGACTGGTAAACCACGCTGTTGTTCAAGCATAACTATTATAGCAAGCTGGTATGAGGAACTATATAAATTTGCTGACCCTAGGCAAAACATCCGTAACGAATACTTGCAGAGAGGTATTACAGAGAAAATTTCAAATAATGACGACGGAAATATTAATTTACCGAGCAGTCAAATTATGAGTCCTAGACTATTTTTCTTATTTGCCTGGGTGTAAGGTCGGATCTGCAGTCTTATAGCACTAAAGTTAGACCTACAGATGGTACAAAATAAGAAAAGGCAAACAAAACGCAGGAAGCATTTAGTAAGTTTCGAAGGTATCCCTCTCACAGGACGTATGCCGATTTTACAGCTCACCGTTCCCTCTTTAATGCTGCTAACGAAACAGCGATAGTTGAATTTATGAATGCTCGAACTAAAAAGGAAAAGGAATCTTTTCACAAAAATTCACATCCATCCCTCAGCACGTCCAGCTAGAGGCCTGGACAGATTATGTTAAGATTTGGTCTTCTCTCTTCTACCGATGTAATGCCTGAGTTCAAGGACTGTGATATGCGATCTGAAATCTTAATTTCATCTTCCTTCTTAAAGCGGCTAATCAGTTCCCTTACAAATCTCTCTGTAATAGCGCCGGATGATATCCCCAAATGCTGCTTCTAAATCGGCAGATTTTTCTTTCTGGACACCTTGGCAAATCTTTACAACCAAACTCACTCAAGCTTATGTAGCCCCCAGACTGGAAATGCTCTAGAGCAGGAGTGGCCAGCTTAATTTGTGATGCGATATACTTTTTTTCTTCAAAATGTGCCGCGATCTACCATCTCAAAAATTTCATTGCACAAGGTGCACAAATCCAGGGATGACTGTATATTTAAAATTCGTCGTGATCGACCGAAAGACCTTGTTCTTTTCTGAATTATATAACATCTTTTGGTTTGCATGTCAATCCCTCGAAGACAGATTATCTATCCTTTGCTTCTTTTACAATCTCCTTTCACTTACAAGTTAGAATCGAATCTAAATGAATTCTCTCTGTAAACCCAATTAAGTTTTTAGGAATATACGAAAATATTTTGCCATCTGTATCTTACTTCACTTCCTTTAGTATCACTAATCTTTCATCTCGAAATCCGCCCTTCACTCTACCATGATACCCGAATATTTTCTCATCAGAGAGTTAAATTCCAATCTTGGACATCCTATTGTGGCATCTCGACATCAACTGTACCAACAAATTTAAATAGTGCCTGTTAATGTTCGCTGGCAATGCAACATCATTCAGTGTTTTGTACCTCCTCTGATCACCGGCCAAAGTAACTTCCTTAACATCTGGGACTTTCTTCAGTGCCGAGTTCCACCTAAGACCAGATATGATTCTCAATTCATCAACAACGTCGTCAAACTAGCCATCTGATTTGATCTTGAACGTGATGTCTAGATCCACGACATGTTTGATAAATACAGAAACGAAATTTCAGGGTACAGAAAGTAATTTTAAATGGTAATTTCAACATAAAGTTAATATTATTCTTACAGAAATTTTGGGTAATTAAAAAAGTTCGTTAAATCACGCCAAACTTAAAATGGAGGATTATAAAATAGAAATATTCTTACTTTTAAATTAACATTAAACGACTGATCTATTGGGATAAAATCTTTATTGTCCATTACAGGATGTGACGAACACGGAAATGGGACTTTCTTTGCAAGTTGGAAATTTCTTCACAATTCAAATTCATAAACAAGTTTTATTATCTATATTTCTAATTTTGTTTACCGGGATGTGCCTTGTAAAACCCATCTTCTTCGATATGTTGTGGAAACTTTTCGCCCTGCTGGTAATACTGGTATTTGTCCTTATTGCCTATTTTCTACATTATTGTTTCAGAGGTAAGTTAAAGTGTGAATTTTGGAAACTCACTTTATTGCTAAAAAGTTTAAATTAGGACATTTAAATTTTTAAAAATAAAAATAAAACTAGATTCGCAATACATAGCGATGTCAAAGAAGCGTTCCAAAGATCTTAACTGTCACCTCCTGACGGTTAATATCTTCGGAACGTCATTGCATAGTCTTGGTCTACCACAGAAAAGCAAATAAAATCTGTAACACCAAGATAGGTATGTTTATTGGTGCTCCTGTAGTGGAATAATCCCTAAGAATTGTTTTTCTACACTGCTCGACCAAAATTAACAGAACACTTAAAAACGTGGTGTTACTTATGCAGCTTGCAATGAAGCGGAACAAAACGATGGTACAGTTCTCTTCGCTGATGAGTTCCTTTTTAGCCTACGAACGGATTCTAGACGATATTTCATCTGGAGACAACGAGGAACGCGGTACCATCCATCCAACGTCACAGAAAATGACAATTACTGTGGAGGCGGTGTTCTCGTGTGGGGCGGAATAATTATCAACGGCCGCACCCCTCTTCATGTTTTCGATATGGTACCGTAACTGTGCACTGGTACCGAGAACAGATCCTCGAACCCAATGTGCGACGTTTTTAGAGGTGCGGTTGGCCAAGATTTTCTTTTCATATACGACAACGCCACTGCAAATACAGTTCAAGTGGTGGAGGAATATCTCGAAACTGAAGATAAATCTAATCGAACATGCGTGGTACGCCCTTGCGCGTCGCATTGCGGGCTCACAGCCATATCCTCGGTCACTTGATGAGCTGCGCTGTTGGAAAAATGGGATTTATTGCCACAGAATCTTAGACATCCTTTTATCGAACATGGTTCACCGCCATCAGGCCTGTTTAGCCGTTGAAGGGATCATACGCCGTACTGATGTCATGTGACCATATCTTTCCTCATTTTGTATCGACTTTTGTAATGTGACCTTTTTGGTAATTCTTATACAACCCCTATAAATGTCCCTTACACCTGTCCGAAGTTTCTTGCAGTCTCCTTATTTCTTCGTTATTCTTTGATACACTACCATACCAAATTTTGTTCCACATCATTGCAAGTGTACGAGTTACACCACATTTACTACGTGTTCTGTTAATTTTGTCGAGCACTGTATAAACTTGGGTTACGAGTATTGGGGAAGGGGCCGAATACGTTATTTTCTCTGGCTAGCTGAAATTATTAGGAATATAATCATTAGAAAATATGAGATGATAAGTATCCTGCATTCACTGGGCATATCACAGTTTCATAATTTTCCATGTGGAGATAGGCTTTCTCTGCACTTAACAAATAAGCAGAGTTTGCTTATTCAGTGAATCAATCTTAGTGGAGGCGCTTCACCATGAAGGTTGTTTTCGATATTGTCATATTATCAGTAAATTGTATGTTCTGTGGTCGGTTTGTCCTTTTCCAGGAGGAAAATCCCGAGTCTTCGGACAAAAACTACGCTGTCTTCACCTGAGACCGACTGACTCAGTCACGTTATGAAAAAGGCCCATAAGAATTCCTCGCGTCATTGACGGGATTCGAACTCAGGACTTTTTTTACCCCGTGTGGAAAGACGATGACCATACCAACTGTACTACCTAAGAGGTCCAGGAAAGCAGAGAGAGATATGAGACGAAAAAACGCAGCCTGAAACAGAATCTCACAATTTCAGTTTTCGTCCTGACTGATGGGTGTAGTACGGTTTCGGTACAATATATGCAGTAATGAAACATCGATTTCAAACTGTCAGGCTCCATTTTTAATTGATGACACTGGAAATACGTAGAAATTGCTTGGATCTGCATTTTTGTAAACAAGTTGATATTGGACTTAGGCCTGCTACGCATTATTGGTTTTAAATGCTAATTAAACGTTTTAATTCACTCCACGATATGAGTTTGATGCACTTAGCAAGCTTAAATTGCTTAACTGATGCTTACAGATTGAGGATCCTCGTGGATAGTACAGTTGGTAGGATCGCCGTCCTCCCCCACACCGAGTGAAAAAAAACCAGAGTTCGAGACCCGTCGATAACGGGAGGAATTTTTATGGGCCTTTTTCACAGTTAGTCAGTCTCAGGCGAGGGCAGCCTGGTTTTTCTCCCGGAAACTCGGGTTTTTCGTCCAACAAAGAGAAAATCGACCTCAGAACACACGCAATTTGCAGAGCAATATGGCCTTAATCACTGAATGCCCCTAAAATCCTAAACATATTGAGGTTATGCCCTGCTTGTACAATTGTGTTCCATAGCTCCCAAAACTCTAGGTCTTTGCCTCGTACAGTATTATGAAACATTAAATGTGATAACTATAATCCTTAAAATTCCAAACAGTAGTTGTAAATTTCCCGATAACTTTCAAAGAAGATTCCACATTTAAATCTGCAACTCATAGTACGTCATAGTACGTCATTCATGACGTATAATTAGTTTCAAGATTTAAAAATTGGCAATTCTTCTTTGTAAATGATAACCACATTTCCTTGGAAACTTTGTGACTTCATTTTGCAAAGGCCTACTCTTTTCATAAGTTAGATAAACTAACTTATGAAAAGTTTCATAATTTAGATAAAACTAACTTATAAACTAAACATTTTTAGCGGTGTAGCTAAAATTTTTGGGGCTCTATGGAAAGATCAAAGAAGGCCCCTCCCCTTCTCTATTTTTATTAACATGAAACGCCAATGATTTACTCATGCAAATATTATTAATAATGTACATTTTAAGTACGTATTTTTAAAATTTTATATTTATATTTATGAAACATTTATCAGACAGACCCTTGTGGGCGTAAAAATTAATGCAGAGAAGATTGTAAAATTGATAAAATTGTTATTTCTTACGTGACTGAAGTTATATTGATTTAATTAACAAAATTGTTATACACTGAGTGATCACTGAATTATGATTACCTATGAAAACTGAATGCGATCCATTGACCACGTGAGGTACGAGAGAGTACGCAGTTAGTCGACCTACGTAGCATAGATAAGATGTCAGCGGTTCAGTAGGTAGTAAAATTCCGAGCGTGATGGGTAAAAGGAAGGATTTATGACTTTGTTAAAGGACAGATTGTGGGTGCCCGACGAGCTGGTGCCCCGATTTCCCAAATGGCTGAACTGGTGGGGTGTTCGAGAGCCACAGTAGTTAAAGTGTACCAGGACTGGCGTCAAAATGGTCAAACAACGACCCGACGGTAAAACAATGCAAAGGTCAGCGAAAGATTGATGTTAGAGGTGAGCACCGGGTCTGACGACTCATACAATCGAACAGGCACAGCACTGTTGAAGAGATGACTACCCAATGCAACATGGGCCACCCCGGAACAATATCTGGCATGACCATGCGTCGCACGTATGGGCTATACCAGCAGACGACCCCTACGGCATCCTCTCATAACCAAGTTATGAGAGGATGCTAGTCGATACTTTGCTAGTCGGATGAGTCACATTATTTACTCTACACCGTGGATGGTCGTGAACGGATTTGGCATCAACAACATGAGGCTCTTGATCCATCATGCATGGTATCAAAAGTGCAGGCCAGTGGAGGCGGTTGTAGGGTGTGGGGCATGTTTCATGGCAGGAACTTGGACCCTCCCTGGTACATGTGGAACAACATACCAGTGGTCTCCGCTATCATCAACTGCTTGCTGACTGTGTACACCCCGCTATGTTACACTTTTTCCCGAATGGCGATGGAGTCTTCCAAGAGGACAGTACGCCGAGCCATCGGGCACTCGATGTGCAGGAATGGTTTGAGGAACACAGTTCTGATTTCCAGCATATCGACTGGCCTCCGAACTCCATCCGATATCAATCTCATAGAGCACTTGTGGGACACTATGGAAAGGCATCTAGATACACCAATAACATCCATACCTAAATTGCTAGCCGCATTACACACAGCTTATTTGGCCATACCTCCCGTACGCTTCCGACATCTTGTTGAATCAATGCCACATCAGATAGCTGCTGAACTGAGGACAAAAGGAGGACCTACGAATAGGTGGTCATAATTCAGTGACTACTCAGTGTATATACTCACTGGCCAAAAAAAAAACTTTATTCAATATGTGGTAGGGTCACATTTTCCAGAATTATAGCTCGTGGACATCGTAGAAGCAATGAATCCCGCTACGTGTCTGCAGGGATACAGCTCGAGATTTGACCATTCTTCCATCAGGCTATTTGTCAGCTGCTGTATTACTGTTGGCACAAAAGTGTAAAGCCAAATTGCCCTTACCAACATATGCCAAACATTCTCAATTGGCTGCCTGCAGAAATAGGTGGCCAGGGTAGATGTTGGAAGTCTAAGGAATGTTCCTCAAAGAAAGATTCAGATATAATTTTTGCACCGTGGATAGTTGCATTGTCGCCTGAAGAGACTCAAGACGATGATGAAGTTGATCCGCAACTTGACCCTCTAACGGTATGAGTGGACCTGGTCCGTTATCAAGAGAACATACCGCATACCATTAAACAGTCTAGATGCATGGCTTCATGACGTTCAAGCCACACTTTCACTCTACCATTGGTGCAAAAAAAAGTCAGACCACATGATCTTTTTCCATTCCAAAATCCATTTCTGGCATTCGCCAGTCGATCTCTCGATTCTTTCCAAAAGAAAGTGGCTTTCATAAAGGCACACGACTATCAAATTCCAGCTTGTTGAACTCCCGCCGCAAAGTTCGGTTGGAAATCGATCTTTCTTTGCCTAAATTGAACGACATCACGTCCTTGGAGTACTGACTTTCTACCGCATTTTTTTCCTTTTAGAGCTGCAGTTCCTTTCGTCTTCCACTCATTGTGTACCTTTGAGATGGTTGCTTTCGACACACCAGTGATATCCTTTGTTGTCATTTGTGGCTCCTGCTAAACGTGCCTCATAAATAACACCTCTAAAAATCGCCTTGGAATCAACAACCGCGAAAAAGATCGTTGATTATCTGTTGATGCCAATTCCAAATTGTTTTTAATTTTTTGGCCAGTGAGCGTATTATGACAGTATCATGGTTAATGTTAATAAACTGAGTTGTATCCAGCACTGATAATGATTTTTTTTTCCAGTTGTTCAGATATGATTTTCACAGAATTTTCCATCCTTCCAAAGGCCATCAGGACTTTCCATTTCTTAGGATTGTAATTCTTAAAACTTCATTCGATTTATAGTTCCTGCAAATCTTCTAGCGCGGTATAAGAAAATAAAAACGTTCTAAGAAATAAATAAATATGATATAAATCCTGAAAAAGTGTTGCAATTTGAAAGATAATGTACGTTATGCAATTATAAAGCGATACAACAGTCAACAACGTTTAATTCCGAATTTCAATGAAACTGCTGGGTTTGAGAATTTGTGCTCAACTTATTTTGAATTTATTTCTTCTTTGAAATGTCTTGTTTGTCATAACCATGTGTTGTAAGTTAAATAACATTTAATTTACAGGAAAAACAAACCTAATTCCAGTTATTTACTTGAAAGAGAAAAGTGCAGAATTGTGGGATTATTACAGATCCATAAATTTGATTTAGTATAAGTTGCCACAACTTCAAGTTAGTATCCTCTCCTGAATAAAATTCCTAGGGGACGGATATTCATCCCATAAGTCTAGTGTTTCATCAAAAAGGTAACTAACTATTAAGTTCTTTCGGGCCCTCGTGGATGGCACGGTTGGTAGCATCACCATCCTCACCAAACTGGGTACAAAAGACCTGAGCTGGTTCCCGTTGATGAAGTGAGGAATTTTGATGGGCCTTTTCTCAAGGTGGCCGAGGTATTTGGTTTCAGGCGAGGGCAGCATGGTTTCTTCTTTCGGAAATTCGGGTGTTTCGTCCAGCAAGCAGAGAATCGAACCTAGGTCTTTTCCATACGATGTGACAGAGCATTTACAGTCTAATATTAAAGTCAGCTCAATGGTTATAACCCCGGCCCTCCATACAATGGCTGGAAAAGGCAACGGTTCGAATCCCATCAGTGAAGCGGGAAACTTTTCTAGGCCTTTTCCACTCCATGATTGAGTTACTACATCACTGAGTGAGAGGTGTGGAAACCAAGATTTTTCCCAACAGGAACTCGGGTTTTTCGTCTAGAAAAACAAACGGACCATAGAGCACACGCAATTTATGGACATAATGTACATGGGTAGATGAGGTTGTTCTTGGATATCTCTACCATTATTTTTTTTTTTGCCCAACTTTTAAACTGTGATCGAAACATGCACAAGTGATTAATTGTTTGAGAATTGTCGATGCATTGACTACGTTAGCCATAATACCCGAGTTCAGATGGTTTCTTGTGCATAATATCTGTATCAGTCTGTGCTTTGGATCATTTGTATAATTTAAGAAATGAAAGATTGCATTTTTGAAGCTATATTTTAATCATCAATCTATCAGTCTGTGCTTTGGATCATTTGTATAATTTAAGAAATGAAAGATTGCATTTTTGAAGCTATATTTTAATCATCAATCGAAAAAATTAATGATCAGGATCAAGAAAAATGAAGCACAAAATATGCAAAGGCACGGTCGCAGCAACTTTTCAGCTGAAAAGAGAAGAAAATTCATTTAGAACTCCAGTATAACAAATGCAGTATTATTATGATTTATTATTATATATACTAGGGATATTCAATAAGTTGTCTTCCTTGACTACACTGCTCGACAAAATTAATAGAACACATAGAAAAAGTGGTGTACGGACTGAAGGGCAAGTTACTGTGCGGCAGTTGACATCGCAATGCAATTTGAGGAATGGAAGAACAATGTCCCAAATGACGATGCGTCATACACTCAATTTTTTTTAAATTTTTATTTATGTTGGTGTGTGCATCTCCTACCAAACTATGGAAACTCCGAGTTTATAGTGTACAGGAACTGTGTTTTTATTGGTTATAGTGCTTATCGTTTTAGGAGATATTACTTGACCATGATGTGTCATTGGTGTCTACGGTATGGACACACTGCTGGATGTTGCTACTCATAATAGGAAATTTGTTCGAATTGTGCAAGAAGAGGACATTCTTATGTTTATTGCTCATATACACTGCCCTACCATTAATATCATTTAGACAAAAAAGAGCTTTATTGTGTCATTTAATGTTTTGTGCTGAAACCTTTTTGATTTTATTACACCTTCAATCTTCGCAGTATACTCTCAACTAGCTTTTTATAAAGGACGGGTGACATGTTTCTCCACTGGGCTTTTAACGCAGCCACCAGTTGGGCAATCTCGACGTGCACATACCCGACGATCCAATACATCCCAAAGATGCTCGATAGGGTTCAGATCAACACTCTGGGCTGGCAAAACCTACTTTTCCATACCCATGGCCTCAAACCACTCTGTTACGACCCGAGCAGTATGATATGGCGTGTTGTCTTGCTGATACAGGTATGGAACTTCCCCGAAGTATTGCCATAATATTGGAAGTGCATAATTGTGCAGGCTGTTCTGTTATTGAACAGTATTCATGGTTTTGCCGATAACGACTAATGGGCAGAAGCCAAACCATGACAGGAGCTCCATACCATGACACTGCCTCCACCAAACTTCATTGTTGGGAGGATACAATCAGGAAGGGACTGTTCCCCTGGCATTCGCCACACCCAGGAACGGCCACCAGACTGGTAGAGTGCGAACCTCGACTCGTCTGTCCACAGGACTGTTTTCCACTGCTCTGCATTCCAGGATTAGTGCTCCTTACACCATGTTAATCGGCGTCTAGCATTTGTTGAGGTGATCAATTATGTTGAACGTGTCATCTTGTATGCCCACTTTTGCAGTTATCTGTTCGAAGCCCAGTGTGCATATTTATAGCAGGTTCTGTGACGTGTTGCATGCGTTGGACCGGTTTCTCCAGCCATTGAGGGATATTTTTATTTTTTTATTTTATTTTATTTTATTTTATTAATAAAAAGATACACAACGGGTAACCATTAACAGTGTATCTGAGATCAGATCAATAAACATAATAACAATAATATGAAATCCAACAGGACGATAAACATTGATATAGATTCAAACAATAAAAGCATATGTACAAAAGAGGATTGTATTAAGTTAAGTTACCGGTAAAACAAGTAATAATTAATCCGTTAGAGAATAGAAAAATAATATAACAAATAATAAGCTACAATAATTAGATGTGAGCTAGTCACTTTGCAGTTTAAGTGAAGAGGCAAACTTGTGGATGGAGTTCATCAGTGATTGGGAGTTGTCAAAGAAGTCAATGCGAGAGTCATTTGCTGATTTGCTGATTCTGTTCAGTGGACTGAACTTCATTAAGTCCGTGTTGGCAGAGTCAAGGCGAAACGGTGTAAGGTTCCTGACTTGTCTACAGGGAGCATTGAAGTTTATTTTACTCAGGATATCAGATGCTTCATAAATTCCAGTGATTACTTTGGCTAGGAGGGCGATGTCAGCAGTAACTCTTCTAGTGCACAGAGGCCTTAGATGAAAGTAATCACACAGCGATTCATAATACACTGAGTGATAGAATAGAGGATTGCGGTACGTAAGGTAACGGATAAAGTTTTTTTGGACTGCTTCAATTTTGTTAGTTAAAGTCTTTGTGTGAGGATTCCAGATGGGTGAACTGAATTCAAGGATTGGCAGAACAATAGTTTTATAAAGGATAACCGCATATCTGTAGTTTTTGAACTTGTATGTGTTCCGTTTGATGAATCCCAGTGTTTTGAATGCTTTGCTGGTGATTTTAAGGACATGGGCATCGAATTTAGCACTGCTGGAAAAGAGAATCCCTAAGTCGTTAACTTGGTCACACCTTTCGATGATCACAGAGTTAATACTATACTCCGTATTCATTAGTTGTGGAGATCTGCAAGATGAGAAAGAGATAACTTTGCACTTCGAGGGGTTAGCAGACAAGCCATTCAGAGATAGCCACAGAGAGAATTTATTGAGAGCACATTGAAGTTGTTGAGAATCGGTAGTCTCCTTCACTGCTGAGTAGATCTTAAGATCATCTGCATAGAGAGCAACTTGAACATTGGAGGTGTAGATGAAAGAAGGAAGATCATTTACGAAAACAATGAAGAGAAGAGGACCTAAGGGAGAGCCTTGTGGTACTCCGCTTAGTGGTATAAAACAGTCTGAGTTCACTTGATCGATGATAACGCTCAAGGAACGATGCGTAATATAGCTGCGTAGCCATGAGAGCAAAGGGTCACGGATGCCATACAGCTTAAGTTTTTCCAGAAGTTGTTCGTGCGGGACTTTATCAAATGCCTTAGATATGTCTGTGTAGACTGCATCAACTTGTAGGTGGTTATCAAGAGCTTCAGAGGTGTATTGCCAGAAAGGAAGTAAATTTGTGACTACTGACTTGCCACTGCAGAAACCATGTTGATTCTGATCGATAAAAGGCTTGAAGAATTCGAAGAGATGTTTGTGTCGTATTGCTACAATGCCCTACCATTAATATCCAGATATTAATGGTAGGGCATTGTAGCAATACGACATTAACTTGTGCAAACTGTTTAGAGGCAAATCGCTGTGCGATCCATTCTGTCCGGAGCTCTCTTTGTCCTTCATTTCGGAAAGCTCTGCAGTTTGTCATGGGCAAGGCAGATTGTGATAGTCTCTTCTGAAAACTAGATTAAGTTATGGATTGGAACTCTGTTTTCTGTTTCTTCTTATCTTTGCTGTTCTCTTTCCTGTTTTTGCTTTATACTAGTACTTTCTCTACTTTTTTTCATAACACTCAGATGATGAGGTTCCACAATTGACAACCCAAAAAAACATCCTACATCCTCTACTCACCGCTGATCACATCGTCGACGATGATCACATCGTCGACGGCGAATGCTGTGATGTCAACAACACGCTAGTTGGACACCGGAGGACTCGACACGAGTACCTGGTGCAACATGCCGATGGAGGCATTCCTGTGTGGCACAAGCAACACGAGTCCATGCACTCATCATTCATGGTACCCACTATCCAGGCAGATGACGGTGTTTGCTTAATATGGGACATCTTTTGCTGGCCCCCTGGAGTGTATGGACCAACGTTTCACTGGTGAGATCTATCTGCAGCTCTTAGGTCTGCGTGGGTAGCACACTGGTATTATCATCATCTTCCCCACACTGTGTGGAAAAGGCCCGGGTTCGAATCCCGTCAATGACGCGAGAAATTTTTATGGGCTCTTTTCACTCTGTGGCCGGGTCAGGCGTAGACCGCAAGGAAATGATGCACTTAAGGTAGGCATTCCCATTGAGCCGAAAACAGTCTCCAAAGCATGACATTACCGCCTCCAGCCTGCCGAACACCAAGATGACATGGCCTCGTGTTGTTTTCTCTAAATTCGAATAAGCCTTTAGCACGATAGAGTTGGAAATGGAATTTATCAGACCAGGCGACAGATTTCTGCATGTGTTGGTGGCCCAGTGTTGGTGACGTGTAGTGCAAAACGCAGTTTCTCCTTTCTCGCAGTGATCATGGGTATACGTGATGGCCGTCAACTGCCATAGCTTATACAAGCTAATGTCTAACGCATAGGTTCCTTGACAAAATAAACAAAACCATGTGGATATTGATCTTGGTATTCCTACACTGTAGTGGATAGTTAAGTTGGGCTACTGAGATACGTCACTGCTGTGGTATAAGATGAGACACTCGACGATTACCATGGGCATTGACCACACGTGGTTCATCTCACGTGTGAATTTGGCTGTTTATTCGCCCGCCGTTGAGCCCGTCACGGTAGACTCGGACCCCACAGAACGGGAGCACTTAACTATGTCGTCTGTTGTCAAGGTGCTGGCAACTGCACGTCAAGTCTCCACAATCATTCCACGTTCGAAGTTGGAAAGATATCCATGGTGACCCATTCTTCCTCGGAGACACTCAAAATCTGGTGTTCACGTGTACGACCAATCTTTTATTAGCGGTTCCCGACCTAGAACCTTCACCAGCGTCACAGACCAATCCAGAAGTGATACTGCTAATGCAAAACAGACTCTGTGAATATAGGCGTAATATGGTCTAACTGGCTTTTGCGCCTAAAACCATTCAACAACTATTTATACAAATACAATGCCTTACCAATTTATTAGGCAATCAAACATTCCGATGTATGCACACGCTCCTTTCTTAGGTAAATGACCCTTGTGGCTTGAGTTGCACTCATTCAAGGCATACCATGGGAAAAGCAAGGTTATCAACAGCCCCAAGAGTGGCACGTTCATAAGCGGTCTTGCACTGATAAAGGGCATTCGCAGGGTTCACAAACGTATCGATGCAGATAGTGTGAGTCTTCAATCAGTGGCTACTTACGATAAAACCAGCAAAAGCAGAACAACAGAAGAGGTCTCTAAACTTTTCGAATAACTTTTTAGTGATTCCAGCATAAGGACATGGGAGTTGACAGTTATTAAAACTTACAGAAACTTACTTGGTTCCATGTTTTCAAGTCCAATGATGGATCTCAATGGATCATCAAGATTCACTAACCTCACAATAAAGAAAACATGAATGCTATTCTTGAAAAATAGTACCAGAGACTTTGGCACTCTTCTCAGCTTAGACTATGAGAAAGGACTTATGGGATATCCTATATAGAAACATTATGATATAAGAATACTTCATTGTCTTACCTGGTTGGAAACACTTGACTGTGATCAATAGAATAAGGTACGTAACTAGTGGAGCTGTTAAGAACATAGCAAGCAGCAAAGGGATGGAATCTGCTAAAGACTGAAATAGGTAATATTTCAAAATAATTGCGATCGAAATTCCATAGCCAGAGATTTCAAGGAAGTTTGGTCTGAGCTCAACCCTTTTTGTCTGCGCTAAATAGAAGTCGCGGGCGATCTAAAAGAAAATAAAAAGAAAATTAATGAAAATTGGTGGAGTGTTCCGAGAGAGTAGAGGCTGTAATAAAGATTAAATGTTTCAGTACACCTTATCAGTTTTACTTTAAATAAGATTTATCTGTAGATATCTAGGTGCCCGGATATTAATGGCAGGGAAGTGTATATTCATAACTCAGTTGAAGGGTACTTTTAAAGTGACAATGACAATATATTGTAAAACTAACCTTTAGTGTGTGCATAGTAATAAATGGTACGTGGCAAATCTCACACGTTATGCTTCCTTTTGCGTGCACCCATTGGTCTAAACATTCCTCATGGAATAAGCCGATCGAACCTGTAAAAACGAAACAATCTAAGAAACCATATTTTCACAAATTTCTGCTATTAACATAAATAGTAATTTATAATTATTATAAATTTAGATTTTGTTTCCTTAAATCGGGAAATTTTTTGTATTGCCCTCGAGCGTAGCACATTGATTATAATCACTGTTCTCCCCACATCGAGTGTGAAAAGAAGGAATTTTAAGTTTTTTTCACAACGTGACTGAGTTGGTTGTTTTCAGGCAAGAATTGCATCTTTTTTTTTTTTTTTTTTTTTTCCAACCGGACACCCGGATTTAAGTCCAGCAAGCATCAAACTGACTGAAGAATACATGTAGTTAAGACACAGTACACCGACGACTCATAGCCTTAGTTTTGCTTTGGCACTTAACACACCTAACCTTTTCTTTGCTAAATCCCTTACACTACCCTATAAAATGTATTCGGGCACCGGCATTAGGAAAAATATTCATTAAGATAAACATACTAATAAGGTGTAGAAATGGAGTGGACACATCCAACTTAAGACCTTGAAGTTCCTTTGAAATTTTGTAAGCACTTTTCTGCTATTTGATCTCCTTCTCTGCAGGGCAGGCGCTAGGCTGGACGTCGCCCACCTGCAAAGCTGAAATGGGCGCCCCTGCATTGCAAGGCGGGCGCCCCCCAAACATACTAAACTTTATACTAACACTTCGAAACGGCGCCCACCTGCAATGCAGGGGCCCTACAGGCCCGCTTCTTTGTGATATCTTTGTGCACTTTTATCTTCACACTTTAGACGTATTCCTGATTTGCATACATCACATTCGAACTATTTATTGCATTGGTAGCGCAGTCCGAATATATTTCGTATCATAGTGTATATATATTACAGTAAAAACCCTAAATCCGTTAATGCCAATTCTTACTAGTGAAAACTAGAAGATTCTAACAGCATTCAACAAAACTATACTGTTCGACAAAATTAACAGAACAAAATGTTTTTCATGAATATTTTATTATGAACAGTGTCGCCGATGAAGATATTTCATATAATAGGCACCTTGGCATGCAAATTCCGAGTATCCAATACAAATCGATCCCACCTTACAGATACCACTTTACAGAGCCACACATTATGCAAAATATCCATGCCTATAAAAACACGGGTTGCGACCACATCACTTCATTCCCCATTTTTGGCTTACTCAGTGCTATAGTCACATCTTTAGTACTCAGGATGGCAAGTCATCGTCGTTTAGATGATTCTTTGAGATGGCGGACCTTTGGAAGACTTGAGGCCGTGCAGTCGCAAGCGGAGGTGGCACGTTGGCTTAATGTGTCGCGCAGTGACAGGAAGACAGGAACAATTACAAGACCTGGCCAAGGTCTTCCGACGGCAAAGTCTACCAGAACAGATCGCTATCTGCCTCTAACAGCAAGACGGAACCCTGTGATGTCTTTTCATCAACTGTCTCTTGAGGTTGCTGCGGCCACAGATGTAAACATTTCCAACCGGACTGTGTTAAAAAGGCTCAATTCAAGTGGACTATACGCAAGGAAGCCATTGACTGGTAGTCTATTAACCCCAAACTATTGGAGAGCTCGTCGAAACCAGTGCCATGAACATATGACTTAGAGTCCAGAAAAATGAGGTATAGTTTTGTTTTCTGCTGAGTCTTACAGATTATGGACGTTATTTCATCCGGAGACAAAGAGAAATGCGGTACTATCCATCCAACATCAGAGAAAGGGACACTTATGGTGGAAGTGGTATTCTCGTGTGGTGCGGAATAATGATCAACGGCCGGACCCCTCTTCATGTTTCTAATAGGGGTACCGTAGCTGTGCAGAGGTACCGAGAACAGACGCTCGAACCAGATTTTCTTTACATGCACGACAACGCTACTGCGTATAGAGCTCAAGCAGTGGAACAATGTTTTAAACCTGAAGATATCAAAAGACACTGCCTTGGCCAGTACAATCACCAGACTTAACTGTCTCTTGAGGTTGCTGCGGCCACAGATGTAAACATTTCCAACCGGACTGTGTTAAAAAGGCTCAATTCAAGTGGACTATACGCAAGGAAGCCATTGACTGGTAGTCTATTAACCCCAAACTATTGGAGAGCTCGTCGAAACCAGTGCCATGAACATATGACTTAGAGTCCAGAAAAATGAGGTATAGTTTTGTTTTCTGCTGAGTCTTACAGATTATGGACGTTATTTCATCCGGAGACAAAGAGAAATGCGGTACTATCCATCCAACATCAGAGAAAGGGACACTTATGGTGGAAGTGGTATTCTCGTGTGGGGCGGAATAATGATCAACGGCCGGACCCCTCTTCATGTTTCTAATAGGGGTACCGTAGCTGTGCAGAGGTACCGAGAACAGACGCTCGAACCAGATTTTCTTTACATGCACGACAACGCTACTGCGTATAGAGCTCAAGCAGTGGAACAATGTTTTAAACCTGAAGATATCAAAAGACACTGCCTTGGCCAGTACAATCACCAGACTTAAATCCGATCGAATATGTGTGGGACGCCAATATGCATTGCACGTCAACAGTCAACTCCTTGGTCATTTGGTGAGCTAAGGTTTGCAATGGTGGAAGAATGGGACTTTTTGCCACAGAATAATAAGATCTTTATTGTAAATGTATGTATGTTCCCTGTTTATGGCGGCCCCTAGGCATATGCCTAACTCCACCTATTGTCTCTGTGAGGAAATAATCCCTGTTCAATGGGCCTGACATAGTATTAACACACACTACAATACTGCAGTATGTGTTATCCATGTCAGGCCGTTTTGCCACCAGGGAGCAGCTGTCCCTGGACCTCCTGGACAGCCAATTCCCGGTGCACGTTCGACGTCATGTAAAGCCGGGCCTGTTCCAATAGTCTGTGCTATAGCACAAAGTCCCGTATCCACCGGCGGGTGTGCCATACCAGTGGATGCCAGCAAATCCCGCACTCAGGGTGCCCAATCCTGAGTACAAGAAAAAAAAAAAAAAAGGGTTAATATCAAAAATAACTAAAAATCATCTGCGTATGCTATACGATGACAGTGTTCAAGACTCCGAGAGAGCCACTGATCTAATACAAGATTCCAACACACAGGCCCCAGTACGGAGCCTTGGGGACATCCGCGGTATACCAGTGTGTCGTAGACTAAATGTCGTGCTCTTACTGATATTTTCCTATTTGTAAAATAATTTCTTATTACTTTGTATAATTGATATGAACAACTCATCTTTACTAACACATTTAATACACTCTCCCACCACAGTGAGTCAAATGCCCCCTCGAAGTCTATGAACACTGCCATAATATATTTATCAGTAGCAGTATCACAATAATGAACTAAGTCATATATAGCGTCTTCAGCAGATTTTCCCTGTTTAAATCCATATTGATTTGTTTCAACTGTACAATTAATTTTTAATAATTCATCTAATCTTATGGCTAAATGTCTCTCATATATCTTCCCTAGGTTAGCTAATAAAGATATCGGCCGGTATGCTCTTGGCTCAGAAGGATTCTTCCCTGGTTTCAGGATCATCTTTAAAATTGCGAACTTCCATTTCTGGAAAAACTGATTCTAAAAGGCATTTGTTAAACATATTCAACAATATTTCAGGATAAATTTCAAACATCTTAACTATTACTGTATTTTCTACTAAATCCCAACCAGGACATTTATTTAACCTAACTTGTTTCATAACTAATTGTAAATCAATCATATTAAATAGCTCAGTTTCTATAGATGAATTATATAAACTGTTTTCCATTCTTATTCTAAGCTGATCAGCAATGTCTTGTCCGATATCATCACACTTATAAAGGCTGTTCACTATTGTTGCAACTGAAGAAAACCAATCTAATGTAGGTTCATGTAACATATCCTCTACACTGTAAAATATATCTCCTAGGGGAACTTTATTGCGAGACATTTTGTACAATAAACCCCAAGGCTCCCTATTTCCTGTTTCTTTACAAAATTCTGCCACGATTGAGTCTTATGCTGCCTAATTGCTTTACAGTATAGTTTCTTTTTATTTTTATAATTGGTTTTAAACCATTCGACCTCCTGAGCTGGCAACGATCGTCTTCTTTGATAATCTCTTCTTGCAGAATTGACTTGTCTACGAAGAGACGCTAATTCCTCAGACCACCAAGGAACTATGTTTTTTCCCATTTTTTCCTCTTACATGCATAAAATGTTACTCTATACAAAGCATTCTGAATACATGAGGAGTATTCCAAAGCATTTAAAACATTCAATTGAGTTCCAGTGTCTCCCTCAAATTCTATACGCAAGGCTTGCCTAAACTTTTCCCAATTCATTGTTTTAATTGAAACAATGAATTGGGAAACTTTATTACAGATACTAGTTGTAGATAACGTAATATCTATGTTTGATTGTCCGTTCACAGTTGAAAAGGTATATGGCATGCCCTGAACATTGTGAACATTCAGATTGTATGTAAATAGAATTTCTTTCGATAATCTACCTCTGTTGTCGGTAAAACCACTGTGCCAAAGCAAAGACTTCGCATTTGCATCCATAGCGATCATTAGGTTAGAATTTGCAGTAACACTCAGAAAACCTTCTATATAATGGACTGTTTCTAAAATGTCTTGCGAAAGGGGGCAGTACAAAGACATTAAATAGAATGAGAAACCACAAAAAGCGATCTGAACACACGTATTGTTTTGAGTGCAGAAAGTTGTCATTTTAGTAACAGTTATATCAGTGTTATTAATTATAATAGCTGACTTAGGTCTATCACTACTGGACTGTATAATTCGGGAAGAAAGTGGAATCCCTGCTACTTTACATCCTCCTTGACAAACTTGGCGGACATAATATGGTTCTTGCATACATATTATGTCATACTGACTCTCATTCATAACCACTCTTAACTTCATCCATTACTATTTGAGAATATTGACAGTACTGTGCAGTGTGCCCATAACCTAGACATTTAAAGCATTGTGATACAATAGTAAACCTTCGAAATCTATACGAGGAGAAGTCCAAAAATATCCTATCTTTATATAAAATACACCTTAATAAACCCGGAGAAAAACCAATTATCCAATTTGTAGTTTTTGCTTTAACTCCTGATTGAAATCGGAAAGTTACACCCTGTAACACTTCATCTCTTTCAAAACCATGTTGCTTTAAATTTTTACAGTAGAGATCCTCTACCATGTCCTCCTTGGTTAACTCTCTCGGAACGTCATAAATTAATACTGTAGGGTCATTCAATTTTGGTTTATCATAAATTACCCCAGCTGTATTTAGCAGTTCTGATTTAGAGAATTTATCAATATCACTCTTTTCTTCAAATTCCAGAACAACCCCCTTATTTCGAATTGGCCTCATTTTAGGTATTTTAATCTCCTTATAATCATTTTTAAGGGTATGAACTACTGCCTCTCTTACCTCCTGACTATTTTGCAAACTGGAATTCTCACCTGCTCTTATTACCATAATATTTTGCTTTTTACACCCTGTGTCGTCCAAAATCTTTTTTTGAGTTAGCACCTTGTTATAAATTTCAAATGATCTACTCCTATCTTCCTCCATACTGCCCGATTTAAGTTTATCGGCATACGTCATAGTTTTTTCTACTAGTGGTTGACCTTTAACAACGTCATCTATTAATGAAGCCTTAACTTGTAATTCATTAGTTCTAGCTTTCAATCTTTCATTGTCGACTATTAATGCCGTAGTCACCGTCTCCATATCAATCCACTTATCCAAAACATAATTCGAAACTGTTTTAGTTATTTTATTTGCCTCATTTGTCATGTAATCCACGATCTGTTTCTTTAATTTGATAACTAATTCGTAGATTGAAGTAACATCTTCGGATCTCATTTGTTGTTCATATATATTGCTTACTATTATGTCGCTTTCTCTTACACTAATTCCAATATCTCTTCTCGAACCATCCTCATTAATGAAATCAACCATTCCCTCCAACTCAGTAACCTGTCCCGGATCCACCTCACATTCCACATTTGTTTGAGATTGCTCATCAACAACAGAATTTATAGGCGAACTCTCAAGACTTAAACTATGAACTTGATCTGCTGTTGTTTCTACAAATTGTTCAACATTTCCCCTTTGCGAGCTCGAACTAGACTCTCTGATTTCCTCTGTATGATTGGGTAATATTTTCTTCCTTAGTCATAGGATTTTTAGATAATCTGCCTTTACTACTTTTATTGTCCACCTTTTTTGTTAATTCCACCTGTCTAGGCAATTTAGAACTTCTCAGCGTTACTGGGGGTAGGGGGGAAATCCAGTATTTTCCCCACTCCCCTTTACACCTACTAATTTCCTTCCTTGACTTCTATTTTCCATTTTGTTAAGAGGAAATAATTTTCGACAATATAATATCGATATTTCAACTTATAAAACAAGTATTATTCGCAGCAGACAAGGATAAAGTTTTCCCCCCAAAACGGTAATGTCAACTCGACGATCGTCACCACACGGCAGCCATATTGTACCAGCCAGTGTGGTAACTATACTTTCCTAAAATAGATTCTTCTCAGGAATAAACACACAATTTACCTTCAAGTTTCACCTGAAAACAATATATAACTCCCAGAATGACACTTTACTATCAAAGCTCAATTCAATCTTGATTAACAAAAGTTCATCTTTATTGTAAAGTTCATCGGTACACGCAGGTACCACGACCCTACAATACCCTTCACAGCATCATGCCAGGGGTTAACAAGCGGCAGAGATAACCTCGCCGGGATTATAAAGATTAAATTATAGGCATATGAGGCACATGAAAAAGATTATGTATATAAAAAAAACAAGAAAAAAAGTTCTTATAGCAGATAATATTGACTTGGAAGGAAAACTAATACAAAATAATGAAAATAATACAAATTGTGATAACAAGATATTTTCCTTGAGTCCGGCTTTCTGTGAGTTTCTTGGCCAGCCAGAACGATCTGAGATCAGTTGGTAGCTGTGGAGACCACGTGCAGATCTAGGATGAGCCGTCTGTACTTTTTATCATCTATGCATTTAAACAAGTCAGCATTCAGGGATTGAACCAGATGGAGCTTCTGATAAGGGAGGAACCGATCTTTAAAATGTAGCCTCGAAGGAAGAGCAAGAAGCTCGGGAGTGGAGTGGAGAGCTGGTTGGGGAATCCGACAGCACACTGTGTCCCAAACGTTGGGCGCTGAGACCCTCCCTGCAATCATTTTTGCGGTGAAGATGAGTCTTCTCTCGTGCATTAATGCTGAAAACCTGGTTAAATTCAGCGCTTCGGCCATCGGTGTTGTGCGCTGCTGTGGTGGGAGATGACATTTCCAGGTTGCCCACTTCAGAAGCCAGTATTCAGCGGCTTTTAATGGTTTAAATGTGGTGTCTGCAGCTGAGCCCCACAACTGTACTCCATAGACTACACCTCCGAAAATCATCATCCTGATATACATTTTTATCAGGTTTATGTTCTGAATGTGTAGCAAGTGCTGCTTGGCAACCCACCGTTTCTTGTTGAATTTAGCACAGAGTTCTTCTGTATGATGATGGAATTGTAATTTTCTTTCGAAGATCACACCCAGATCTCTTTGCACGCAGGGGATCAGGACTCCGTCAATCGCAGGCTGAATTATGGTTGGTATGGGTTTAAGTGAGAATACCATGATGGCAGATTCGTGGGGTACTGCTGTACTTCGGATAAGGTCTTGTTGATGGTTACTGTGGTGTTTTTTGCTTCATCGGTCGAATTTATTTTTGTGAAGATCTTTAAATCATCTGCATATGATATCATATCTGTTCTATTGTGGATTAGCGGGTAGATGACATCTGGAAAGAATTCCAGACAGTAGTCCTCCTTGTGGAACGCCTGCTTGTATTTGTCTAGTATACCTTTGCTTCCCTATGGACATTTGGATGGTTCTATTCTGAAGAAGAGATGTCAGAAACTCGACAAAAGCTACATGTCTCAAAACAAGGATTGTGAACTGCCTTTTTGGTTAGTGGGACTCAATAGGGTTAATTAGAGGTGGAGGAGTGGGCTCCAATACCACCAATTTCTGCCAGAAATTAGTATGTCTTCACGACGCTTTGAAGAAGTCATTATGGTCAAAGGTGGACCAACACGCTAATTTCTTTGAGAAACATGTTTTGTTTAAAACTATCAACGCACCATAACTTTTGATATGGGAGTGCATAGTTTCCGTGTCCACAATGAGACAAAAAGATTTAATCATGAGATATATTGGGCTAAAACCACACCCTCTTTCAACTACTAATTAATTAAGCAATATTGAAAGTATATGAAGCATATGAAAATTCCGAAAATCTTTTATTTCAATACCATATCACATGATATGATGTCCTATGCTAATCGATACGTAGGGAGTTAAAGTGATGATCTAAACTCGTTTTTTTCCCTTATTTAACTTATAATAATTGAAATAAACTGGTGAAACGCACCAGCGATCCGCCCCTCAGCCAAGGGGGTCTCCATATATTGCCAACAATTTTATATCGAATTGATAAAATTACGAAAAGAACTCCAAATTCGAATTTTTCAGTGGTAGCACACCAAAGTTCGCTACGATTCTTTCTCTGCGTTTTCTTAATTTTTTTTCTCTTGCATTTTCAAAATTAGAAAGATTTATAAATTTTAAAATTAAAATCAATAATAAACTTAAATTTTTATTAATTTTAAACTTTTAATTTTTAATAAATTTAAAAATTAAAATTAATAATTAAAATAAAAATTAAGTAAATATAATAAAGACAACTGGTAAACCATCTTATATTTACAGTTGCAGTCACTGAAGAAGCGAAGAAGAAAAAAAAAGCTGTGAAACACATAATTCGAGACCCCATTGAGAATAAACAGATTCCTAAAACTCGACGCACAAATATTATTTTAAAAATAATTTATAAATACACTGCAGACCCGGTATATAACGTGGGCAATGGTACCCAAAATTTTGGACTGCGTTATAAGTGAGTCCGCGTTTTATTGGTGGCTAGAAACCACCAACCTAAAGGACGTAACTACAAATAATTATCGTTACACGTGAATGAGCGAAAACAGGAAAAAAAGATTTAGTAATCATATAGATTTTTTTTGGGTGCTAGAAAAAATTTCACTCAATTTTTTTTTGCGATTTTATTGCTAAGAGCAAAAATTTACACACAACTAAGCCCACATATGAAAAATGCAAAAATACTTCCGCTCTGTCATAAAGCTTATGATCATGGAAATAGGGAACGGAGGAAGTGGTGTATCACCCTCATCTTCCTCTTCGTCACTGCTGTTACAAGATGTGGCTTCAGTTCGTGCTTGGAGACTTAGAAAATTTGCTGCAATCGTCTGGTCACTTAAGCTTTCACAAGTAGGACAGTCATCATGGATCCAATCATAAATGCGTAACGAGTTTCTGATAAACTGTATTTGCCTTGTCGACATCCTCTTGACTAAATCCCTCAAAATCTTCCTCGTCTTTTTCTTGTACTTCTGAGTCAAGTGCAATTGCAATGCTTCACGCAGACCTCGCTCACACTTCTCAATTGTAGATGGCGATATGATTCCCCATGCCTTCTCTGCCAAGTCAAAAACACTAGTCAGTGTGAGCTTCTCCAGGCATTCTGTTATGGATACTTCCTCATCAATTATTCGTTTGATTAAATTTTTCCTATGGTGCATAGTGAATGTCGATATAAGCCTTGATCCAAGGGTTGGATCTTTGAGGTCGTATTCTTTGGCAAATAACTCACCTTTATTTTACCGTCACGGCTAATGAAGTTATCTGCAGGAGTGTTGGCGAGACAGTTGTCCAGTAGCAAAAGTGGTTTAGGTTCCATAATTTTCTTTCTTAAATGAGCTAGTGTCATATCGGAAAGCATGCGATAACAAAGTCCTGTTCTTCGCAATTATAAATTAGTTCTGGAACATATCCGCCTTCTTGTATGATGACTTTTAATTGTAACGGATAGTCATTAGCAGTCTTGGTGTATGCAGATCAAATTTCACCCGAAATTGAAACCTGGCGAATTCCATGCTTTTTTATTTATTATTATCTATTTATTTTATTATGATTATTATTTATTTTTCCATCGGCTGAGCTAGTCCTTACTCGCTTAGAATTCTTTCTCGTACGATTGTATTCCACTTTGGTTGTCTAAGTCTTTCTTCAATTTTTCAGCTTGACTCCTGATAATTTCACCAAATATAGGCGTTCCTTCTGCACGTTCTTGCGTAAACCATGTGAACATGGCCTTCCCCAGTGGGTAGTCAAGCCACTTTCGCTGAAGACCTTGACTAGCATCAAAGTCACTTGTTGCTTATCGTAGGTTAGTTTCATCTTTTATCCATCCGCTGAGAGTGGATTCCCCCACATCTATGTGTTGAGACACCTCCGCTTGCACCTTTCCCCATTTTAGTAAGTCCAGAGCAGCTAGCTTTTCTTGAACTGACCATGCTTCTTTTCTCCATGCTTTGCACGAGTTCTGAAACTATAAATGTTACCGAACTAGTAAATGCGCTGGAACCAATCACCAATCGATCACATTTGAGGCACATGAAAAAGAAAGCGTGGGGGTATGGAATTAGGATCCAACCTTTGACCGGTTTATAAGCGATTCCGCGTTATATCGGATCTATAGTGTATTTGTTAATCATAAAATTATTTAACCATTATTAGAACATAAATGAACTTTAATAGGTTAGGCTTCAGTACGAGGCGCTTACCCATGGATCTTTGCAACAATCAGTGATGGACAGATGTAGCTCCGCCCACTGCTTCGCATTGATTGGAAGAGGCAGTCTTGTGAGTAATTTATCGTGTTAGTACACTTTCATTTTGAACTATTTAAAAAAGGTTATGTCAGTTTACGCCATCAATTCGGGTCGGATTCAGGCGAAAAGCGGTGTGTCCATAAGTCTGTATACTAGAACTCTTTATTGCATACGAAATGAAAACTATAGATTACGAAAACTGTTTTACGCATGAATCCGTCCCGAATTGGTGGCATAAACTAACATAACCTTTTTCCAGGCCTGTTCATCATATTCCTGCCGGCTGTACTCGCTTGCAAAACGACAGTCACTCTAAAGCAAAATCGTCGTGATAAGTAGCCAATCACTGCGAAGCAGTGGGCGGAGCTGCCTATCACTCACTCACTCTCGCAAAGATCCATCGGGAAGAGCGTTGTACTGAATACTAATCCTTTGTACAAATTAGCATATATTGAATATATACGCCATCAACGTGTCAGCACTCCTCTACTTACTTGACGCCCACTAACTAACCCAAGGTAATATCCTAATATCCTCTAGTTCATAGCATCACTCCTCTACGACAGGGTGTTACAGATTGATGCCTGAATCGCTCAAGAAGGCGATTCTGCTGGTGTTCCACAGAGAGGAGTCCTATCTGGCTTGTTATTTACAGCCATCACCGCGCCTCTTGTCCGTAACAATGAGAAAATCATCACATATACAGACGATATGCAAATCCTAACGCCTATTGCTTAATCACCCTGAGGCGGCTACAGCATGTATCAATAATAGTCTCATCAACATCGCCTCTTACCTCAAACAGTATGGACACTCAATCAATCCTCAAAAAACAAAACTAATGGTGTTTTTTCTCAAAGCTACCCCTACAATAATAGCCCCAACTTCGACACAACCGTAATATCTGCCACTTCTACCAACGCAGATATTAGGAATAGCATTTGACCCAAAACTTCGCTTCTATGCTCATGCAGACAAGCTCACGTCCAGAGCAGCTAAACAGCAATTAATCTATGTCAAAGATCCTCAAATAATTAGGAAATTAATTATGACAGTAATTTATTCTCCACTCCTCTATGCCGCTGAAGTGTGGGCATCAGCAGCTACTACAACGGAGAAGCCAATCATTGCAGCAGAATTCTGGCTCCTTAAATGAGATAACCGAAAAGCATGCCCTCCCACCTCAGGACAGAACTACAACCTTCACTGGGGATGCAGCGACTACCTGATATTATTGAAGTACAGCGACTGGTGGCCACAGTTAAGATGGTCACAGAACAAATCTCAACACCGTCCATTTCATTTGAGATTCGTATTACTGGAGAATACCCAAGCCAGAACTTCGGTCGACTTCGATGCTCTGCGCGAAGCAACGGAGACTTCATAACGCCGATCGCTTCCTCCCAAATCAAATGCTAACGGAAGTACAGCACCTCGATGCCGACTTGAATAGTTCTGCTCCAATACAACCTAGAGGAAAAGGTCTTTGCAGCTCACTCGAATCACAGAAGCCAATAAGAACAAGTTCGTGCGCCTCTTCACACCATCAGCTAAGCTCTCCTGTGCTACGACAAAACTCGTTTGCTACGTGTGGGGTAAGGGAAAGTAAAAAGGGTTAGGGAAAGAAATTTATTCTTGGGATTGTATACCGCCATTACGTATACAAACTGAGATACGACTCTGAAGTTCTACAAACACTTTTTCAGTTGATTTTCAGAGTGAACACCCTGAATCTCATTAGTTATCTTAGTCCGAAGATCGTCTAAAGAGCGAGGGTTTGCTGAATAAACAATAGTCTTAACATGTCCCCACAGAACAAAAATCTAATGGGCTCAAATCTGCTGAACGTGGTGGTCAAGAGATCGATCTACCCCTTCCAATCCATCCGTTAGCAAAATTTTCATTCAGAAACTGCCTAACACTGAAAGCAAAGTGACAAGGTGCACCATCTTGCTGAAACACTGTATCACCTATAAGTCCTAAACGTGTTAGTTCAGGAATAAAGTAATTCTGCAGCATTTCCAAATAACGCTCAGTATTAACAACCGGTCCTTGGCCTTCAAGGTCTTCGTTTATCATTAACGGAACCTGTTTCTTTTAACTTTATCATCCAGTTAGTTATGGAATTCCTCTGTGATGCATCTTTGTTGTCATGGGTTCTAAATCATTTTTGTACTGCGATTACAGACTTTAACTCGGCCAACCACAGCACACAATTTACTTTCTCTTCTGTTGAAGCCATTTGATCAAACTTGGGTTGCCAGGCGTCCTGTACATACAGGACATGTCCTGTATTTAATGATTTTGTCCTGCGTCCTGTATTAACTTTGTCAGGACGCCCTAAATGCTTTTTCAATAAATTACAAAAATCCTGGAGAAAGGAAAAGCAAGTTATGCCACGAAAGATGGTATTACACCGATGAACCAAAACATTATGACCACCTACGAAATATGATGTTGGTCCTCCACGTGCAGCCAAACCAGCTCGTACACGGCAAGGCATGGACGCTACAAGATTTCTAAACGTGTCTTCTGGTATCTGGTACCAGCACGTAACCAGCAGATCCTTTAACTCCTGTAAGGTCAATGGTTGAGACGCCGCAGATCGGATTTGCTGTTCCAACACAAACCACAGATGCTCGATGGGATTGATGTCTAGGGAATTTGGACACCAGGACAATATCTGGAAGTCTTCCTCATGTTCCTCCGAACCAGTCTCGAACAATCCGGGTGGTGTGGTATGTCGTATTATCCTGCTGAAAGACGGCACCGCCAGAGGGGAAGACCGTTGCCATGAAAGGGTGTACCTGGTCAGCCAGGATATTTAGGTACTACACTTGATCTTAGCCAATAGGCGAGAGAAGCGATAATGATGTTTAGGTATTTTTTTAAATTTGTATTTTGTGTTTGGGCGGCCCCTAGAACATAGGTTCATCTCCGCCTCGTTGTTCTGTTCAGTTTTTACAAATCATGTTAAAATAAGGCCATGTTTATGTACAGAGAAAAAAAAAATTTCATTTTTTTTATTATTTTTTTCATCCCGCACAGGAAAATACCATGCAGGGCGAGGATACAGGAAAAGGAAAGAGAAGAGAGAAAAAAATAAAAGTTTTTCATCCCGCACGGGAGAAAGACAGGAAAGAAAAAAATAAACAAGTGCTCGTGAGCTTAGATGTGTGTTCTGTAATTTAGAGTTTTGTTTTGGCCTTTTGGCTACCTGGAAGCAGCAATCCCCATGGATGACAGCTTCCAGGTATTCGTCCCTAGCTGCGGGTGGCAAGGTCTCCCCTACTACCAGCTAGCTCTCCTCCGGTACCTCCGTAGCCAGGTGGGAAGGAGCAGCAGTGCGTAGCACACGCTTCTTGATTAGACCGGGGTTCGAGCCCATCACCACCAAATACGGAGGATGCGGAAAGGTCAGGGAATGACCACCGCATATCCCGTAGCAATATGGCCTTAGTTGCTAATGCTCCTAAAAACCAAACAACAACAACAGCTCTCCTCCCTGTCTGCGCGGGTAGCACACTGGTATCGTCACCTTCCTCCCCACACCGGGTGGAAAAGGCCCGAGTTCGAATCCCGTCGATGACGCGAGGAATTTTAATGGACATTTTTCACTTCGTGGCTGAGTTAGTCGGTCTCAGGCGCAGATAGCAAGGTTTTCCCCCATAAACTGGGATTTTTCATCCAGCAAACAGACAAATCGACCATAGAACACACGCAATTAACAGACATAAGACACAGCACGGCAGATGAATTTAATTATTCGGGTGGCCTAAATATAATTTTTTTGTTTGGGTTTTTTTTTTTTTTTGGCTCTCCTCCCTGTGGAAAGAAGAATTTTCCTGGGAGGAAAAGTAAGTAATCAAAGACGAAGAGAGAATGGGGACCTCCCTGGCCCAGAGAAGTCTGGTTGTAGGATGAAATGAAACGAGGAAAAAAAAAAATGGAAAGAGAGAATGTGCTGCCTGACCTGGGGAGCCCCAGGAGAAAGCAGATCGCGAGAAAAATAAATGAATAAATACATGTAAATAGACAAAAAATAAAAATAATAATGAATAAATAAAATAATTTTTCCCCCCACCCTTTTTCCTTTTTTTTTCTCTTTTATCTTAATCCCGCACACCGGTCGTAGAAAGGAGAAGAGCATCGGCCAGTGTGCCATCAACAGCATGACAGATTTGAAAAAAAAAAAAAAAAAAGAAAGTTTTTCATTCTTCTCAGGATGGAGACGAGAGGGAGAAGTTATCAGGAGAGTGCTATTGCTACTCCGGAGCCATGAACAAGTCCCAGACTCGGAGCACAGCGCGAAGACAAAAGAAAAATAATAATAAAATAAAATAGACAAATTTAAAAAAAATAAGAAAATTTTAAAATTAATAAAAAATAAAATAAATGATGATTAATAATTTAAATAATATATTTCTTTTCTTTTTCTTTTTTTTACTGGGCAGAGTGAGCCTGCAGATCACACATAATCCAGGACTATTTAAGGGCTTGCCGTCGCGTTAGCTCTAAGGAATAGAGTCTTCCTTCTAGAAAAGATATCAACAGCAAATATTTGTAGTAGAGTAAGGCTCTCCAGGTTCAGAAGGAGTCGGTCTATATGGTTAGGTGAGACGTTTGGATTTTCAATTTTTATTCTATTCCTGTATTCGGTAAGGTGTATTTAGTGTCAGACGGCACCAGGGGTTTCCCCCATCTCCGCGTAGTTTTCATTGTGGGTGTACCAGTTCACTGGAAATGCCAGAGATTTAAAAGTGTATGGATATTGTATGTGTAGTGCCGTGTACCGTTGTTCATCTGGTCGTTTAGCCGCTGGACCCCTGCTGAGGCCCAACGTTGCCCCACCTTTGCCCCGTGGAGGCAGACCAGGAACCCAGTAGGCTTAAGTTACTCTGGCAGGTCCTGCCACCTAATTTCCTGAGATTTCAGTGGCTAGGACCTTAAAAAAAAAAAATTTATTGTATTTATATTGCATGCATACAAACACATATATACACACCTGCAGGCGCCTCCGTAGCCAGGTGGGAAGGAGCAGCAGTGCGTAGCACACGCTTCTTGATTAAACCGGGGTTCGAGCCCGTCACCACCAAATACGGAAGATGTGGAAAGGTCAGGGAATGACCACCGCATATCCCGGAGCAATATGGCCTTAGTTGCTAATGCTCCTAAAAACCAAATAACATAACATAACACACCTGCACATATGTACAGCTTACATGTGCCAACGTCAATCGTGGGGTTGACGTCACTTGAGTTGGGTGCATATATGCGTGCATACAAGTACATATATACACACATGCACATATGTACACACAACGTGCATGCACATACCAACGTCAATCGTGGGGTTGACGTCGCTTGAGTTGGGCCAGAACGTGGGTGAAGATATTTTGGATGTATTTAAATTTAGGTGTGTGGGGCTTCGCTAGCGTGAAGATAGAGAGGGGGGAGGCTTAAGAATGGGGGGAGAAAGACAGAAGTATGGAGCCAATAGGGAAGCCAGCCCCAAGTTTCAGTGTAGCATGCCCATGCCCCACCAGAGTAGAAATGAGGGGGGGCGACGAGAGAATCGTCTTCCCGGGGGAGTAGGGTTTAAAGGTGAAGGGGGCTAGGGTGCCCTCTTCAGGCTGCCGTGAGGCTTAGGGAACTAGGCTGCAGTTTGTTGTCTCTATTCTTGTCCACTTGATACAGATTGGGACACTCATGAGGCAATCCCTGTCCTTTTTTGTTTTTTTTTTTTCCCGTTGATTCTCTTTTCTTCTTCTTTTTCCCTTCTTCTTTTCTTTATTCCTTTCTTTTCCATTCATTTTCTTTTCCAGGAGTTGTCTCTGTCTTATGCGATTTATGTTACTGTACTATCAGTCTCGGTGTATGGCAATTAACACCCTTCTCCTTGTGAAGAGGTCCTGTGCATACTGGGAGAGCGCGCGGTACTCCTCTTCCGTGTCAATGAAGTGATGTTCAAGTCCTTTGGGGAGGTAATGGATTTTCGTGATGAGGGTGCATGTGAGGTCTTCGTATTGTGGGCAGTCGTAAAGCAGGTGGTCCCAGCTTTCGACCTCCCCGCACGTGCAATTTGGGTCATCGACGAGGAAGAAGCTGAACAGTTTCTGGTTGAAGGGTCCATGTCCTGTGAGTAACGAGGTCAGGTGCAAGCCCGGGAAGAACCAGCCCGGTTGCCTTGGGTATATTTTGTTCAGTTCTGGAAAGAATTTACGAATGATCTCGCCCTTTGTCGTCTCTGTCCATCTTTGTTGCCACTCCTGAAGGAGGTAGGTCTGTAGCCGTGCACCTTCCGTTTTTTGACTGCTTGCTGGGTTGATTGTGAAGTCCTGATGATTTGCGGCCACTCCCTTTGAGTGCAGGTAGAGCAGTCCTGCTTTCACAGCTTCTAAATCCAGGGGTAGTGCTCCAGCAAGCACCTGCAGTGCACGTGTGCTTACCGTGCGGCAAGCTCGTGTGGTTGTCAATAGGATGGTCCTATGTGTCATATCCAGGATTTTCTTGTTGGTTACCAGTGATGTTTTGGTGTACCATACTGCAGCTGCATAGATTATTGCTGGGATATCCTGTATTCTGTAGGTGGTAGACGTCAGAGTGCAGGGCACATAGATGACTGGACTCAGGGTATCCCAGCAGGACATCGCGAAAAGCATGACACCGCCGCCACCAGCTTGTTTCGTCTCGCAGTGCATCCATGCGCTATCACTTCCCCAGGTAACCGACGCACACGTACCTGGCCGTCCACATGGTGCAACAGAAAACGTGATTCATCGGACCAGACGACCTTCTTCAAATCACTCAAGGTCCAGTTTCGATGCTCGCGTGCCCATTGTAGGCGCTGTCGCCAATAAACCGTGGTTAGCATGTGCCCTCGTAATGGCCTGCCGCTATACAGCCCCATTTTCAACAGGGGTTCGATGTACCGTGTGTTGTGACACATTACTCCCGTCACCAGCATTCCAATTACCGGCGAGCTGCGCCACAATCGCTCTTCTGTTGCCGCGTACCATCCGGGAGTGCCTTCGCGCACCTCGAACATCGATGAGCCATGGTCGTCCAACACCTCGCCTGCGGTTCGTGGGTTCCCCCCTCCTCGGACCACTTTCGGTAGGTACTAGCCACAGCTGACCGTGAGCATCCTACCAGCCGTGCCGTTTCGGATATGCTCTGACCCAGTCGTCTAACCATTACAATTTGGTCTTTGTCAAACTCGCTTAAGTCCGTTGCCTTTCCCATCTGAAGAATAAGAGTAACACTGATTAACGGAACTCGGTATTAGGTGTTTTTTATACCGTGTCACAACCCGAGCTCGTATTTATAAATACGCATAAATATGTATATACTAACAACGCTTGCACTATATTTATACATAGTCTAGACTCCTCCATAGCTTGAGGCTTATGCCCTAAACGCTTTAGAGTCTAAATACATGATACACCATCAGGCATCTCTCATATTGTGGAGTTATACTTCATAACTGTTGAAGTATATCATTGCATCACTCGGGTACCTACCCACTGAAGAAAGGCTGGATAGACGTTCCTCTTTCAGAAAGAGAATCGACAAGATTGTGCCGGTTCAAGGCGAAGAGAATTTGAATAAGGGAAACATGGTCATTCTAAGGCCACAGGGAGCCATAAAAAAGTCATCATTAGCAGAACCAGCGAATTTAACTACAGGAACAGAGGAGGGGAAGTGGGCTATAAATATAAGACAAGACACCCCCACATTAATGGAAACAGAGGAAATAACAAGAGGTTAGAAGAGGGGGAAAACAAAGATGAAAAAGTCTAGAGGGAAAAGAAATAAGAAAGAGGCAAATTGTAGACAAGGGAAAGGACATAATACAGGATTCAAATGAGTTAAGTTCAGACGATTCTGAAACAGAAGGGGTATTAGGCGAGGGATGTGACAAGTTATTAGGGGTGGAGCATTTAAAGAAACATGTGCCAGTGGGGTCGGAAATATTAACTGTTAAGTTAGTAGAATGGGAGCAAAGGCTAGGGAAGCCCAGAATAGCGTTAGAGCATACCCAGGAAGGCAAAGTAGGAAACATACAGTTCCTGTGGAGGGACATATTTTTTGGAAACTTGGTAGGACAGACGTTACTGGGAATAGTTCAGCAGCTAAACAATTCCCGAATCTCATGGTTATTAGGACATAAACAAGAGTTAGGTAGGACCTTATATGCTTTAAGCATATCCCTGACACAATAGGAAAAATTTCTAAGGTAAAAAGAATTGTATCTCCATGGTAATCATTGGCACCTGGATTATACGGGGCTTTGCTCAAGGGCAGGCTCAGCATCATGCATGGAGAAGCATGTTATTACTTGGCGTAAAGATTTTATTCATTTAAGAGAGCCACTTTTTCAAGATTGTCCAAGTGCGAGACTTCCATTGCAGATATAAATGTCTAAGCTTCTGGAGTTTTGGCTCAAGGAATGCCAGGGGAGTAGGCATCATAGTCTTACCACCAATTATAGGGAAATTCTACAATCTCCAAAGGGACATGGAAGGGAGAATAATCTGCATTGACTGGAAATTAGGGTTGCACACAATAAGACTAATTTTTATGTTGGGGTCCCGACTGATTATACTAGGAGGAGACTGGAATTGTGTGTTGGACCCTGTAAAAGAGATGACAGGTACGGGGTATCCGACAAGAGGCACAGGGGGCTCCTTGGAGCTCAATAGTCTGTGGTTAAAACACGACTTAATAGATATATGGAGAAAGAAATATCCTGCAAGTCACGGAGCAACCTGGTCTAGGGGAACGATAGGGACCCGCATTGACAGGTTCTATGTCCCAAGCAAGAGAGCAGACAAAGTAAATTGTGTAAGGCATATTAACATTTCGGGACCCCGCGCAATAACAGATCACTAATTAGTCATAATGGACTTTCCATTAAGCTTAACTGTAGAGCAAGGGAAGGGCACCTGGATGTTAAAACCGTCGCTCTTGCAAGGTGACCCGCAGGATATTAAAAGATTAACATAGCTTTTGAGTAATTCCAATTACTGGGAAGGAGGGAGCTGGGCGCACTACAAAAATGCAATAAAACAGCTTTTCAAAAATTAACAAGGGAAAAGTACCTGGACAGCCGGAGGGAGCTAAGGAATCTCTATGAAGTTCGGAGACTCCTAAAGTCTTGTCAGGATGGTGTGGGAGAAAGGGAAATACAAAAGGAAATCCTGTCGCTATTAGAGAGGCAGGCAGAAAACGATGCTATCCAGATGCGCATATGTTATAGAAAAGCAGATAAGTCATCTGCCTTCTTTTTCAAACAATTTAACAGATCAAACAGAGACAGCAGTTTAATTCATCAAATACAGGAAGGCCCACAACACCAGGAACATTGTTAAGTGTTTTGCAAACGTCTATAAACAAATGTTTACAGCATTTAGAGGACCAGCTTTACTAGAGAACTGGGAAATACCGGGGTTTTTGCCAACTCATAGACATGAACTGTTATTAGCATTGAAAGAAATGAAAGGAGGCAAAGCCAGATCCAGATGGGCTAACAGTGGAGTTTTATAAAAAGTACTGGAAGGAAATTGGGCCAATTTTGGCCGCCATTTTTTCAAAATTTTACTCGGAAGGGGTAGTACCGGAAGACTTCATAGAAGTCCAAACCATATTTCTTTAAAAAAAAGGTAAAACAGGGAAAGAGGTGGGTGAGTGGAGGCCAATATCACTGCTTAATACAGATTATAAGTTGTATGCCAAGGTACTAAACGCCCGACTTAAAGGCACTTGGGGCACATTATAGGTCCCAATTAAACATACCCAACAAGATCCATGATGGCAAATCTGTCATTTCTAAAAGATTTGCAAGAATACTGTAAGCAGAAACAATACAGCGTAGTGGTGGTGGCACTTGATTTGGCAAAGGCCTTTGATAAACTCTCCCATGAGTACCTAAGAAATTTGCTGCATACAGTCCAAATGGGGTCCTTACTTAGAACAGCTATCATAAGTCTATACAAAGGGGCACAAACTACTCTCTTGATTACCGGTTACAGCTCAGAGAAAATAAAACAGGAACAGGGGGTTATACAGGGGTGCCCACCAAGCCCTGCACTATTTTCATTGGCACTAGAACCCATATTAAGGCAAATAGACATTTCTAAAAACATCAGGGGGGGGTTCATCTTCCTGGCCCGCACTCTGATTGTAAATACGTAGCACATGCGGATGACGGGATACTAACTTTAGCGGATAGCAGTTCCTTACAAAGAGCGCTGGACACTTTTTCAGTCATTTTAGCTTATCCAGTGGTCTATGTTTAAACAAAGGCAAGACCAAATGCCAACAGTGGGGAATTGAGGCTCCAGTACAATTTCCAGCAGGCCTCACGATCTCGGCAGCCCCTGTAACTATCCTGGGGGTACCTTTTACGAAATGTCTGGCAGCATCGTCTCGGCAATTATTAGATTCTTGGGAGGAGGCTCTGTCAGAGTGGAATCTAGGGATGCTATCCTTTTCCGGAAGAGTGTGCATCATGTGGACAATTCCGGTACCAATCCTGATGAACATTGTGTCATTTACGTCATTCAATTACTGCACGCAGAGAAAGCTAACCCGAAGACTATTTAAGTTTTTCTGGAACAGCAAGAAGTAACGCAGCAGAAGCTACACGGCAGGAAATTATAGGGGTGGGGGGGGTTATACAGTACCACGGTTAAAGTGGTTGAGGTGGGCGTATGTGTTAAAAAACATTCAGACTGCCCTATGGGGGACCCACGCGGCGGCTGCCCTAGTAAAGTATAATATGGGGAGGTTCATTGAATTGCTAGGAAAAGAACATACTGGACCACCAGTATGTTCTTGGGAACATACTGGTGGTCCAGTATGTTCCCATTTCTCTACATTCTCTTCTTCCCCAAAGATATTAGAAATAATCACACCTTTTTACAAACTGGTAACTTGGAAACAAAGTTTTTATAATTATGGCGTTTCCCCACACCTTTATGTATGGCATATATGTGCAACTTAGATGGTAATGATCAGTCTAGTTTAGGGGTGTTATATATCAACCAGATTAGCTTAGTTATTAAGGGATAGGGACCAAGTTGGCTGCAGGCATTTGGTCTCTCTCCGGCATGTACGGCGGCTGAGCTGAAAGTTGCAGGTGTTATAAGGAGTGTGTAAGAGGGGGACGACCTTAGAACCCATGTAGGGCAAGCCTACTCCAGGCGTTCGTCAACCTGGTGGTCACATGGACTGGGCCTTCCTCGGAGTGTATCAATGGGAGAGTGAGAAACCCAATTGGGTCGAGACATAGATATTAGCGGATAAGGGCGACTATCTGTTTTCTGTTTTTTTTTTTTTTTTTTTTTTTTTATAGCCATAGACACCATTAGGTATTTACAAAGCAGGACTAATAAAGGATCCCTGATGGGTTAATTTCATAGAAATTTCCGGAAACTGGAAAGCACGTCTGGTTTAACCAGCACGCCTATCTACCCACTGATGGAGGCTAAAGAGCCAGAAACGGCACCAGAAGAAGATCTCAATCATCTTTGCAGGACTCCGACTGGGTAATAATAGTCCCCACCAGGGGGATGCACAGCCCAGCCGGGGCACGGAGCCCTGAGCTTGTATGAATTATAACTAATTATCCCTTTCATTCTTCTACGGCATCTTTTCCTCTCCCTCTCTTACTGTCACTTTCCTACCTCTTTTTTTCTTTGCTCAGTCTAATAGGGATATTGAGGATAGGGATATCTTCATCCAATACTATTTTCAAAAACAGTGCCGTCTGGGTGGTGGTGATATCCATCTGAGAATAAGTAACATTAGTCTTCTCCTTAGGTGAGGCGTTACTTATTCGAAGTAGTGCAATATCATGGCAACTCGTTGTGAAGGTATTCACAATAAAACGATGCCATTTTACTAATATTCTGATTTATTGAGATATAGCTATGTATTTCTGATGCGCTTGCACTATATTTATACATATTTAATATATTTAATTATCGCATAAATAACATAAATTGGCAATGATTTCTCCTGGTATATCTACATAGAAGAAAGAACGAATAATTTTAAAATAGCAATTTTCTTCCCTCCCCTCACTCCTCCTTACCTTTGCATTCACACGCCTTTATAAGATTAGCTACATTCTCTTCTTCCCCAAAGCAAATTCGGCATTTTACTATTTCGTCATTCTGAATTCTCGCTTCAACTGGAAAACTTTTTGCTCGCTTACTTCGAGGAGCGCCATTTCTATTGGTGAAGCGAACACAATATGTCGTGCTATTAGCACGTGAAGGTAAATTCATTGACTTTTCTGGTAACCTGCAGTTTTGATTTAGAAAATAAAAATGAACTGATTTCTAAAATTATTAAATAAATCAATGGATTAAAGATAGAACAGTTTAGGCCTGTTGACTAATTTTAAATACGCAAAAATGACGTCATGTGTTTATCACTTCGTGCAGTGCGCGCTGTGTCGTTTGCTGATAATATCGTGTAATAATTATCGTTTGCTGCATACCTCACAACAAAAAAAAAAAAAAAAATCAAAAATATAAAAGTTCAAAAAAAAATATATATATATATATGAATCAGTCAAAGCAGTCATTTATTAATAACATATATTAATGTTTATTAATTAATAAATGCCTGAAATGTGTTAATAAATAATAATAAACGCATGAATTAATACTAAATGAAAATAAATGCATACATGGATGAATCAATAACGTGATTCTTTTTACCATATTATGAAACAGTGTTTTTTTTTGTTTCTAAATAATGATATATATATAAAATAGAATTAATGTCTGTTAAAAAGTGCGAATTACATAAAATGCCGAAATTAATAGGAGAAGGAGAGCAGAAAAATGGAGAGTCGAAGGCATGAGAAAGAATATGAATATCCTAATGAATTAAGCAAAATTATAGGCTGAATTAAATGGCCAATTAGAGAGAGGGGAGCTGTAAAACAAAAATGATTAAATTAATATATGGAGTAATAGCCAGCTTCAAATATGGGTGGGCAATTTTGGTTATACAGTGGCGGACAAAAAAAAAAAATTGCATCACCTTAAAAAAAAAAAAGTAACATTTATAGTGAAATGTATAAGCCGACCGGGCTAGCCGGGTGGGTAAAATGCCTGCCTGGCAACCCAAAGGTCGCGGGTTCGGTTCCCGCCTCGGGCTTGGATCAAAGTACTGCAAAAACCTTGGGAGGTGCATTATGGCCACAGAAGCCTATGCGCCAACAACTACCAAAAAAAAAAAAAAAAAAAAAAAAAAAGAAATGTATAAGATATTGTTTGATTACAGTAATTTTGTTTGTCGCAAAGCAAAGATTGCGTATAATTCTTGATGATAAATTAACCTTTCTCCCTCATGTCACCAAACTGAAGGAAAAAATTAGAAATTTTACTGCTTCGGTCATAAGGATCTCCAAAAGAGACTGGGGTTTGAATAAAAAGACCTTGGAACTTTATTATAAAGCAATATTTCTGCCTATAGTTTCGTATGGAGCAGGTATTTGGCACCAGAACGTCGTTAAGGTGAAAATTAAAAACAAGCTACTATCAATTCAAAGGACAATACTTCTGGCACTAAACAATGCCCCTCGTACAGTATCAAACAATGCCCTCCAAATTCTTGGAGGAGAACTGCCTTTAGATTTATTTATCTTATACCGTGGCATGATTTATAAACATAAGAAAGGACTGCAGGTATCTATTATGGGAATTACAACCGACCCAGTTAGTAACTTAAAGACAGAACGGAAAAGATTATGGAGTGAAATGATTAGTATTTGGCAAAGTAGATGGAATGAGTCTGTGCACGGCGAAGTCACAAAGAAGTATATTGAAAATGTTGAGTTTGCTTCTACTCAACCTTCTGTTTCGTGGTTTGCACCAAGCATGTTTACGACGTATTTATTAACAGGCCATGGATCTCTGAGGGCCAAACTTTTCGACAGAGGTTTGGAGCCGGATCCTTTTTGCACCTGTGGTCAAATGGAGGACTGGATCCATGTTTTACTGTTTTGTCCGCAATATACAGACCATCGAGTATTGCTACTTAATCAGGTTCCAGGTCTAGCTGAGGACAACGTGAAAATACTAGTTGAGAACAAAACAAACTTTGAGACTTTCCAGACCTTTGCAGAATCGGTCTTTAAGAAAAGACTTCTACTAAGAACTCAAATCCAAAGTCGAGTATAAATCTGACAGCTGAGCAGTTAATATAAATGTTGGTATCCCATTAAATATAAATAGGATGACTTGTCAGATATGTAAATTGAATTGTATTACTAGGATTTAGAGTCAAAATACTGTTATCTTTTGTACATATGTAAATATTTACTTCGTTTTTTTTTTTTTTTTTTTTTTTTTTTGCTGGTTTCCAGGTTTGGGCAACCTGGGGACGGGATTGCTGGCACCCACCGGTATTGCACTATCTCCGGTGGGTGTGGGATTTGTGCCCATGGCACTAAAGGTAATAGTAGACCCAGGCTTGGCTGCTTGTGCCTGGGGCCAGGCAGCGGCTGCCTGGGTGTTGGCTGCTCCCTGGTGGCAAGGTGGACATACACAAGCGATTAAAAGCTTGCTGAGTTTCTGCACCACCACAGACGTGCAAGGTGGAAATGGGCTAAGGCCTAGGAGCCACCCTTGATACAGGTAAACACACACACACACACACACACACACACACACACACACACACACACACACACACACACACACACACACACACACACACACACACACACACACGTGTTCATATATAATATAGTATAATATTATATATACTATATATAATATAGTATATATATAGGTATAATGAAAATGTTAATGCTAATGTATATAAAATTGTATATATATCTTGTCTGTAAGTTCTTGTATATAAAATGTAAAGAATTGTGTGTGTACAAATAAATGGAAAAAAAAAATGTCGCAAAGCAAAGATTGCGTAGACTGAAAGCAAAGAACTGACTTATTGCATCAGACGTTTCTGTAAAGATACTAATGAGGGTGTACACCCTTCCAATAAGCATGACTCCATATGTTCAGTTGACACCAAGAAAAAAAAGTGTAGCTGTTGCTCTCTCCTAGGAAGGGATTTCTACGCGTGCTATCGCTGATAAAATAGGCTGCCATCAGTCAACAGTATCCCGGATGCTGAAATTAAAGCGTAAAACCGGTGATGTGAATAGGACAAGAATCAGGCCTTAAGGGAGTGACTACGCCTTCCCAAGATCGATATTTGAAACGGCTATGCCTTCGTAATCGCCATGCTAGTGCTCCTGGTCTAAAACTGGACTTTGAGATGGTGTTGAAACAAGTGCACGAACTCTCCAAAGATGGCTAAGAAGAAGCCTTTGTTGACACAACAAATGAGGAAGAAGCGACTTGCTTGGTCTAAAACGCATGTTCCATGCACCAAAGAGCAATGAGACACCATCTTTTCTGACCAATCGAAATTCAACCTGCATGGCTCGGATGGGAAGCGATATGTCAGAAAATCGGAGGCATACCACCCTGACTGCATAACACCGACTGTAAAGTTCCCCATCCGCCGGTCAGATGGTCTGGGGATGCATAACAAGCAAAGGGGTAGGGCCAATGAAGTTTATTAACGGAACAGTGAATGCAGAAACTTACACTGCTATCTTGGAGGAGTGCCTGAAACCCGTTATTAGGGATCACCACACAGACTTCCAAAACTGCATATTTCAACAAGACTCGGCACCTTGCCACATAGCAAAATTGGTAAGTTTTATGCTATTTAGATTTAATGATGAATTTGTCTTGTCTCACAATTCTTAAAACATACTTACACCAAGTTTTTTCTCCCTTAAGATGCAGTCATATCTCAGAAATGCTGGCATTACAGTGTTGGACTGACCCAGCAACAGTGCAGATTTGGACCCTATTGAAAATTGTTGGTACATAATGTCGTCTAAAATTGCCCAGAAGAAGCTAACAAATAAGATTCCGTATTCTGCAGGAGAGCAGCATTGTAAGGGTGTGGTACCACGAAATTGGGCAACCGTATATCCAGAAGTTGATTAACTCTATGACAGATCGTTGTAATTGCATCTCGAGGAGGAACAACAAAATATTGAGGACTTATTTTGTTGATTTACAGTACATAATACTATTACGTTAACTTGTCATTTCAGTTTGTACACGTAAATGCAATAAAATGTGTTTGGTTGTCATGATTCGCATGTGCAGGTTTCTCTTTCTCGCGCCTTAAACATCTCCAATTTCTGCTCTCCTCCTATTAGTTTTGGCATTTTGTGTAATTTATGCATCGATCTTCGCACTTTTTAACAGACTTATTAATTCTACCTTACATATATAAACTTTCGCATTCTTTTCTGCTGCTTTTAGCACTCAAGTGAAAAAGTCATATTATCTTTGTTATTATTTTTATCTCTCCGTTACCACTTAACTTTTCATACTATTATACTGATTTCATATATATATATAGCCATAATATAGGGCAGTAACATTTCTTGGTTTGGGTGGTTAGGAAGATTAATATTCAAAGTGAAAGAAATTTTGCTGCCCAAAGGAACATGTTTAGAACTTGAACTCGAAATACCATTTAGCTGTCTTCATTGATTTTGAGGGTGCGTTCGATTCCTGTAGAGGGAAAGTGCATTCGAGGCTCTGCGTGCTGTTCGGTGTTCGATGCAGCTTTGTCAGGTCATCCAGAGTTACTTCAGAGACCGATTTATTGAAGTATCATCCAAAAACCAGACGATTAGTAGATCACTTTTGCGTGGATGCCCTCAAGGATCTGTCCTGGCACCTCTGTTTTGGAACATTGTTTTAACTAGATGGCTTGTCACACAATTTGAATCCTAACTGCCTACGAAGACCACTTGGTTATTATTATTTCTGGATGTTCGAGAGCACAGTTTGAAACCAGAGCATCAGCAGTGCTATTGGACTTAATAGCGAGGACCAAACAAAATAAACTTATTATATCTCCGGCAAAAACTCACAAGATATCATATAACCATCAATTTAATCTGGCCCGACCTCCTAGTATTAAGATTGCTGGCGAAGCACATACCCTACGTCCGTAACTTGAAATGTCTTGATGACCGGGTAGACATCAGCCAGATACACCTGAACCACCTTCCGAAGAAGGTCAAGAAGTTTACTATGACTATAGTGAAAATCTCGAAATCTGACTGTGATCTTGGCAAGACGGGCCTCATGGTCTATTACAAAGCTACATTTCATTCCAGTTGCCAGTTATGGATCTGCTATCTGGTTTCACTGTGCTATGACTATAAAAATTTGACTCAAACTATACTCTGTTCAGCACTTAATGCTGCTTTTTATGCTGCAGGCCAGTTTCTACTTAGTCCCTACAAGTGATAGCAGAGATTCTATCATTAGATATCCATCTTATATTTCGATCGTTCTGTTGTTCATCTCAAGCGCGCATTGCCAATGGAATTTTCTGGTATTATTGCAAACTCTTTAAATGATATAAAGCAGGAGAAAAGTGGTATCTGCTCCGAACTTATCAACATCGGGCAAGTTCGTTGGACTACTTCAGTAAAGGATACAATCACATACAAGTATCGATAAGGCACTGTTTGCTTCTGATCGGTGAATTTCATCTTGGTTCTCTCCTAATATCTGCACGTCCTTTCTGATAACTGGGCACAGTTCCATCAAAGCAAAACTTATTCAATTGGGTTTAGAATACACTGACACTTGTCTTTGTCAACTGCGAGAAGATTGGATGCACATTGTCTTCCACTGCGCTTATTATTGTAAATTTACTGCAACCCTCGAAAACGTCTCTGATGACCTCAATGAATTGATATACCTTAATTATTTCCTTTTTTCTCTAGTTTAGGCATCTAGAGAAGTCTGCTAGCAGCCACCGGCATGGCAATGCCTTCATTGGGTCCCTTTTTGGGGAAATTAGGACACTAAAGGCCCACCTCCTCGTGGTGAGGATGGGCATTCCTTTGTTGCAGCACAGCTGGTGGAGGAATATACAAACCTCATGTGATATAGAAGTTACGGAAATATGTCAATATTGAGGTGATTACTGGCAGAGTTGAAGAATGTTCCAGGTGCCGCTGCTACGCAGATCATTAATATACATACAGACATGAATTTTCCTATTGAGTATATGAGTGTTTTATCGCTTTTCCTATTTTGTAATAGTGTGCAATTGGATTGATTTAATAAAGCACCACACTCCGAGATTCAGACGAAGGGCAACGCAACTGCATTGCCATGATTCTTCCAGTTCACATTGTGGGCATAAAAGTGTGCATCACTAAAAGTTGTTTTTAATTATTTTATTCATTATCCTTTCTCTTTTTTTTATTCCTTTTAAGTGCAGGCCTTTCAAACCGACATCCAAAGCGTGTTCAAATCCGTACTACTGGGAAACTCCTACTCGTGGATAGCACAGTTAGTAGGATCGTTGTCCTCCCCACACCGGGCAAAAAAGATTTGAGTTCGTGTCCCGTCGATGACGTGTGGAATTTTTACGGGTCTTTTTCACAACCTGGCAGATTTAGTCATTCTCAGGGAAGAGTAGCATGATTTTTTCTCCTGGAGACTCAGGTTTTTCATCCAGAAAACATAAAATCGACCTCAGAAAACCATGTATATTGTCTGTAATATACAGACAATATACATAAAGCAATATGGCCTTAGTTTCCGAACATAACTATCATAACGGCCGAATATTTTCTAATCAGAGATTTAAAAGTGTGTGGATCATGCAGTTATGTAATGTTCTTCTGGCCATTTAGCCGCTGTACCCCTGCTGAGGCCCAACTTGCCCGCACTTGACCGAGTGCAGGCATCCAGTAGTCAAAGAATTTTACTCTGGCAGGCCCTGCCACTTAATTTCATGAGATTTCAGTGGCAAGGAACTTTAAAAAAAATCGCTAGGTTGGTAGCCAAAAGTCAATGGCCGAGGTTCATTTTGCTCGGTTAAATTTTGATGTTTAGGACGTACGCTAGTGTATAGGTAGAGTTGTCATTAGAATGAGCTTCCTTCCTAAGTCGCCACCCGGGTTCTCATCCATATGCGACTTTTTTCTCATTCGCATTTTACACTACCAATTCAGTAGGTTTTTAGATCCTATAAAATGCAAACACCATTGCCTCTCAACTCAAAACAACAAACTTTGTTAATTGTTAGTTTATTAATTAAATTCGACCATTTGGCCTCGCGGTGGGAATGGTCTATCACACCCCCCACCACGAGTTTCCGTGCCCACCGCGAGGAGGTAGGTCTCTACAGTCTAGTATTTAAGGCATTGCCTTACTTCTGGTATACGCTATTTTGCAAAATTCTAGGAAATACCCAAAGGCAATCCTACTAACAAACAATTCCTTTAAATTAGCCTCTGTTAGAGCGAGCGTCGCTCACTCCAGCTGAAACCTTATGTCCACATAATAGGGACACTAGAGTACCATATGCAGTCCGGTTTTTTCACATTCCTCCCTCGGGGACAACCCCAAGTGGAACAACCTTGATCTAAGGCCATGTCCAGTGAGGACAGCACAAGCTGCCAGCCCAAATCTGAGCCAAGAGCTTTGCTCCTGGCTCACAATCCGAACAGAAGGCATAAAGGCATAAAGATGTCTACCTTTTTCAGAATTATTCCACTGATATTCCCAAATGGCTTCTAATTCATCATCAATGCGCCTTTGCTCTGCTTTCAAATCGAGCACATCAGCTCCCGGCCCCACCGAGCACGACCTAACACCAAAAATCACTCTGGAGATCCCTCTCTTTAGAGCATATCTCAAGCTATATCTGGCTACAACCAGCTCAGCTAGCATTTTCCCAGCTAGAACACAAAGGGCATCTGTGGCAACAGTTCTGCATGCTCTTGCGATCCCTAGGAGGGCAAAGTTCTGTGCAGAAGACAATATCCGTCGGATATGTGAATGTTCAGTTGACCCTCCCCAAGCCCCGGCCGCGTTAATCAGGATTGGGATAAAGATATTGTCATAAAGGAGATGGAGGGCGCTCCCCTTTATACCCCAATCTATGCGTGTCACTCGCCGGCGCTTGGCATACAGCCGTTTCATCTTGTCTCTGATGTGTGTTGCGTGAGCCACAAAGGTCAAGCATTCCCCCAGGAAGACACCCAGGTATGTTACTTGTCTAGCCACTCAATGAGAGAAACCTCCAGAGCGGCAAACAGGCAGCCGGCTCCAGCTAAGGCGTCCCCTTAGCAGAACGGCAACTGACCTTTCTTCTGAAACTCGTAGCTTATGCAGGCTAGCCCAGCCCAGCCCAGCCCAAAAGCTGCACCAATGAGGCTTCAGCCTGCTGCTCTGGGACTCTTAGCGAATCCCTGCTTACCAGAATCACTAGATCATCAGCATAAGCCACGGTTTCAGTACCTTCAACTCGTTTTCTGAGGTACTCGTCCAGCACCCAATTCCAAAGAGTCGGCCCCAGAACTGAACCCTGAGTACATCCTTTAGCTATTTCCCTAACACATTCTGTGTAGGAAGTCTTCACTACCACCTGCCTTTTCTGAAAATAGGTAGAGTGGTGAGGGAAAAAGACTAAAGGCTGTGGGAAAAAGTCAGAAGAATGGGGGCGATAGAGAAGATTCCCCCAGATAGTGACAGTGGGGCAGTCCATGCCCCGCCAGAAGGTAAAGAGGGCTGCAAGGGGGGGTAGGAATATGGCTTCCCCGCCAGGAAGGGGATTAAAAGGACCCGCAAAGGGCGTAGGGTACTGGTTGCCAAATGGCGCATGGGCAGCAAGGCTGCATTCCGATTTGTAGTCTAGTCCAGGCATCCCATCTTTCTTAGGAGAGTTTAGGTTTCGGGGTTTGAAGTCCAATACGGGTTGTAGGCATTGTCCAGAACTGCAATCATTCTTTGAAGAATGTCCCATTCTGGTTAATGGTTATTTTCTGTTAGACGAACAGCGGCATGGAGAGTGCATCTGATTCCAGTCACTTGCTAGTTTGTCAGCGCGCGTATTGGGTTCTTCTTCTCGTAATGAGGTTCTGGGTGTATTTTGTGAGGGTTTTGTAATCATCGTGTGATTCCAAGAGGTGAATCTCGTGTAGAAAAATCCCCGCAGATCTTGGAACTTTGGACACTGAGACATAAGATGTGACCAGCTCTCAACATCTCCGCAGGTGCAGCATGGATCATCAAGGAGCCCTAGCGTGGTGAGCTCGTTATTGAAGGGCTCATGGCATGTTAGATGGGTGTTTTATCGTGGCTGAAGCTAAGCCGGTGATTTTGGGTAGATCTTGTCAACGTATGGTAAAAATTTCCTTGTGACCTCCAGCTTGGTGGAGGCCATCCACCTGTTCTGCCAAACTTATTGGAGGTGTTTTTTGTAGTCGCAGTTTTTCCATGCTCTTTCCGTTTGTCGATTCGTTGTCTATCCTCGGTATGTAATAGGGATCCCTTTGGAGTAATAGTAGAGTAGGCCGCGTCGGACTGCCTGCAGGTCCAATGGGAGGACACTGAGCAGCACCTGGAGGACCTCCATGCTGACTGTGTTCCAGGCTCCAGTCACTGTGAGTAAGATTGACCGATGGGTTGATTCTAGTGTTCTCCTATTGACGACCATAATGGTCTTGTGATACCAGATAGTTGCCGCGTTGGTGATCATTGTGGTCTTGTAATAAAACGTCAATAAAAGTGGTCTTGTAATAAAACGTCAATAAAGTGGTCTTGTAATAAAACGTCAGGACACGTTTTTTGAGGTCCCAGTCGCGGCGCGTGATCTTTGCAATCATGGAAGAGTATTTTCTTATTTTGTTCCTGACTTCAGGTGGGGTTGGAATGATAAGTTTGTGTCAAAAACGACACCAAGGTATTTCATTTCAGCGGCAAAGTTGATTGTGGTGCCATTTATTTTTATTTCAGGCGATCTTCTGACATTGAGGATTTCTTTCAGTAGGATTGATTTGGTTTTCTCTGTTAATATTTGGAGAAAGTTGTCCTCTTCCCACTTTTGTAGGATTTTAAGGCGTTGTTTGCTTGGTCCAGCAGGTGAGCTCCGGAGTCTGCAGTCACTGTCAGTCATCGGCAAAGGCCTGAGTGCACTTCCTCAAGATTGATGTGCAGGAACTCGTCCAAGACTACGTTCCAGAGCAGGGGGGGCCAGGACGGACCCCTGCGGGCATCCTTTGTGTACTGTTCTGGTGATTCGGTGGTACGGCGTCACTACTTCTATAGCTCGTTGGGAGAGATAAGCTTTAATGCTGTTGTATAAGTTGGCTTGAATTTTCGCTTGTTGAAGTCTGCCCAGGACGCTTGGCCGCCAAGGGGAGTCGAACAGCCAACCAAAATTCACTGCTATGGCTATTATTTCAGTAATTTTTCTGAAATTCCTCAACCAGAAGATTCCTCATGGCATCCACAGTCCAGGCCCACAGCAAAACTGATTGGGTGATTTCAGGTTGGCAGCAGAGTAGCAGCCCTGAATCTCCCTCCAATAGATTGCTCATGAATGTGAGGAGGGCAATAGGTCGGTACGAGTTCGGTAGGTATGGATCCTTGCTGGCGTTCTTGAGAATCAGTTTCACAGTCGGCATTTTACATTTTTTGGGGAACTATCCCTGTTCCAAGCATTGATTGTACAGCTTTATTAGTAGGTTTGGAGCCAATTGGATGATTCGCTTAATAATCTCCGGCTCTAGTAGATCTTTGCCCGGACATTGAAGTGAATTGAGTGTGAATTTTGGACACTCATTTTATTGCTAAAAATTTAAATTAGGATATTTAAATTTTTAAAAATAAAAATAAACCAGATTCGCGATAAAGCTCCAAAGATATTAACCATTACCTTGCGACGGTTAATATCTTCTTTGGAACGTCTCCTTACACAATGGTAAATTGAAATTTAACAAGTAAGGAAACTATAAACTTGCGTTACAAGTGTTAGGGGAAGGGGACGAATACCCAGGTAAATATGGCATTTTCTCTGGCTGGCCGAAATGATTAGAAATCTAATCATTAGAAAACGTGAGATGGTATGTGTCATACATTCACTAGGGATATAGTTTCAGAATTGTCCAAGTATGGCATAGCCTTTTCTCTGCACTTAGCAAATAAGAAGCGTTTGCTTATTTAGTGAATCAATCTTCATTGAGTGCCATTTCGATATTGTCATATTAGGGCACCCGAGAATTACGTCATCTACTCTACCCGTGTACATTATGTCAGTATACTGTGTGTTCTGTGGTCGGTTTTATCTTTTTCTGGAGGAAAAAGCCGAGTTTGCGAACAAAAACTAAGCTTTTCTCACCTGAGACTGAGTAACTCAGCCACGTTGCGAAAAAGACCATAAGAATTTCTCGCTTCACTGACAGGATTCGAACTCAGGTCTTTTTTACCCCGTGTGGAAGGACGGTGATTATACCAAATGTGCAACCCAAGAGGCCCAGGAAAGTAGAGAAGAAAGAGAGACATGAGACGATAAAACGCAGCCTGAAACAAAATCCCAGTTTTCATCCAGACTGATGGGTATAGCAACGCGGTTTTGATCCACTGCATGCAGTGATGAAAAAACCGATTTCGAACTGTCAGGCTCCATTTTAAATTGATGACACTTGAAATACGTAGAAATTGCTTGGGTCTACCTTTTATGATGGACTTAACTGACCGCCCTCCTCAGGTTTACTAGGTATTATTGGTTTTAAATGTTAATTAAATGATTTAATTCACTCCACGATAAGAGATTGATGCACTTAGCAAGCTTAGTTTGCTTAACTGATGCTTGTAGATTGAGGGACCTCTTGGTAGCACAGTTTGTAGGATCACCGTCCTCCAGAAACCATGTGGATAAGACCTGAATTCGAGACCGTCGATAACGGGAAGAATTTATGGGTATTTTTCACAACGTGGCTGAGTTAGTCGATCTCAGGCGAGAGCAGCAGTTTTCCACTCAAACTCGGGTTTTTTGTCCAAGAAACAGAAAATCGACCTCAGAAAAAAAAAACGCAATATACAGACACAATATGCACGGAGCAATATGGCCTTAGTTGCCGATGCTCCTAAAACCCCTACAACCACAACAGATTGAGGTTATGCCCTACTTGTACAATTATGTTCCATAACCCATAACTCGAGGCCTATTTCCTAAATTTGTTTAGGGTTAGAATTACTGAATTTTTGTGTCCGATAATATAAAACATTAAATGTGATGACCATAACCACAAAAATCCCAAAGAGAAGTTATAAATTTCCAGGTAACTTTCAAGATGACTCCCCATTTAAGTCTATAACTCCTGTTTACGTCAAAGCACGTCATGACGTCCCATTCATTTCAAGATTTGTAAATATGGCAACTCTGCTTTGTAAATGATAACCACATTGCTTTGGATACTTTTTGACTCCATTTTTCACAGGCTTACTCTTTTCATAAGTTAGATATAACCAGTGGCGTAGCTATAAATTTTTGGACCTCTATGCAAAGACCATCAAAGAAGCCCACCCCCTTTCTATTTTTATTAATATGAAACGCCAATGATTTACTCATGCAAATATTATTCATAATGTACATTTTGGGTATGCATATTTAGAACTTTATATAAATTATAAACATAAAGTTTTATCGGTTAAAACCCTTCTGGAAGTATCAATTGATTAATGCAGACAAGATTGTAAAATTGATAAAATTTTTACTTCTTAAATGACTGAAGTTATATTGACTTATTAAAAAAACTGTTATTTATACTCACTGACCAAAAAAAATTATTCAATATGTGACAGTCACGTTTTACCAGAATTACAGCCCACGCATGTCGTGGAATGAATCCCTCTAGGTTTCTGCTGGGACAGAACTCCAGGTTTGACTGTTCTTCCATCAGAATATTTGTCAGCTGCTGTATTTTTGTTGGTAGAAAAGTGCAAAGCCAAATTTCCCTTACTAACACATGCAAATTTAGGTGGTCAGGGTTGGAAATCTAAGGAATGTTCTTCGAAGAAAGATTCAGATATATTTTTTGCACGGTGGACAGTTGCGTTGTCGTCTTGAGAAATTCCGCCGAAATACGGGTAAAAACGAACCATTTTAGAGTGAAGTTGATCCGCAACTTGACCTTCTAATGGTATGAGCGGACCCGGTCAATTACCCAAAGACTTCACCCTATACCAGAAGACAGTCTGCATGCATCGCTTCATGAATTCACGCCACAGTCCACCCTTCCTTTGGTGCAAAAAAAATCGCTTCACGTGATCTATTTCCATTGTTCATAAGTCCACTCCTTGGATTCACCAGTCGGATCTCTCGATTTTTTTAAAAAAGGAAATGGCTTTCATAAACGCACACGACTACCAAATTCAAGATTGTTGAACTCTAGCCGCATAGTTCAAGTGGAACTCGATCTTTCCTTCTTTTTCCTTTGTGGCTCCTGCTATAAGTGCTCCATCAAAAGACACCTCTCTGAAAATCGTAAAGATCGCTTTTGACGTTTGTAGCTTACCTGTTGACGCCAGTTCCAAAATGTTTCTAATTTTTTGGCCAGTGAGTGTATTATGACAGTATTATCGGTACTTTGAGGTTGTGATCGAAACATTGGTAATTGGTTAATTGTTTGAGAATTGTCGATACATTAACTACGTTAGCCATAGTACCCTAGTTCAGGTGGTTAATTGTGCATATTATCTTTACCAGTCTGTGCCTTCGGATCATTTGTATAATTTAAGAAATGGAGGATTGTAATTTTCAAGCTATATTTTAATTAATCTATATCTAAATCAATCTTGAAAAAAAAAGAGATCAGAGCCGAAACTAATATCTCAACAAGCTTGCAACAGATCGGTCCCACTAAGTTCACACCTGAAAAAGAGAAGAAAATTCATTTAGAACTCCGGTGTGATAATGGCAAGATTATTATGATTCATTATTTATAATTTAGTATTAGTATTAGCAATGACCACATGGTGCAAGGACGCCTATGGCTTATACTGCACCAGCCAAAAAAAAAAAAAAATAATAATTAATTAATAATAAAAATAAAATAAAAAATAAGAAGAAGAATTTTAAAAAAATAATAATAATACAAAAGAAAATAGACAACCTATGCATTTCCCTCTTCCCGTAGGTTTTCCAGCTGATCTTTGAATTTCCCCAAACTGTCAGCCTCTACCACCCACGGCTAACTTATTCCAGTAATTTATAACTCGCTGGCTAAAATAAAACTTCCTGCAAGGCAGTCTAAACATCCCCCCCCCGTAACTTGAAATAATGACCCCTAGTTCTAGGTTCATTTATAACCGTGAAAATTTCGTCCCCATTCATTTTACTTTTGCCTCTCAAAGACTTAAACACCTCAATCAAGTCCCTCTAAGGTGCCTGGTTTGAAGTTCAAATTATTGACAAAAGAAGGAAATGACCCAAAGTTCTTCATAATCGCGTGAAAACTGTATATGGTTACACTGATCCATCAAAATAGCAGATAAAATTTGGATATAAGCAATTTAAATGGGGTCAAGGATACATAGAAGATGACCCCAGCTCGAAATGTGCAAGGGAAGTGACAACTCCAGAAATATGCCAAAAACCGAAGACCTGGTTCAGTAGTATAGCTAGGGTCATCGACGCCAAGGGGAAACATGTCTTCCTGGTGTCCCTGAAGCTCGGCACCCGGGGCAACTGACTCCCTCTGTTCCCCCTCGTTACGCCTCTGACCTGGTTATGCTGGTTATTAAGGTATCTAAGATTCCATACAATGTAACATTTCGAAGCTACTAACCATCCTCCCTAAAAACTTCGTCATGTCAAAGGTTAGTTCTCACTGGGTGCAGGATACTACACCAAATGTAAAACAGTACAGGACTCAAATCAGCGAGACAATTTACACATGAATTAAGAATATCTTCGAGGATTTCTTTCAAGAATTGTAACTAGTGATGAAATTCATCACTGAGATCCAGAAGCAAAACAGGAGCTCAAGTAATGGAAACACCGTGGGTCACTATCGCCCAAAAAATTCAGAACTCGACCCTCCAACGAAAAGATCAAGACCGCCATTTTTTTGGAATATGGAATAAATTCTTTTGAAAGATTAGATGCCATATGGAGATGCCTATGCTGTTATTCGAAAAATTTAAATGGATCTCAAAGGAACAGCGATGAAGAAAAATGGCGAAGGGGTATGGCCTCTTCATGACAATGCTAATGTCCACAAGGCCCATATAGCAATTCCTCCTGAGTTACTGCAGATTCCAGGAGTAAAACCACCCAACCAATAGTCCAGATCCTTGTTTCCCCCTGCCCCCAGCCCAGTAATTATTTCCTCTTAAGAAATCTGAAGAAACAAACATTTGCTTGGGTATTTCAAGTGATGACAATCTTTGAAGGAAACTGTAAATAGCTTTCCAGAGAGCAGGACAAAGATTTCTTATTTTATTTCATCTTTCTCCTCAAAATGGAGGAGATGTATATACGAGGTGTGGCAATAAAGTTCCATGGCTGGTGCCAATAATAAAGTTTCCGGATTTGTGCCACCATTCTAATAGTTTCTGAAAAGCGTCACCGAAAGCACCCAAAGTGATGATGTTCAGTTCGGCTGTTACTTTTTCCTTTATGTTCTCAACATCCTGAAATCTCTTTCCCTTGAAGATATTTTTCACCTTGGGAAAGAGGAAAGTCTTCTGGTGCTAGACTATCTATCTATCTATGTATGTTCTTTTCTGGTAGCCCCAAGACTCTCGTCCAAATCCACCCCCAATCCTATCTACAACAAACTGAGTAGAGGCCCGAATACAGGCCATACATGCTGCACTCAGGCCACCCCGCCACTACGAAGCAATCTCCCGGTGACCGTCCCTGACAAGTAGAGCCAGACCTGGGTCCACTGTAGGCCTCACTGTGCAAATTAGCACCAACTCCACACCCACCTGAGGCAGTGCTAAACAGGTGGGTGCCAGCATCCCACGCTCTGGTGGCCCGCCAGAACGCCCGCAAAAAATAAATAAATAAAATAAAATAAATAAAAATGATAAATAAATAAATTACTTCCACTGCATGCTCTGACGCTTCCTCTCTGCGTAGTATGAAACATCCAACTCATTTCCAGTGACAATACAGTCGAGGAAATTAAGATTATTGTCAACAGTCTGGATGAAGTCTTCACATGATGACATTCTTCGTTGCTTCTGCTCTTCCATGAGGCTATGCGGCACAAATTTTTCACAGACCATCCTTTTTCTTCAAACTTCATGTAGAATTTGAGGAATCGTCTTCTTATTCACATCCAACTCATCAGCCATCATTCTGTGGATAAAACGACGATCTCTTTCCACAATTTCCTGAACTTTTGAAACTCTGTCCACATTTCGAGAGGTTGACGGACGTCCATTTCTTGGATAATCTGTATTTTTAGGTAAACAATAACCTTGTAGCTTGAGTTGCAGTCATTAAAGTCATATCATGGGAAAGGCAAGGTTATCAACAGCCTCACGAGTTGCACCATCATAGGTGGTCGTGTACTGGTAAATCATCAAGAGCATTCGAGAGTTCACGAATGTATCGATGCATATAGTATCTAAATCTTCAATAAATGGCTACTTGGGACAAAACCAGCTAAAGCAAGAACTGGTAAATTGAGATAGGACTTATGGAATATCCTATATAGAAACATTATGATATAAGAATCTTACCTGTCTTACTTCATTGTCTTACCTGGTTGGAAATACTCCACTGTGAACAGGATAATAAAGTACGTAGCTGTTTGAGCTATTAAGAACAAAGCAAACTGCAAAGAGCTGAACTGTGTTAAAGATTGAAAATGCTGACAATTCAACAGCATTACGATCAAAATTCCATAGGCAAAGATTTCAAAAATGGTTTGTCTGAGCTGATCCCCGTTTGTCTGCTCTAAATTGAAGTTGCGGTCAATCTAAAAGAAAATAAAAGTGCTCAACTTAAAAAAAAATTGAGTATGCAGGGGAGAAAAAAATGGCAATTAGTATTACAAAGACCAAATGACACAAGGAGCAAAATTTTTCTAAATCAGCCAAAAAAATAAATAAATAATAAAATAATGATCATAAATAAATAAATAATTCTGCTTTGAAGTTAGATCATTTCCACGTTGATGGTTGATTGTGGTCGTATTTAAGGCGCATCAGCAATGTTGAGTTAGTCGGCGTCATAGGGTGGCATGGTTTTTTCTCCCGAAAAAAGCATGCTACCACGCTTGGGTTTTACATCCAGAAAACTTTCGTTAGGCTTAATCGAAAATGTCCTATTAATTAGACCATAACACTAAAGCCTTTTTCGTTTTGAACCACTTTTAGCTCCTCTACCCCTAGCTAATACACCGTTCAGCCAAACATTATGACCAGCGAGACGGCACAGCTGGTGGGATGCTCACGGTCAGCCATGGTTAGTACCTGCCGAAACTGGCCCGAGGAGGGGGGCCCACGAACCGCCGGAGAGGTTTGGACGCCCACGGGTCATTGATGCTCGAGGTGAGCGAAGGCGCTCCGGGATGGTATATAGCAACAGAAGGGCGACTGTGGCGCAACTCGCCGGTAATTGGAATGCTGGTAACGGGAGTAAGGTGTCACAACACACAGTACATCGAATCCTGCTGAAAATGGGGCTGCCTAGCCGCAGGCCACTCCAAGTGCCCATGCTGACCACGGTTCACCGGCCTGAGCTAATACAATGGGCACACGAGCATCGAAACTGAGCCTTAAGTGATTGGACGAAGGTCGTCTGGTCCGATGAATCACGCTTCCTGTTACACTATGTGGACGGCCGGGTACGTGCGCGTCGTTTACCTCGGGAAGTAATGGCGCCTGGATGCACTGCAGGACGAAAACAGGCCTGTGGCGGCGGTGTCATGTTTTGGGCGATGTTCCGCTATATCCCAGGGTCCAGTCATTCATGTGACGGTCACTTTGACGTCTACTACCTAGCTAAACATTTTTTTTTTTTTTTTTTTGAAATACACTACTTCGTTTACCCCTTGAAACTAATGATTTCCCTGGAATAAACAGGGCGGCCACCGGGCTAAGGGCACAAATCGTGAAATTGTGGAATAAATTGGCAACCTACCTCGAAAGTGAGAGAGCTAATGCAAAGTTCCAGGCACGCATGGAATGTGGGGGGGAAACCAATGTTGCACAGCGCACCCCCACATATGCCCAAGCTTTGAGGACCACAGTCACAATGGAGCAACAACCAATCCTTGCCACCCCCTGCAAAAAAAAAAAAAAAAAAAATGGGCCCTCACTACAAAGACCTAACCTAGTCATTCTGAAGCCTACTAATACTGAAATCCTTCACGTAAGTGAAGAAATCTTTGGCAAGGGATGCAAAGAAAAACAGCAAAGAGTTCTTTACTTATGTAAACTCTAGAAGGAAGGGGATGAATCAGATTGGTCCACTTGATATCGATGGGTCAACTGTTGATGATCCTGCTCAGGTAGCTAACAAACTAAATGAATATTTTGCATCGACATTCACACATGAGGAGTTATTCAGCGAGGGGAATGCCAGAGGTGTATTCAAATCTGGCAGTAAGCTAGAGAATCTTGTAATAACTGAGAGTAAAGTGGAGGAGAAATTGTTGAAGATAAACACAAGAAAGGCACCTGGGGTGGACGGGATCTATCCAGTTATATTAAAGGAGGCAGGAAAGGAAGTAAGCAAACCGTTATCCATAATTATGAGAGCTTCCTTGGACTCGGGGGAGGTACCCACCGACTGGAGAAGTGCAAATGTGACCCCAATTCACAAAGGAGGATCAAAGGCTGACACAAGTAATTATAGACCTGTCAGTTTAACTTCTGTTCCAGGAAAATTAATGCAGGCACTGGTTAAAGAAGCACTGCACGATCATCTAGACAAGACTTCAGTTATAGCTCGGACACAGCATGGTTTTGTTAAGGGAAAGTCTTACCTGACCAATTTGATTGGATACTATGATGCAGTCACAAAAGAACTGGATGCAGGGAATAACTTTGATATCATATACTTGGATCGTAGAAAGGCTTTTGATACTGTTGCACATGGAAGACTGCTGCACAAATTGGAGCAGTGTGGCACTGGAGGAAAATTGCTGCTATGGATAAAGGGGTGGTTGAGGGGGAGAAGACAGAGTGGTAATCAGTGAACACTGCTAATCGTGGACTAATGTTATCAGTGGAGTCCCTCAGGGTTCATTATTGGGTCCATTATTGTTTTCTGTATTTATAAATGATATTGATGATGGTATATCAAGCTTAATGTCGAAGTTTGCAGACAATACAAAGGTAGGCAGGGTTGTCAAGGACACTACTGACACTATGCTGCTGCAACAGGATCTGGAAAGGTTGAGTAGATGGGCTGAGAGGTGGCAAATGAAGTTTAACATTGACAAATGTAAAGTACTACACATGGGAAACAGCAACCCCAGAGCAACGTATCAACTCTGTGGTACTACACTGACAGTGGTAGAGAATGAAAGGGACCTGGGGGTGGTTGTGCAGGCAGATATGAAGTTATCTGAGCAGTGCAGACGGGCTGCAAGAGTAGCTCATGGTGTATTGTCAATGATATATAGGAATTTTTCTAGCAGGGATAAGGAGGTGATTATTCCATTGTATAAGGCAATGGTCAGGCCACACCTAGAGTACTGTATACAGGTCTGGAGGCCTCATTTCAAGAAGGATGTAGAGCTGCTGGAACGAGTACAGAGAAGGGCAACAAGATTAGTGAATGGAACGAAGGGGTGCTCTTACGAAGAAAGGCTTAAGTTTTGCAAATTACAGTGTCTGGAGACTAGGCACCAGCGAGGTGATCTGATAGAGGTGTATAAAGCCTTGAATGGTTTGAGCATGCTCAATGCTGATGGGAAATCTTCCTCTTGCTCAGAATAATCACCTGAGAGGACATAAATTCAAATTGATGAAAGACAGGTGTAGGATAGACGCGAGGAAATTTGCCTTTAGCCAGCGGGTGGTTGGTTGGTGGAACAGACTTCCATCCCTTGTCGTGGAAGTTGATAGCTTAAATAAATTTAAGGCTCGGCTGGACAGGTATTTTGAACGAACAGAGGGGTGAAGTGGAAGTGGTTTTTATTTATTTATTTATTTATTTATTTATTATTTTTTTTTTTTTTTTGGCTGATGCTGCATAAGCTTGCTTTCTTGCATCAAATGCCTCTACTAATGCTCATGCTAATGTTAATGCTAAATAAAGAACACTGTAATCACTAACCTTAGCGATGAATTCAAAAACACCAGAATAAAGTAGATAAGGAAGACCCGCAATGTCGGTGTCATCATCGAGACCGAAACACAGGAGGGGGTCAACAAAATTATAGTAAACCCGAAGGTGTCATCCCTGGGCCTACAAGCAGAGACTCCCAGGAACAAAGGACCAAGCATAGTAATCTTCAATACAGGAAATGACCTCTCCCCAACACAACTGCAGGATGAAATATATCAAAGAAACCTGCAGCAAGCATTCTTGAATACGGACATTCTCGAATAATTCTCGAAACTGATAACAACCAAATACCAGACAAAGTCCAGAGGTAACAATTCAACAAACTGGATGGTTGAATTAGCCCCCAGAGCCTGGAAGGTATTACTCCAGCAGGCAAGAATTTACATGAACAGGGGTAGCCATCGTTACAGAGAGCATGTGGCTGTTCCAAAGTGTTTTAGATGTTACCGATTTGGCCACACTACACGCACACGTGCACCCAACCGCAAACCTCTCCACCCTGTGGGCACTGCGCAGAAGTAGTTCATAACTACAACTCCTGCCTCAACAAAACGGCTCCACCAGTGTGCGCAAATTGCAAAACCCTTAACCTACTGGCAGACCACTCCGTCAGAGACAGTAGTTGTCCCGTATATCTAAAAGTCAAGAGTAACCAACAATCCAGAACAGACTATGGGAACTTCGCATAAAAATTCCAACATAATGAAGTTTGCTCAATATAATGCTCAAAGGGCAAAAACCGTCGCTGCACAATTAAAGAAAAAAGGTAGACGAGAACATCCTGGACGTCCTCTTCCTCCAGGAACCCTATACACACAGGAATGAAGTGAGAGATTATCCCTCCACGTACAAAATAGACCAATACATCGGTAACACCCCTTGGGCAGCACTGATCGTCTGCAATCCTGACCTCATGGTAACCAAAATAACACACATCTGCAGTGAATGGGCTGTCTGTGCCCAAATAATATCCACACTACGAGAAATCTATATAGTATGGCTACACTGCCGACGTGGCAAAGACATCCTCCCTACAATACAATACCTAAATACAATACAATATTAAAGGAGGCGGCAAAGGAAGTAAGCAAACCCTTAGCCATAATTATAAGAGCATCCTTGGACTCAGGGAGGTCCCCACGGACTGGAGATGTGCAAATGTATCCCCAATTCACAAAGGGGGATCGAAGGGTGACACGAGTAATTAGAGACCAGTTAGTTTAACTTCTGTTCCGGGTAAAATAATGGAGTCA